>NC_086446.1:482819515-483135051 GCF_028390025.1 Pseudophryne corroboree | reverse complement strand
CCTACCTTTATCTATTGATCCAGAGAAGTCGGTATCCAATAGATATGAGAGCTCGTTGCTCCTTTTTCTATCTCTTTTCTTTCATTTTCACGTTACTCTTTGTATTTTTCTGTATGTGTCCCCCTTTTCTTTTTTCTCCCTTGTGTATGCTTCCCTCCCCTCCTGACAGGTATACATTCTGACAACCGGAAATACTACTACTATGACCTTACTGATAATGGATTGGGTAAGATGGATATGCATCCTGTGTCTACTGTTACTTATCATATGTCAATGATTAAGATTGGTAGCTGGAATGTAAATGCAAATGTTGCCCATTACTCTTTCCCTTTCGAGTATTACTGTAGCCACAAAATTGTTTATGGAGTTTATCTGGAAAACCCCCCAAAAAAACAGAATTTCGAAGATTAGACTCCAACTACCCAGACGTGTGGATTGGGTTTTCCAGATCTCTTAAAATATTCCTGAGCACTCCTCTTCCGATATATTACGGATTGGTTCATGTAGAGTAGTGTTTTTACAATGTTCGATTTATATTGTGCCTTATTTTATCCTTACACGCTGTTACACACCCCTAAATCCCACCTTCTGGCAAACCTTTACCACCATACTTTTCTCAAAGATACCTGTGATATCTGGTGGGCAGTAAATAAATCCCTCCATTGAGACCCGACCTGTTCGGCCTGGTTACCCCTGTGGGGCAACACTATGTTCACACCTAGCTTAGAGAACTCTTTTTTATATAGACTTCAACATAAAGGTGTCAGAAAAGTGACACAAGTATTTGACCCGGGAGGTCTGATACTGTCTTTTCAGATTTGTAAGGACACTTATGATCTCTCCTATCAATACTTCTTCACCTACCTGCAGATCAGACAGTATGTTGTTAACTCATTATCTCAATCGAGAGCTGACTCAATAATCTCAGATCCTCTGTTACCTTTGTTTAATTTTTTATCTAGGTCCTCTTTTAAGGCTAGGACTCTTTATAGTGTGCTTATAGAATCTCAGACATTGGGTACATGGCAATCGATCACCCTAATGTGGCAGAAATATATACCTACCTTACCATTTGATAACACACTGTTTAAATATTTTTATAAGATAATGAGAACGGTTAGATCAACTGCATTGCAAGAGCTCCATTTCAAAACCACTTACATGGCTTACATTTCTCAAAAACAAAGAAGCTTCTATGTGCCTGACGAATCTGGATTGTGTTTGAAATGTTCGCAGTCATCAGCTACTCTGTTTCATAATTTCTGGTCGTGTAGATATGTACAACATTTCTGGAACAAAATACTTGTATTTATACATGTATCCTTCTCTCTCAGAGTTCCCCTGGACCCTGTTCCTCTTCTGTTTGTAAATTGTGATAATTAGCAGATTCCCCAGTCACACTGCCCTTTACTCCCCTTTTTAACAATTCTTGTGACAGTTGCCAAAAAGGTTATCTTACAGTCATGGACCTCCAAATCTTCTCCCACCCTGTCTAAGGTACATGGTTTACTAATTAAAAACCTATACTTTGATCGGTTTTCACCTTTATCAAATGCACAAGAAGGGGTCCAGAGTTTTTTGGAAATGGGGACCATATATTGCTATTAGACCTTATTCACAGCAATTGCAGATTGAAACTATGTTCGCATGAGGACTCTTTCCCACTTCTGATATACCCTATTAATATGCACTTTGTAAATGTTATGATTGTAGAGTTCCACTACGCTATAGCAGATTCTGGCCTACTGTACCTTGGGCCATGCATGTCTACTGCCCTGTGCTACAGCAGAAGTTCTTTATTATTACTCAGTCCTTTTTACCCAATTCGATATTTCCGAGTTGTCTATTCAAACAAATACTTAATGTCAGAATATCTTCCCCTCCCTCCCTATCCACCCTCCCTCCCTCACTTCTTTTCTCTTTACTGTTTTTTTCCCCTTATATTTATGTTTGATTTTGACTTGTATTATATTGGCTAGTCTGTTTGTACCGACTTGCCTTTCTTAAATTGTCACACGTCACACTTGACTGTCTCACAATGTTTTATTAATGTGTGAAATTTCATGATATATGTCATCTCCCATTAATAATGACGTTTGACACTTTCGCATTCTGGAAATTAATCTCATGGTAGCGATTGATTTATTCCATAGTACTTGCCTTTATATGTGTGCATGTACATCTGCTATGTTTTTTCACAATGTCATTTCCTTTTGTAAAAATTCTGAAAATCTTCAAATGAATATATTTAAAAAAAAAAAAAAAATCTAAGAAATGAAATGGCAATAGCTGCCTAGTATACACCTTGATAAGGATTTCTAATATATCCTGAAACATGATAAAAAAACAAAGAATAAAATGTACTACCTGGCGCTATCACCACAGCCATGTAAATAACATCAATAAAATGAATGATAATCACCCTTTACAAACTTATTTTCCAAAATCCAAAATCTTCAGGTGAGTGACATTCCACACTTGGAGTACAATCAAAGAACATCCACTTTTATTCCCATCTGAAAAACGTGCAAGTACCCCCTGGTTCCCAAACCTCAAGGTGAGGTAATAGAAAAATACCGCAGAGCAAAAGTGCTAGTGCAAAAACCTTTTAAGCAAATAACAATTTTAATAACAGATTGCACTTGCAATTTTAAAAGAAAACATATACAAGCACATGGTACTCTCTTTTAACCCCAGTCCGGCTCAGATGGCATACAGGTTCACCTCAAGATGGTCCAGATGAGGGATTCCACATTCCCAGAAAATTTGTCTCCCAACACCACAAACACCTAAGGTACCTCTCCTGGCAGCCGCTGTTCAGAGTCACAATATGAAAAACCAGACAATGGCTTAATGCATTTCATACATAATACTGTCCTCTTTCAGAAGCGTGTGTGGTTACAATGAACAAATGCACAGTTTATAAACCCTCCTATTAGCAAAAAACATTCCAGCTGTGATCATTGAAATTGCCACTTCTGGAAGTCCTATCTACAGCCTGGCGTCCTCCCAATCAGTGCACATGTCCGGAAGTACCGTGCGTTCCATGGCGCACTCTGGTTTCCTGCACATGAACGGAAGATGGCCCTTGGTATCCCCCGATGTATTGCGCATGTCCAGAAGTGCCGTGCATTCCACCACACGTTCTAACTTAATGTGCGCACCTGGATGTCCAAGAAATCATCTCCAGGGTTATAATATAATAATGTAATAATGCAGTTCCCGGTTTGCATTCCATTCCTGCATGCCATCAATAATGAAGAACATTTCTAGATAAATCCATGTACGCGTTCCACAGTACAATCCACATCATTATGTCACCAACATTCCTAGATACGATGTCCATTATCCAGAGGGCCTTCTGGTTTAAAAATCATCACAGACAGGAGTCCTTAGTGTTCATAAATAATGTCCAGTAAACAGATATTACCTCCGGAGAAACAAAGACATAAATAATCAGTGATAAATATAAAAAAAAAAATGATGTATAAAAAAAGGGATAAACAATCTTATTATAAAAACAATATATTATTTTAAAAGCCACTGGAGTTCGAAATCACTATTTAACCCATTTGGTGCTAAAGTATTTAACTGGTATAACCACCTCATCTCTGTTTTGGCCAATCTGCCCTCTACATATTTGGTTCTCCATTTTGGTAATATAAGTTGTAGTCCAAAAAAAGCAGCAATAAAATACTCCTTACATCCATGGCAAAATTTAAAATGGGCTGACACTGGGGGCGTGGCTATGAGGCCGATGGAGTAGGACGCTGAGTCTGGGCTCTGTTGCTCCACATATCCTACTGCTTATCCTGTGTGCTGCCCGCAGCTTCATCACCTGCATTTGCAGCTGTGGGAAGGTGTCAGGCTCTCAGCGGTATTCACCAGACCGGGCTGTGTGACGGGGCTTCTGAGATTTCGGCTGCTAAATTCCAGGTCCCGCGGTGGCGCGAAAACCGCAGGGCGCGTCTCCCTCTCCCTCCCTGGTGTGAGCGCGGCATTGCAAGGCTTCAGTTAGCGTGGGGATTCACGCTGCGGACCCTTCCAGGCTGTCGGGAGGACCTTGCTGCCGTGGGCACCCTTGTCTGTGCCTGGTGAGACAGTATTTTTCATATGTGCTCCTGAGGGCTGTATGCAGCAGCCTGAGAGCACATTGTGCTTCAGTGTATGAGAGTCCCCCCCCCTGTCTTTAGTGATCAGTCTCTCCCTGCTGGCTCACACAGGCAATACCAATCCTGTTAATATTTCCTGGATAATATCTTGCATTGTGACTGCTCATATACATCCCCAATTTCACTGGTATCTGCTCTGCGTCGCGGCTATTTATTATGGTGAGAACACACCATTTTTCTGCTGTCAATAAAATGTCCGATGAAGCGGTTGACTTTTTAGAATCTCCCCTGACAATTATTGAATTAGAAACTGTGATTAAATCATTCCCTGGGGGTAAGACTCCTGGACTAAATGGGGTACCGTTGGAGCTTTGTAAAAAGTATTACGTTTCTATGGTCCTAAATTTCTTAAGCTATTTCATGATTTGCTAGAGGCAGGCACTTTGCCTGCTTCTATGTTTGAGGCCCTTATTATTGTTCTCTTGAAACCCGACATAGACCCGGAAAAGGTGGAATCTTTTTGCCCTATCTCTCTGCTAACTACAGATATCAAGATTTTAGCTAAAATACTGGCAACCAGATTGATCTCGGTGATCACGCAACTGATCCATGATGATCAAACAGGGTTTATGCCGGGGTGGTCTACCCTGCTTAATCTGTGGCGCCTTTATACTCACTTGCAGTCCCCTCGCGAGGACTCCTGCTCCTCTGTTATTGTTTCGTTAGATGCTGTTAAAGCATTTGATTCGGTGGAGTGGGTATCCTTGTGGGGGGCACTGGATAGATTCGGTATTGGCCCACGGTTTATAAAATGGGTTAAGTCTGGGTCACCAATCAATCTTCACAATTCATTTCGCTTAATTTGCAACCGCAATTGGATTACTTGCAATCCCGTATTAGAATATGGGGGAAACTCCCACTTACTGTCACAGGCAGAATTCATTTTATTAAGATGATTGCCCTACCCAAATTACTATATATACTACAACATTCTCCCATATATGTACCTCAGAAACTGTTTGACAAAATCGATGGTCTCTTGTCCTTATTGGTCTGGTCTAATCGCAGAGCTAGAATTAAATTGGATACTTTGACAATATCCCAAGACTCGGGTGGTCTTTCCCTTCATAAATTTTGATTGTATTATATGGCAGCCCAATTGTCACATCTGCCCCCACCCTGCAGCCCAGCCTGTGCAGCAGCTCCGTGAGCTGAAGCACTTCCTTGTAATACAAGCCCCACCCCCTGCATGAAATCATGCTGGGAGCGGGGCCAGCCCTCGGCACTGGTGCTGTATGGACATGATGTGACTGACACCCTGGCTACACAGAGGCAGCAAGAGAGAGGTACACAGTAAAGGCCCGTACACACTGGCCGATATATCGGCCGTTCTCCTGAACGGCAGATATATCGCGGGACTGTCGGCCAGTGTGTACGGCCGATACGTCTGTGAACTCCGTCGTTCACAGACGTATCACGTCGGCCGCGCAGCACAGCCGACGGCCAATACCGATATATTGGCGCGTCGCTGTGTGTGTACGGGGCGGTCGGCCGACCGCCCGTACACATGCTGCGGCGGCCGGCGGTGATTGACAGCTGAACTGGGCGGGCGTGTGTACACGCCCGCCCAGTTCATGACGTCAGTCCCCGACGGATCGAGCAGTGTGTATGCTGAACACACTGCTCGATCCGTCCATAGATATATCTGCAGATCAAATGATTTGCAGATATATCTGTTAGTGTGTACCCACCTTTAGAGAGAAAAAGGATGAGGGAGAGTAAAGAGAGAAATGTGGGTGAATGTAGGAGAAGAATGAGAGTGGAGTGAAAGAAAAGGTATGGCACCTGAGACAGCAAAGAAAAGTAGGTGATTGAGACAGAGAGAAAGCAAGTAATAAGCTCTATGTGAGAGATTAAAAAGGACAGTGACAGTATGTTATGTTAGAAGTAAGAAAGGAAAACATTAGTTATGATAGAGAAAAAAGGAAGACTAAAGAAATTAGAATAAAGACTAAAGGGAAAGGTGAGGCTTCATAGAGTGTGTGGGGTGATATGGAGGAGGGATGGGGACAGGGACCTGCGTGCAGTGTGATATGGAGGAGGGATGGGGACAGGGACCTGCGTGCAGTGTGATATGGAGTAGGGATGGGGACAGGGACCTGCATGTGGTGTGATATGGAGGAGGGATGGGGACAGGGACCTGCGTGCGGTGTGATATGGAGGAGGGATGGGGACAGGGACCTGCATGTGGTGTGATATGGAGGAGGGATGGGGACAGGGACCTGCGTGCAGTGTGATATGGAGTAGGAGTAGGGACAGGGACCTGCGTGTGGTGTTATATGGAGGAGGGATGAGGACAGGAACCGGCATGCAATGTTATATGGAGTGACGAGGACCTGCATGCTGTGTTATATGGGGGGGGTGGGGACAGGGACTTGCATGCAGTGTTATATGGAGGAGGGATGGGAACAGGGACCTGAGTGCGGTGTGATATGGAGGAGGGATGGGGACAGGGACCTGCATGCGGTGTTATATGGAGGAGGGATGGGGACAGGGACCTGTGTGCGGTGTGATATGGAGGAGGGATGGGGACAGGGATCTGCATGCGGTGTTATATGGAGGAGGGATGGGGACAGGGACCTGCGTGCGGTGTAATATGAAGAGACAGGGATCTGTGTGTGGTGTGATATGGAGGGGCGGGAACCTGCCTGCGATGTTATATGGAGGAGGTATGGGACAGGGACCTACGTGCGGTGTTATATGGAGGAGGGATGGGGACAGGGACCTGGATGCGTTGTTATATGGAGGAGGGATGGGGACAGGCACATATATATATATATATATATATATATATAGATATATATATATAGATAGATAGATAGATAGATATAGATATAGTGTGAGTATGTGGTGAGATACTACATGCCAGACAGAATGTTTAGTTTCTATTTTTGGTAAATGCTATTTTCTATTTTTGCACCTTTGTACATTTTGTAATGAATGAGATCAACAGATAGAAGGAGACTGACATTATTTAAATGTGCATGATCCTTTTGTAGTATATTTATATAGCAAGCACCACTATGGCATAGTATACAGCATTATGGGCCTAATATGAGTCTGACCAGGGATGATGTGGGATGCAGTAGCAGTGGCAAACGCAGGATTTTCATGGGGGGGTTTCCAGAACTGGGTGGAGCCAAGCACGGGGGCGGGGACTGAGGTGACCCAGTACATGCTGGGTCCGTAAAACTAGTGTGTCTGTGTATATATATATATATATATATATATATATCTATATATGTACACATATATACCGTATATACACCTATATATATATATAAATATATATATAATATACACATAGCATATTAAACATGCATATATATATCCATTTCAAGCTTCTCACACTCGCTTACAAAGCCCTCACCCACTCCTCTCCCATCTACATCTCTGACCTTATCTCCCTTTACACTCCCACCCGTCCTCTTCGCTCTGCTAATGCACGCCGATTCTCCTGCCTACTGATTGCTTCCTCCCACTCCTACCTCCAAGATTTTTCACGTGCTGCTCCAATTCTCTGGAATTCCCTACCGCTCCCCCTCAGACTCTCCACCTCTCTACAAAACTTCAAACAGGCTCTCAAGACCCACTTCTTCACCAAACCCAGCCAAATCTCATCCTAACCCTCTGTTCTACGCTCTCTATGTACCCCATCTGTGTCACCTCTGTCTATCTATCCCTCCCCTTTAGAATGTAAGCTCTCACGAGCAGGGCCCTCTTCCCTCATGTGCTTATCCTTTGTCTTACTTTAATAATCTTCAACTGCATCAACTCCAGCAGTCTTCTGCCACCTGATACTTATTCCAGTGTCATCTGCTGATGTAACTATGTTTATTTACCCTGTACTTGTCCTATACTGTCATCAACTGTAAGTTGCTGTTTTCCTGTTTGATTATTTATGTACTCTGTAATTGGGCGCTGCGGAACCCTTGTGGCGCCATATAAAGGATAATATATATATATATATATACATATACATACAGTACAAGTATATATACGCATGTATATATATCATGTGTGTGTGTTTATATGTATGTATATACATGTGTATAATATGTATGCACAAATTGCACATGGATATATATGTACTATAATTAAAATAAAGTAAACTTTTATGAAGCACTTACAAGTGCCACCAGGAAGAGAGCAGGCTGCAGAGGACGCTAGACAGCCATTAACAATACTTATGCAGCATTAAAAAAAAAAAAAAAAAAAAAAAAGTTTTTTTTTTTTTTGGTGGAGGGGGGTTTCTGGGTACTCGGAACCCCCCCCCCCCCTGGGTGCGCCACTGAGTAGAGGGTCTTTTTTGTCCGAGTTGTGCCGCAGATAAATCCTGATAATGGTCGTACAGAGCGCAGTACATACACACGCACAAAGAAGTGCATCAGAAATGTGTTGGGCATTCCTGTGTGGTTACAGGGGGTTGGCTAATCAGACTCAGATGTAGAAGTGGCTGTGTATAGAGTCGCTAAATCACTTACACTGGAGGCCATACGCAGATGGATGATCTGTACCTAGCAAATGGTGCGACTGATAGTGCACTGTAGACTGATAGATGTACAGTATTGCAGCGTCTGCAGACACTGACAGTGGGCATCTCATTTCTTGCACATTTGGACGCATGGCTGTACACCAGGGAAGGGCTATGTAGTGGCATTACCATGAAGTCGCAGACCCAACTGCAGCAAATCTCGCAAGGAAGGCCGCGTCAGACTCTATGAGGAGGGAGTATCCCGCCCACCTCGACAGACCCCACCCCCTCAAGAGACCCCACCTCCATTAGGGCTGCTTCCTGAAATTTCCCGAGCTGGTTTGCCATCCCAATCCGACCCTAGGTATAATACAGTTCAAAATGCGTAATATGGAAAGACATACAATGAGGAATATATAGACTCCAGGGGGTAAATTTACTAAGATGGGAGTTCTATTTAAACATAGAAACATAGAATTTGACGGCAGATAAGAACCACTTGGCCCATCTAGTCTGCCCCTTTATTTTTATTTTATTTTTATCCTTTAGGCAATCTCAACCCTGTTTGAACCTTAATTCTTTTGTAAGGATATTCATATACCTATCCCAAGCATGTTTAAATTGCTCTACAGTGTTAGCCTCTATCACCTCTGATGGGAGGTTAATTCCACTTATCCACTACCCTTTATGTGAAGTAATTTTTCCATATATTTCCCATAAAATAAATAAATGGGTGCACAAGCCAATATTTTAAAATGTTATCAGCCATATTAAAAAAAAATTAAAAAAAATAAAATAAACTTTGGAGGAAGAACAAAAAAAAAAAAAATACATAAAAGTAAAGTTAATCCGAACAGCAATAGCAGCGATCGCTATGGCGAACAATTCCCCTAGGGAACAGAACATGCTTCTCAGCCTGGACATCCACAAAGCGTTTGACACGGTCTTATGGCCGCATCTATTTAAAATATTGGAAGGGAGGGCTTTTGACACGGGTTTCGTAGATCTCATACACCACTTATATTCCACCCCCTCAGCTTCTTTACTGATTAATGGCATGGTGGGACCTCAATTTACCTTGGAAAGGGGAACGCGTCAGGGGTGCCCACTATCCCCCTTACTGTTTAACCTGGCCTTAGACCCCCTACTGCGATCTCTGCAAAGTGACCTCACATTTCAAGGCATTAAACTTGGAAGCCGAGAAATTAAAATATCTGCATTTGCAGACGACATTCTCCTTTATATTGGTAATTCAGAATCCTCCCTTACATCTATTTTACACACAATCGGAAATTTCAGCTCCATATCGGGCCTATACATTAACATGGATAAATCCACTGCAATGCTCTTGGGTGGCACGATTGGACGCCCCCGTTGGGCCCTGCGGTTCCCATTCATATGGGCAACGAATTATATCCCCTATTTAGGAGTCCTGTTACCCCGTAATTTACATTCACTGTACAAATTGAATGTTACCAAGGCTATTCACGTACTTACTGAGGATATAAAATCATGGAGCCGTTTGACTCTATCGTTCTTGGGCAGAGCTAATCTTCTCAAGATGATAGCGATCCCACGCCTATTATATCCCATCCAATCATTGCCAATTTTACTGACTAAAACTGACTCTCTCCACATTAACTCAATTATCCGTAGATTTATCTGGAATGGTACCAGAACCAGAATTGCTTTGCGAAAACTACAACAGCCAAAAAATAATGGAGGTATAAACCTTCCAGACATTGTGACCCACAATCAAGCAGCCCTCCTACGTCATTTACGTGATTGGATCTCTAAAACGTCAATATATACTGATACGTCCCTGGAACAAAATTTCTTGGCTGATTACGACCTAACCTGTTTCCTCCACCTTCATGACCAGGAAATCCCAGAGCCAATACGATCCAACCCGTTATTATGGTCCACTAGACGGTTATGACATATCTTGCGCCATAAAAAGGGCCTTAACTCATACCACTCCCTCCATTTACCCCTGCTCCGGAATCCCAACTTCCTCGATGGCATGGCTGCTCACCCTTTCATTGCTTGGAGTGTGGAGGGCTTGCATACCTTAAAGTCAGTGGTCTCTACTACCCAAGAACGCTCTCTCACACCTGGGGAATTATCAGTTGCCTATCCCGTAGTGGCCTCTCACCCACTGGCACTCTTACAATTGCGTTTTTACACAACCCATGTAATTAAACATTTCTCTAAAAAAGATTGGAACAATCCTTTGGATAACCTCTTGACCCACCCACCGCCCCAATGCAAAGCTCTATCCATTCATTATAATTTTTTAAGAGATATATTGGATAATGCTGCCATACCAGAAGGGATGTCGAAATGGCTAATTCATTTCCCGACCCTAACTATACCGACACTGGAGAAAGCTTTAGTGTTTTCCCAAAGAACTCTATCGGCTAGCATGTACACTGAATTATTCCTGAACACATACCACAACACATATTTATCACCACTAAAGCGCTATCGCATGGGCACTTCGGAGAGCAATGCTTGCTTACGCTGCCATCAGGAAGAAGCTGACACTTTTCATTGTCTATGGGCTTGCCCCGTCATTCAGTATTTTTGGCACCTAATCCGCAGATATGCGGAAGCCAAACTAGTTAACCATGTCCCCTTCACTCCGGAATGGGCGATCCTGGGATTATTCGACCCCCATCAACGAATAACACTGGCATGCAAAAAACTCCTGCTAGCCGTCAGTGCAGCACGGAGGAAAACAATATTACAAGGCTGGTTGGATAGCACACCGCCTCAAATACCCTTATTTTTGACTAAATTAAATTTTATTTTCAAGATGGATTGGATGGAAACACTATTACATGAATTGAGGGAAGTGGAAAGATTTTTCTTAATGTGGGAATCATATATAGCTACACTACCACTTTCTATTAGAACGCAAATACATCACAGCCTAAAAAACACTGTCTGGTATCTCACGAGGTTAGCGATACAAGACCCGCCAATTACGTTGCTTTGATCTCCCCCGAGCTCCGGACGTGACTAATACTATACGAGTCTATATTGATATTGTATATTTATGCTACTCTCTGACCCTACCAACTCCCTACCATATATATTGACATGTTTGTAATTTCTCCACCCAACTTTCGGTGATTATGTACGATGATCGTAATGGTCTATTGATTTCTTGTTTGCAATATTTTCTGTTGCTGTTTTTCCCTTTTTCTTTTCTCTTTTTTGATACCTCAATAAAAAAGTAATAACAAAAAAAAAAAGTAAAGTTAAATAAATAAATAAATAAATAAATAAAATAAATAATGGAGCCAGGTATACCAAATCCAGACCACTCATTGCACATGGTGGTACAAAATGGTGTGGTATTACAAGACTGTGGGCATCTCTTCTAAAAAAAAGGATGAGGTATCACAAATAAATACTGCTGAACTTCGATAATTTATTAATATATGGGGCGAGATTCAAATTTTATCCTGCCAGCAGCCAGTAGATGGTGCCCAAGCGGAGCTATTCAAATGTAGCTTTGTTCGGGCACGAATTGCTGCCGGAATCTTTTCAGCTCGCAACCCCCCTTTTTAAAAGGCAGATTCATTTGTTAGTGCTGCGGCTGCCACTAGAGGGCGCCCAAGAGCAGCAAATCAATTGTTCTACCGTTTGGGCACCCAGCAGCCACGGAGTACACATTTTTATCACAAGAAGAAAATTTATTGAAAGCGCTGTCCAATTTCAAAGAGTATTTTATTAAAAGAATTTGTTTTAAAACATCAAATTTAAATACATCCACATTAAATACTAATCCAAAAGGTCTCTGTAATTAATAAGTCCAACAATGGACATAAAGTATTTCAAAGACTGCTTTTGTCCTTGCAATACTTATTAGAAACACAACTGTGCACAGTGGATACAATTTTAATATAACATATACACCTCATTAAAAAGCAACATTTGTATCTGTGGCTCATAAGAGTATTACTACAAATATTCTCCCACACTATGCATCAATTATAATAATCTAATCAACAGCCTTTCAATATGAATTATAACTTCCTAAAAATTGTATAATCAATAGGTCCCAGTCCCAGTTATGTTTGTATAGATGTATGATAATTTGTTATCGCTTGAATCCTTCCACTGGGAAGATCATATAACTCCAGACATTCAGCAATATCACTGGAATTAGAACATATTAATTATTTGGAGCAATAAACGTTTGCCAACCAGTAAATTTTCCTCACCGGGAGTACTCAAACCAGGTGACTCTGATGTTTCCCACGGGCGTCCCCGTGTATTAATTGTACAGATAATTTATCTAGAATCCACTTTAGTGATATCATTAATCATGCTCCTTGATAATTGTAGTTCTTTATCAGGCTGTATAGAATTAAATGGTTGTGTCTCACCATGCATTTAGCGGCTGCGCCTCCTGTCAGGCATATAGTTCTATTTCGTGCGCACTGCACCGTCTCTCTGCCGTTAGTGATCAGGCGACCACCTCGTAGTGTTCGGCAGGATATTCTCTACGGTTGCGCCTCTCACTAGATCTTTGCCTCCGTCTATAGAAGCACCTTACTGCCGTCCAGAGTGTAGTGGCCCGCCTCCCGCTGTCCAGGTCGTGATATCAGCATTCACTGCAAAACCTCAGGACAGACGGCTGTAATCTCGGCTGGGCTCACGATTTCAGGTCTGCTTGGAATGGCAAGATGAATGCCCGTGCTGGAGGCTCCTATGCCGCTTTCAAAAGACTGATGTCCACACTGCTCGGGAGCAACTCTTGACGCGTTTCATAGCCAAATTACAACGGCTGTTTCCTCAGAAGAAATTTCTGAGGAAACTTGCCATTCCAAGCAGACCTGAAATCGTGAGCCCAGCCGAGATTACAGCCGTCTGTCCTGAGGTTTTGCAGTGAATGCTGATATCACGACCTGGACAGCGGGAGGCGGGCCACTACACTCTGGACGGCAGTAAGGTGCTTCTATAGACGGAGGCAAAGATCTAGTGAGAGGCGCAACCGTAGAGAATATCCTGCCGAACACTACGAGGTGGTTGCCTGATCACTAACGGCAGAGAGACGGTGCAGTGCGCACGAAATAGAACTATATGCCTGACAGGAGGCGCAGCCGCTAAATGCATGGTGAGACACAACCATTTAATTCTATACAGCCTGATAAAGAACTACAATTATCAAGGAGCATGATTAATGATATCACTAAAGTGGAATCTAGATAAATTATCTGTACAATTAATACACGGGGACGCCCGTGGGAAACATCAGAGTCACCTGGTTTGAGTACTCCCGGTGAGGAAAATTTACTGGTTGGCAAACGTTTATTGCTCCAAATAATTAATATGTTCTAATTCCAGTGATATTGCTGAATGTCTGGAGTTATATGATCTTCCCAGTGGAAGGATTCAAGCGATAACAAATTATCATACATCTATACAAACATAACTGGGACTGTGACCTATTGATTATACAATTTTTAGGAAGTTATAATTCATATTGAAAGGCTGTTGATTAGATTATTATAATTGATGCATAGTGTGGGAGAATATTTGTAGTAATACTCTTATGAGCCACAGATACAAATGTTGCTTTTTAATGAGGTGTATATGTTATATTAAAATTGTATCCACTGTGCACAGTTGTGTTTCTAATAAGTATTGCAAGGACAAAAGCAGTCTTTGAAATACTTTATGTCCATTGTTGGACTTATTAATTACAGAGACCTTTTGGATTAGTATTTAATGTGGATGTATTTAAATTTGATGTTTTAAAACAAATTCTTTTAATAAAATACTCTTTAAAATTGCACAGCGCTTTCAATAAATTTTCTTCTTGCCCATTGTTCTATATAATATTGGGATTCAACACCCCAATTATTTGAGGGCAGCAGTCCATTTTAAGAGGAATTGATTTGTAAGATCTGTGGGGTTGGATAACTGACACACACTATTCAGTTTAGCGCTTTCTTATTTTATTTATACATTTTTATCACAGCCTCTAGAGGTGTGAGTAAAAATGTGTTGAAACTGGGCACTTTGGGCATCCAAACGGGAGTTTGGACACCCAAAGCAGGGAGTTTAGATGGCTAAACCATGTCTGTTTGCGAGCGACATGTGCAATGTTCATGGGCACCCAAAACACAATTGAATAGTGACAACTGTTTGGTCATCTAAAAAGTGATATTTAGACGGGATTTTTAGACGGACAAAACAATTAATTCTCCCAACATAGGGGCAGATTCTACTATTAACTCGCTCTGGTAAGATATTGACCGATAGGAAGCTGTTGGAAACAAATTGTATTATATGTTGACTACAAGATGAATGGTATATATTGCAGAGAATCTGCACAGCCACAATGTCCAGCAAAACATCACCCTAGTGCCAACATTACAAGATTTTATTCGCACCTCTACAGCATGGACACAATGGAGGACATTCATTTGTTTAATGGACGCCCATAACTGCATATACCCCGTCAAATTAGACGGGGCAATATGCGATTGTTTGGGAGGACATTGTTTATTCGTCCCCAGAAGTACCGTGTTTAGCCACACAACTGCTACACCTGACTAATTTACTGGGCGCAACATGAAAAGTGCTGTTTGGGCACCCATAACGGGCCACTTTTTGCTAAATTTCAGCCCGCCACCTCAGGAGGCTACATGCGGAAATTATGTTAGCACGCCTTTTGGCAGAAACAAATTGAAGAAACTACCAGCTTGTGTGCGGCGATAACAACTGAATTACCCCTAATGTGCAGCACATCATACCATTGCCAAAGAATTGAGATTCCACCTTAGAGGGTGATTCAATTGTTTTCCCACGTGGCTGTCACTAGTGGGCGCTTGATGGAGCGATTCAATTGTTGCAGTTTGTGCGCACATGCCACTGGGAGACATTTATTCTCACAGCCTCCTAATGTGGTGAGAAGTAGTATGCAAGAAGCCAATGGTTTTGGCGCACAATACAGAACTTTAGCAAATATATGCAGCGTGACTAACATAATAGTGTGCGCATTGGAACGTTTGAATTGCTCCATCTGGTGTCCGCGCATTATGGTGGTGCCCAAAACAATTGAATTCCTTTTAATAGTCACTACCATTCATACTAATATAGGACAGAAAATTGTTGATCAGTACAGGTTTTCTTCACATAGAAATAATTTTCTGTTAAGCAGAACTCACAAATGCTGAGATTGCATTTCTATCCCTTTGTCGAAGTCAAAAATATTACATAAAAAGAACATACAAACTACACACATTATGGAGTCGCTATACTTGCAAATACGCGCAGCGAGCACAGCAATATATGGTAACACACGCATTTACACGGACATGCCACAGAGATGGATTTGACACTTATTTCATGCAGTACATAATTATAATAATATCAAGCGCCAGACATCATGATGATTTAAAATTATATAATGAAGTAATGTCAGGTATGTGTATTATTTGAACGAAACCAGATACACCTGTCATATTTGGTATTAAAGCAAGCAGATTAATGTGTAGATTCATTTGATACTTGTTATTAAGTTGTAGGACATTGCAACAAATAGTTATGATTAAATGTATGTAAGCTAAAATCACTTTTATTAGAACAATAGATATTCCAAACAGGCAGTGGACAGGAAGCTCAGGCCAGCCCCTTTGGACATCCCCAAGGCTGAACCTGTTTAGCATATACAAAGAGACTAGTGACTCATCATGAATGAGTGAGTCCCCTCCCCCAAAAAAACTAGATAACACATTGCTGATCACACAGGAGTTCAGTTGCTGTTTTGGACTAGACGATGATGGAGTTATTGCCAGATCAGTTCCTGTATTTATTTGCTGAGAGAGAGAGAGAGAGAGAGAGAGAGAGAGGGAGATATTAAGAGGAGGATGCAATGAAAGATATGGTAATTGTATCGCTGGCCTGTAACTGTAAGTAACTGTAACTGTATATAAATGTAACTGTATGTTTTATCTGCTTACTGTGTGAGTTGTAACCATGTAATTATGTGTATACTGTACATTGTAATATATTGAATCCATATCCTTTTTAATAGCAGATATATACATCAATGAGCTTTGGAACTCGGATAATGTGTGGCTGTATTGTTTTCTCTTATGGGATGCAGTGTTTTGCGATGTACAGCACACTTTTATCGTATATGGTAATAAGATGCGCCTGGCGTCTGCAGTATATATTAGAGTGGACATTTTAAATATTTGTGTGGAAACAATTTGGCATTCACACCTTACATCAGGGATTCCCAACCACAGTCATCAAGGCACGCTTAAGGTCCAGGTATTATATCCATGCTTGAGCACAGATGTTAAATCAAAATATATACATTCTCATTTATCTAGCACCATCTAGAAGATAAAACCTGGAATCTGATTGGTTGCTATGGGCAACATCCCATCTTAAATAGAACTCCCATCTTAGTAAATTTACCCCCAATAGTGTAGGCGGTAGACAAAAAAAAAGAATCAGGAAAGAGTGATAGAGGAAAAAAGTACAAAAAGTGGAAAAGGATAGCATCCATAGGGTAAGTTATGGTGGTAAATATAGATTCCAGGAGCATCAGTATTCATAATCCCACAATGTGGATAAACCAAAATAAAAAAAATAAAAAAAAACTTTAAATGACACAGTCAACAAAAGGAACAGCGCTATTATTAAACAACTGTGGATAATAAGAACGTAAAATTATGTTGGGGAAGTTTCCCCTAGGATTGTTAAATAATTAATAAATAGAACAGGTATGCCGAATGGCGTAATAGCTGAATATTTTCCAAAAATCTGTATAGTTTGAGTACTTACAGTATTATCACAAATTATGTTACGTATATCCCAGAAAGGGGAAATCAAAGTATACAAATAAAGTCAACTAAAAAACATATAGAGAACAATGCAAAAATAGAATAGCTGTAATAATAATAATAATACTCAATACGATATCAACTCAAAGGTCACAGTTTGGCATCAGTAGGCATCGAGGCTTCCTCATTGAAATACGCTAATGCATCTTGAGCAGAGCTAAAATTCATATTTTCTTCACCTAGGAAGATCCGTAAGCAGGCAGGAAATAGAGCGAATTTAATTTGAGATTAAACAAGCGTGTGACGGCTCTTCTGAGAGATAAGACAGGGTGGGGGTTATGAGGTTAGGTTTATGCTTCGGGGAGGAGGGTTAAAGTTAGGCTAAGGGGAAGCGGGTTTAGGTTTAGGCTGCTGGGAGGTGGAGTTAGGTGTAGGCACTCCCGGGGAGAGATAGGTTTATGCTGTGATGGGAGGGGAGGGTTAGGATTAGGCTGCGGTAAATGGGGGTTAGGATTAGGCACCAGGCCAACGTCAAGGCTTTGCTGATACTGGAGGTCCCTAACACTGCATGATATCAGTATCCACTCCAGACCATATAATTGTCTACTGTAAGGCCACATGATAATAGCACTTTAAAAAATATATCTAAATTGAGAGCCAATTTACCTGGAGTCATCCCTAGGTCCTCCAAATGGCACTACAAGAACCAGCATGCTCTCCAAATGCTGGTCCCATTTGTGCCTCTCAGAACTGCAATATCAAATAGAGTTTGCTCAATCAGTTTAGTAATACTTTTCAGGTGCTTGAAAGGGATGGGTTATTCTAAGCATGAAAAATACACAAAACAGGTTTTCCCCAGCACACCAAGGGGCATTAGCAATAATATTTAAACACTATATGGTAGTAGATAATCCAGAGATCTCAGTTGCATATAGGGTTAGGCATCCCTGTGGAGGGTTAGGCTGTGGGGAGGGGGGTTAAGTTTAGGCACCACTGGGGAGGGTTAGGCTGCGGTTTAGAGTTAGGCAGCAGGAAGGAGTTAGGGAAGGAAAGGTAAGTTTACTGCTGTCCTGTCAGGATGCTGAGCATCAGGATGTCAGTGTAGGTCTTCTGACCGCCAGTATCCCATATCACACCCATCAAGAATCTGCGTACAGCATGCCTGCACTTACCTATGTGCAGAGGTGCAAGTAGAAAAAAAATTCTTAGTAGTACTGTGTGAAACAAAAAATGGGTGTGGCCACATGCCACACGGGACATGGCCAATGAAAATGGGGTTGTGATACACATATGGGGGGCCAGATACATATATGACCCCAATAGTGCCAGATACACATATGCCCCCACAGTGCCAGATATGCTCCCACAGTGCCAGATACACATATGCCCTCACAGTGCTAGATACACCCCCACAGTGCCAGATACACATATGCCCCAACAGTGCCAGATATGTCCCCACCGTGCCAGATACACGTATGCCCCAGCAGTGCCAGATATGCTCCTACAGTGCCAGATATGCACCCACAGTACCAGTAATGCCCCACAGTGCCAGCTGCACATATACCCCACAGTGCCAGATACGCAAATGCCCCACAGTGCCAGATGCACAAATGCCCCACAGTGTTAGATACACAAATGCCCCACAGTGCCAGATACACATATGCCCCACAGTGCCAGATGCACGTATGCCTCACAGTGCCAGATGCACAATAAAGTATGCCCCAGTGTTAGATACACAAATGCCCCACAGTGCCAGATTCACAAATTCCCCACATATCCCGACCCTCCCTGCTGCTCACCGCTGCTGTGTGAGGGAAGGAGAGCGCAGCGCCTCTCCTTCCCCTCAATGCTCAGTGAAGTTCTGCCTCCAGTGGCAGCGGCATTAATTCAAATGAGGTGCCAGTTTGTTAGCCAATCAGAGCTCGCGGAACGGCAGCCAATCAGAAGCCACGGCTGCTGGTCTGCGAGCTCTGAGTGTCTAAAAAAATGGTGCCTCATTTGAAATTCACGACGCCACCGGAGACCAGACTTCACTGAGCATTGAGGGGCAGGAGAGGAGCTGCGCTGCACTCTCCTCCCCTTACACAGTAGCGGCTGCATGCATAGCGGCCGGGCCAGCGGTATCGTGTACCGGCTGGCAATTTCTTACCGGTATGCAGTAACGCCCCGTACCACCATACTTGAAACACTGCCTAGAGATGTGCACCGGACATTTTTCGGGTTTTGTGTTTTGGTTTTGGATTCGGTTCCGCGGCCGTGTTTTGGATTCGGACGCGTTTTGGCAAAACCTCCCTGAAATTTTTTTGTCGGATTCGGGTGTGTTTTGGATTCGGGTGGTTTTTTTTCAAAAAAAACATCAAAAACAGCTTAAATCATAGAATTTGGGGGTAATTTTGATCCCATAGTATTATTAACCTCAATAACCATAATTTCCACTCATTTCCAGTCTATTCTGAACACCTCACAATATTATTTTTAGTCCTAAAATTTGCACCGAGGTCGCTGGATGGCTAAGCGAAGCGACCCAAGTGACCGGCACAAACACCTGGCCCATCTAGGAGTGGCACTGCAGTGTCAGACAGGATGGCACTTAAAAAAATTGGCCCCAAACATCACATGATGCAAAGATAAATTAAAGAAAAAAGAGGTGCAAGATGGAACTGTCCTTGGGCCCTCCCACCCACCCTTATGTTGTATAAACAGGACATGCACACTTTAACAAACCCATCATTTCAGTGACAGGGTCTGCCACACGACTGCGGCTGAAATGACTGGTTGGTTTGGGCCCCCACCAAAAAAGAAGCAATCAATCTCTCCTTGCACAAACTGGCTCTACAGAGGCAAGATGTCCACCTCCTCCTCATCGTCCGATTCCCCACCCCTTTCACTGTGTACATCCCCTCCTCACAGATTATTAATTCGTCCCCACTGGAATCCACCATCTCAGGTCCCTGTGTACTTTCTGGAGGCAATTGCTGGTGAATGTTCCACGGAGGAATTGATTATAATTCATTTTGATGAACATCATCTTCTCCACATTTTGTGGAAGTAACCTCGTACGCCGATTGCTGACAAGGTGACCAGCTGCACTAAACACTCTTTCGGAGTACACACTGGAGGGGGGGGGGCAACTTAGGTAAAATAAAGCCAGTTTGTGCAAGGGCCTCCAAATGGCCTCTATTTCCTGCCAGTATACGTACGGACTGTCTGACGTGCCTACTTGAATGCGGTCACTCATATAATCCTCCACCATTCTTTCAGTGGTGACAGAATCATATGCAGTGATAGTAGACGACATGTCAGTAATCGTTGGCAGGTCCTTCAGTCCAGACCAGATGTCAGCACTCGCTCCAGACTGCCCTGCATCACCGCCAGCGGGTGGGCTCGGAATTCTTAGCCTTTTCCTCGCAGCCCCAGTTGTGGGAGAATGTGAAGGAGGAGCTGTTGACGGGTCACGTTCCGCTTGACTTGACAAGTGTCTCACCAGCAGGTCTTTGAACATCTGCAGACTTGTATCTGCCAGAAAGAGAGATACAATGTAGGCTTTAAACCTAGGATCGAGCACGGTGGCCAAAATGTAGTGCTCTGATTTCAACAGATTGACAACCCGTGAATCCTGGTTAAGCGAATTAAGGGCTCCATCCACGAGTCCCACATGCCTAGCAGAATCGCTCCGTTTTAGCTCCTCCTTCAATCTCTCTAGCTTCTTCTGCAAAAGCCTGATGAGGGGAATGACCTGACTCAGGCTGGCAGTGTCTGAACTGACTTCACGTGTGGCAAGTTCAAAGGGTGGCAGAACCTTGCACAACGTTGAAATCATTCTCCAATGCGCTTGAGTCAGGTGCATTCCCCCTCCTTTGCCTATATCGTAGGCAGATGTATAGGCTTGAATGGCCTTTTGCTGCTCATCCATCCTCTGAAGCATATAGAGGGTTGAATTCCACCTCGTTACCACCTCTTGCTTCAAATGATGGCGGGGCAGGTTCAGGAGTGTTTGCGGTGGCTGAATGCCGAAAGTGGCCCGCAATTCTTTGGGCCACCGACAGCATCTCTTGCACGCCCCTGTCGTTTAAAAAAAAATTCTGCACCACCAAATTCAATGTATGTGCAAAACATGGGAGGTGCTGGAATTTGCCCACATGTAATGCACGCACAATATTGGTGGCGTTGTCTGATGTCACAAATCCCCAGGAGAGTCCAATTGGGGTAAGCCATTCTACGATGATGTTCCTCAGTTTCCGTAAGAGGTTGTCAGCTGTGTGCCTCTTATGGAAAGCGGTGATACAAAGCGTAGCCTGACTAGGAACGAGTTGGCATTTGCGAGATGCTGCTACTGGTGCCGCCGCTGCTGTTCTTGCTGCGGGAGGCAATACATCTACCCAATGGGCTGTCACAATCATATAGTCCTGAGTCTGCCCTGCTCCACTTGTCCACATGTACATGGTTAAGTGGACATTGGGTACAACTGCATTTTTTAAGACACTGGTGACTCTTTTTCTGAGGTCTGTGTACATTCTTGGTATCGCCTGCCTAGAGAAATGGAACCTAGATGGTATTTGGTACTGGGGACACACTACCTCAATCAATTCTCTAATTCCCTGTGAATTAACGGTGGATACCGGACACACGTTTAACAACCAAGACCTGAGTTATCCGCTTTGCAGCAGGAGGACTGCTGTGATATTTCATCTTCCTCGCAAAGGACTGTTGGACAGTCAATTGCTTACTGGAAGTAGTACAAGAGGTCTTCTGACTTCCCCTCTGGGATGACGATCGACTCCCAGCAGCAACAACAGCAGCGCCAGCAGCAGTAGGCGTTACACTCAAGGATGCATCAGAGGAATCCCAGGCAGTAGAGGACTCGTCAGACTTGCCAGTGTCATGGCCTGCAGGACTATTGGCTTTCCTGTCTAAGGAGGAAATTGACACTGAGGGAGTTAGTGGTGTGGTTTGCAGGAGCTTGGTTACAAGAGGAAGGGATTTAGTTGTCAGTGGACTGCTTCCGCTGTCACCCAAAGTTTTTGAACTTGTCAATGACTTCTGAGGAATGCGCTCCAGGTGACATATAAGGGAGGATGTTCCTAGGTGGTTAACATCCTTACCCCTACTTATTACAGCTTGACAAAGGCAACACACGGCTTGACACCTGTTGTCCGCATTTCTGTTAAAATAATTCCACACCGAAGAGGTGATTTTTTTTGTAATTTGACCAGGCATGTCATGGCCATATTCGTCCCACGGACAACAGGTGTCTCCCTGGATGCCTGACTTAAACAAACCACCTCACCATCAGAATCCTCCTTGTCAATTTCCTCCTCAGCGCCAGCAACACCCATATCCTCATCCTGGTGTACTTCAACAGTGACATCTGCAATTTGACTATCAGGAACTGGACTGCGGGTGCTCCTTCCAGCACTTGCAGGGGGCGTGTAAATGCTGGAAGGCGCCACCTCTTCCCGTCCAGTGTTAGGAAGGTCAGGCATCGCAACCGACACAATTGGACTCTCCTTGGGGATTTGTGATTTAGAAGAATGTACAGTTCTTTGCTGTGCTTTTGCCAGCTTAAGTCTTTTCATTTTTCTAGCGGGAGGATGAGTGCTTCCATCCTCATGTGAAGCTGAACCACTAGTCATGAACATAGGCCAGGGACTCAGCCGTTCCTTGCCACTCCGTGTGTCGTAAATGGCATATTGGCAAGTTTACGCTTCTCATCAGACGCTTTTAATTTTGATTTTTGGGTCATTTTACTGAACTTTTGTTTTTTTGGATTTTACATGCTCTCTACTATGACATTGGGCATCAGCCTTGGCAGACGACGTTGATGGCATTTTATCATCTCGGCCATGACTAGTGGCAGCAGCTTCAGCATGAGGTGGAAGTGGATCTTGATCTTTCCCTATTTTACCCTCCACATTTTTGTTTTCCATGTGGAATTATATGCCAGTAATTTATCAATAGAAATGGCCTACTGTACCGTACTGCTATATATATATATATATATATATATATATATATACTGGTGGTCAGCAAAATTCTGCACTGTCCTCCTACTATATACTGCGCACAACTACAACGCAGCACAGATATGGATACTATACTTGACGACACAGAGGTAGAGCAATGGACTACTGTACCGTACTGCTATATATATATACTGGTGGTCAGCAAAATTCTGCACTGTCCTCCTACTATATACTGCGCACAACTACAATGCAGCACAGATATGGATAGTATACTTGACGACACAGAGGTAGAGCAATGGACTACTGTACCGTACTGCTATATATATACTGGTGGTCAGCAAAATTCTGCACTGTCCTCCTACTATATACTGCGCACAACTAAAATGCAGCACAGATATGGATAGTATACTTGACGACACAGAGGTAGAGCAATGGACTACTGTACCGTACTGCTATATATATACTGGTGGTCAGCAAAATTCTGCACTGTCCTCCTACTATATACTGCGCACAACTACAATGCAGCACAGATATGGACAGTATACTTGATGACACAGAGGTAGAGCAATGGACTACTGTACCGTACTGCTATATATATACTGGTGGTCAGCAAAATTCTGCACTGTCCTCCTACTATATACTGCGCACAACTACAATGCAGCACAGATATGGATAGTATACTTGACGACACAGAGGTAGAGCAATGGACTACTGTACCGTACTGCTATATATATACTGGTGGACAGCAAAATTCTGCACTGTCCTCCTACTATATACTGCGCACAACTACAATGCAGCACAGATATGGATAGTATACTTGACGACACAGAGGTAGAGCAATGGACTACTGTACCGTACTGCTATATATATACTGGTGGTCAGCAAAATTCTGCACTGTCCTACTATATACTGCGCACAACTACAATGCAGCACAGATATGGAGCTTTTCAGGCAGAGAACGTAGATATTTGCAGCACACTGAGCACAGATATTTGCAGTACACTGAGCACAAATATTTGCAGCACACTGAGCACAAATATTTGCAGCACACTGAACACAGAAACTGAGAGAACGCAGCCATGTCCTCTCGCTATCATCTCCAATGCACAAGTGAAAATGGCGGCGACGCGCGGCTCTTTATATGCAATACGAATCTCGCGAGAATAAGACAGCGGGATGATGACGTTCGGGCGCGTTCGTGTTAACCGAGCAAGGCGGGAAGATCCGAGGCTGCCTCAGAACCGTGTAAAATGGGTGAAGTTCGGATCTCGAGGAACCGAACCCGCTCATCTCTACTGCCTGTATGCCATTCTGCGCTGTCCTGGAGGAGTCCCCAATATCCGTGAAGATGACCCATTGCCACAGTGCTGTCTCCAGTGTGTCTGCCATGTGGGGGTTAAGAGGTTCCTTGCAGCATCTATATTGTCTCAGTGTAATGGCTGCTACCGTCTTGGATCTGGTCAGCAAATCGCTGAAACTCTAGTAACATTCCAGCTTTCCCTTATGTTATTCTCTCCACAGTGCAGCCTGGCATCATGTGATTCTTTCTACCAATCCTAGTGCACCTCAGGGAATAAAAGGGCGCTAGTCAATCCAATCTGGATCAGAACAATGTTGCTTATTCAGCCACGTTCTTGGCTCCCTGACCTCTGACAGTCAGGTGAATTCTCCGGACTCTCCTGCATTTCCTGTTTCTCCAGTATCTTCAGAGAGCTACATGAACAGCTTGCCCACTGCACAGAGCTGTAAACATTGGTGGTCATTCCGAGTTGTTCGCTCGGTAATTTTCTTCGCATCGCAGCGATTTTCCGCTAATTGCGCATGCGAAAGGTTCGCACTGCGACAAGTAAATTTGCTAAGAAGTTTGGTATTTTACTCACGGCATTACAAGGTTTTTTCTTCGTTCTGGTGATCGTAATGTGATTGACAGGAAGTGGGTGTTTCTGGGCGGAAACTGGCCGTTTTATGGGAGTGTGTGAAAAAACGCTACCGTTTCTGGGAAAAACGCGGGAGTGGCTGGAGAAACGGAGGAGTGTCTGGGCGAACGCTGGGTGTGTTTGTGACGTCAAACCAGGAACGAAACTGACTGAACTGATCGCAGTGGCAGAGTAAGTCCCGAGCTACTCAGAAACTGCAAAGAAATTTCTATTCGCAATTTTGAGAACCTTTCGTTCGCAATTTTGCTAAGCTAAGATTCACTCCCAGTAGGCGGCGGCTTAGCGTGTGCAATGCTGCTAAAAGCAGCTTGCGAGTGAACAACTCGGAATGAGGGCCATTATTCCTATCACTGTTGCTTGTGAGACTACTGGACTCAGCCAGCTATTAACTTCCTAGTGCGTCTCCTGAATCAAGCCTGCAGCTAAGCTTCTTCCAGGACTCAGCCAGTTGCTAGTATACCTAGGCAGATCCATTCCCTATATTGCTGTACCAAGTAGAATCCAGTATTAGTCCGGTCGTCTGGAGGATATCCAGAAGTAGCATGTGCTGCTCCGCAATCCAGCATATCCTGTGTATCTGGAGCTGCTCAGTAATCCAGAATTTCCTGTGTAGCTGGTGCTGCTCCGCAATCTAGCATATTCTGTGTAGCTGGTTCTGCTCCACAATCCTGCAATTCCTGTGTAGCTGGTGCTGCTTTGCATTCAAGCATTATCTGTGTAGCTGGTGCTGCTCCGCATTCCAGCATTCCCTGTGTAGCTGGTACTGCTCAGCATTCCAGAATAATCTGCTCTCTGGGTTTAGCTCAGTACACTAAGCATTCCAAGCATAATCTACTCTCTGGGTTTAGCCAAGTACACTAAGTATTACAAGCATAATCTGCTCTCTGGGTTTAGCCCAGTACACCAATTATTCCAAGTATACTCTGCTCTCTGGGATTAGCCCAGTACACCAAGCATTCTGCTCACTGGGTATCAGCCCAGTTCCATGACATACATACAAATACCTCAGCTTTACCATAGACTCTCTTGCATATGAGGAGAAGCTTAATTTGTCCCTCTCTGCTCTCCCGTGTGAATGCTGACCATCTCCCCCTAGTGGTTCCACCAGTGACACCATCCATCACTAGAATGATAGCTCTTTCAAAAATATATCTAAATTGAGTTTACCTGGAGTCATCCCTAGGTCCTCCAAATGGCACTACAAGAATCAGCATGCTCTCCAAATGCTGGTCCCATTTGTGCCTCCCAGAACTGCAATATAAAATGAAAGTTGCTTGATCAGTTTAGTAGTATGTCTCAGCTGCTTGAAAGGGAGGGGTTATTTTAAACAAGAAAAATACACAAAATAGGTCTTCACCAGAATACCAAGGGGTATTAGCTATAAGATTTGAACACTACATGATGGTAGATAATCCATGTCTTTCTTAACCATATCTTTGCAAATATATGTAACTAAGGTCTCTGAGTTATCTACCACCATGTAGTGTTCAAATCTTATTGCCAATACACTTTGTTGCTGCAGAGGAATGTTCACCGTGGTTTGCTAAAATCTATCTATCTCTCTCTCTCTCTCTCTCTATATATATACTGTACATGCATATAGGACGAAGGTGCGGCACTCCAAGCTCAAAGAACACGTCTCATTAGGCAAAAATGCTTCTAGCATTTTTGCCTAATGAGACATGTTCTTTGAGCTTGGAGTGGCCGCACCTTCGTCATATATATATATATATATATACACACATACACTGCTCAAAAAAATAAAGGGAACACTAAAATAACACATCCTAGATCTGAATTAATAAATATTCTAATTAAATACTTAGTTCTTTACATAGTTGAATGTGCTGACAACAAAATCACACAAAAGTTATCAATGGAAATCAAATTTATTAACCTATGGATGTCTGGATTTGGAGTCACACTCAAAATTAAAGTGGAAAAACACACTACAGGCTGATCCAACTTTGATGTAATGTACTTACAACAAGTCAAAATGAGGCTCAGTAGTGTGTGATGCCCCCACGTGCCGTATGACCTCCCTACAATGCCTGGGCATGCTCCTGATGAGGTGGCGGATAGTCTCCTGAGGGATCTCCTCCCAGACCTGGACTAAAGCATCCACCAACTCCTGGACAGTCTGTGGTGCAACGTGGCGTTGGTGGATGGAGCGAGAAATGATGTCCCAGATGTGCCCAATTGGATTCAGGTCTGGGGAACGGACGGGCCAGTCTATAGCATCAATGCCTTCATCTTGCAGGAACTGCTGACACACTCCAGCCACATGAGGTCTAGCATTGTCTTGCATTAGGAGGAACCCAGGGCCAACCGCACCAGCATATGGTCTCACAAGGGGTCTGAGGATCTCATCTCGGTACCTAATGGCAGTCAGGCTACCTCTGGTGAGCACATGGAGGGCTGTGCGGACCCCCAAAGAAATGCCACCCCACACCATTACTGACCCACTGCCAAACCGGTCATGCTGGAGGATGTTGCAGGCAGCAGAACGTTCTCCTTGGCGTCTCCAGACTCTGTCACGTCTGTCACATGTGCTCAGTGAGAACCTGCTTTCATCTGTGAAGAGCACAGGGCACCAGTGGTGAATTTGCCAATCTTGGTGTTCTCTGGCAAATGCCAAACATCCTGCATGGTGTTGGGCTGTAAGCACAACCCCCACCTGTGGACGTCGGGCCCTCATACCACCCTCATGGAGTCTGTTTCTGATCATTTGAGAAGACACATGCACATTTGTGGCTTGCTGGAGGTCATTTTGCAGGGCTCTGGCAGTGCTCCTCCTGTTCCTCCTTGCACAAAGGCGGAGGTAGCGGTCCTGCTGCTGGGTTGTTGCCCTCCTATGGCCTCCTCCACGTCTCCTGATGTACTGGTCTGTCTCCTGGTAGCGCCTCCATGCTCTGGACACTACGCTGACAGACACAGCAAACCTTCTTGCCACAGCTCGCATTGATGTGCCATCCTGGATGAGCTGCACTACCTGAGCCACTTGTGTGGGTTGTAGACTCCGTCTCATGCTACCACTAGAGTGAAAGCACCATCAGCTTTCAAAAGTGATCAAAACATCAGCCAGAAAGCATAGGAGCTGAGCAGTGGTCTGTGGTCACCACCTGCAGAACAACTCCTTTATTGGGAGTGTCTTGCTAATTGCCTATAATTCCCACCTGTTGTCTATTACATTTGCACAACAGCATGTGAAATTGTTTGTCAATCAGTGTTGCTTCCTTGATTTCACAGAAGTGTGATTGACTTGGAGTTACATTGTGTTGTTTAAGTGTTCCCTTTATTTTTTTGAGTAGTGTATATATATATATATATATATGACGAAGGTGCGGCCACTCCAAGCTCAAAGAACATGTCTCATTAGGCAAAAATGCTAGAAGCATTTTTGCCTAATGAGACGTGTTCTTTGAGCTTGGAGTGCCGCACCTTCGTCCTATATGCATGTGTTCTGTGGGGGAAACCAGCTAAGTATCTTTCTTACAATATGGTGTGCCGAACTTGTGTCTGATTTTATATATTTATAGTCCAGAACAGAGAACCAGCACCTCCAATAAATGCAAAAGGTAATTTAATATCCATAGAAAGAGACATCAATGGAATATGAAAACAGAAGAAAAAAAACTGAGGCATGTTAGAGCAGGAAGGGAGCATAACAAAGTAAATGCCTGTATAGGGTGACCAATAGCAATAGTTACATGTCTCCAATGTGTCGTAATATGATCAACAGCTGTTTCGGTGCCATTACAGCACCTTCATCATGGACAAGTGAACAACACAAAAGGAACATGCTTTATACCAATTAAATTAACAAAAATCATACTCACCTGAGCAAGTTCATTGCACCAGAATGTGCCCAGCCAGGCTGCCAGCGTCACAGGCCGGAAGTAATGCAATACCATAGGCGCCATCTACCAAGCCGGGAACGGAGTCTGTCAGCTGATGGACACAGCCGTAACCATGGGAACCAGAGTGACAAGTGGAGCACTAACACAGCTCAAGCCCACTGGTTCCCACTACACGGACATGTGTCCCAGCGAAAACTGAGCCCCACATACGGCCGGAAGTGACGCTCAGGGAATCGCTCATCCACTGTGTCTGCATGGCAGCCATAGAGACCAGAGCGCAAGTGTAACCATGGTAATTGAGCAGGGAAAATACAAATGCTCCATACTGTACATATCATGGAGCACAAAAGTTTTACAAAAATGCTTATACAAAAGATAAACTGTACATATCATGGAGCACAAAAGTTTTACAAAAATGCTTATACAAAAGATATGGTATAAAGAATGTTAAATAATAAAACAAAACACAAATATAGCAAAACAAGAAAAAGCATAGCATGGATAGTCTAATTATATCAACAAACATTATGCAACAGGGGAGAGTTTTTATAAAAAGCAACCGAAACCCTGGCTTTCATTAAGTCCATCCGGAGAGACCGTATTCAAGCGCGCTATCCAGTGTGCCTCACGTTGTAGTAGTAATCTATTTCTATCTCCACCATGTCTCAATGGCGGAATACAATCAATGGACATACATCGAAAGTCTCTAATCGTGTGCCCCATCGTGATAAAGTGTCTGGCAACTGGCGGAGTATTAAGATCCAAAATAGTTTGTGCTTTCTTTATAGATGAACGATGCATGGAGATTCTTTCTGTCAAATCTCGTATAGTCTTTCCAACATAGAGAAGATGACAGGGGCAGGAAATTATGTACACAACATATCGACTATTACAGTCCAGATGGTGTCGTATCTTGATTATTCCTTTTGTCAAAAAAAGTGTCCCCAAGGGACAAAAAAATTACAGTTGGCACACCCATGGCATTTAAACACTCCCAATTTGGACTTCCGGTTCAGGCGCTGATGTGAGAGGAGCAGAGGCATAACAAGGGTATGGCGAGTGGGGCACGTGCCCTGGGCACCTTGGCAGGCCCAAGAGAGGGGGCGCCGCCGGCGGCCAGGGCATCATGCCCCACTCACCCCCGTCACGCCGAAATGTGAGGGGAGGAGAGCGCAGCATCTCTCCCTCCCCTCACCGCCGCTGCCAGCAGCGCTGCGTGTGTCCGGTCTCCGGCGGCATTAGCCAATCTCAGAGCTTGCGGACCGGCTCCTGATTGTCTGCCGGTCCGCGAGCTCTGATTGGCTAGCGAACCACCGCCACACAGCCGCCGGAGACCTGGAGCGGTGAGGGGAAGGAGAGGCGCTGCGCTCTCCTCCCCTCACATATCAACAAGCGGTAAGTGACCGGGGGGGGGGGGTGGCACTGAGTGGGGAATGTACCTGGCACTGTGGGGCAATGTATCTGGCACTGCGGGGCAATGTATCTGGCACTGTGGGGCAATGTAACCGGCACTGTGGGGCAATGTATCCGGCACTGTGGGGCAATGTATCCGGTGTGTGGCCACGCCCATTTTTTTGGCGCGCGCGCATGCTTCTTTTGCTGTGGTTTTGCTACGCCTCTGGAGAGGAGGGAGAGCACCTAGCTGCAATCGCCGCTGCGCAGCATCCAGACACTATACAGTGTCCTCCCCACAGTGCGCAGTGCCCCCTGGAAGTCCACGGAGCGCTATTTCGGCCCTACCATGCCCTCAAACGCCAAAAATAAAGCAAAGGTTGAGAAGGCTAAAGAATCTAAAATGGCCGCCGCCACTGACACACAGTGATCTCAGCAATCATCAGCCCTCTCCAGGGGTCCAGCTGGCTCATCCCTTGCAGCCTCTGACACACCAAGTCCAGACTCTCAGGTACCTGCTGCCTCCCCCTCTCAGTCTCAGTCTCTTGTTTACTTGCTTACTGCCCCATCACTGGAGCTGGAAGCTCCTATTACATACTCCATTATGGTGCAGGTAATAAAGACACAATGCAGCCCCTGTTACAAGCTCAGGCTGAGCAATTTGCCCAAGCTAGACAGCAAGTAACAGTGCAAGTCAGACACCTTGAATCTACTGTAGATGTGCTTGAAAAAAGAGTGGGAGTTAATTTTCAGGATATTATATCCCAACATGCTGTAACTTCCAAACTGCAAAAGGACACTTTTCAATTATGGAATAAATTAGACAACTCAGAAAATAGGTCCCGTCATAATAACCTAAAAGTTATTGGTACCCTGAATCAGTCAAGGGACCTGCGTTATATCACTTTCTAAAGGTCTCATTACCTACCCTCCTCCAAATTTGATTTCTGCAGACTTAGTAACTGAACGGGCGCACAGAATTGGACTGGTGCATGATCATAACTCCCACCGCCCCAGGGTAGTAATCGTTCGTTGCTTGAACTATGCTCATAAAGATGCTATTTGGGCAGCGTCGAGACATCATCGAAATTTACACTGGGAAGATTCTGACGCTAAACTGCTGATTTTCCAAGATTATTCCACTGAAGTCACTAAGGCTCGCAAGGCTTTCTCGCCAGTGGTGTACACAGCTCATCCAGGAAGGTCGCAAGTTTGCTTTACTCTACCCTGCATGATTGCAGATTTTTGATGGTTTCACTTCCATTGATTTCACTACAGTGGCTGATGCAGAGGCCCATATGCGGGACTGCCGGGCTGGTGCGCCTGAAGATTCTGCTCGTTTGAAGACGATGAGGATATGTAACTTCCCACTTGTGTTTCCACATCATGTTCTTTTCTATGCTGTTCATAAGCTTTGGAACATTGATTTTCGACCCTGACCTGGATCTCGGCACGTAGCCTTACCACAGCTACCAAATCCGCTATATATTGTATTTACCATATCCGTGCTGATTACTATTATGTCTCATACTGGCATTGTATATTTCTGTTTATGCATTGGGATGGTTATATGTTTTTTTTTCTAATTACGTTTTACCTATTCGACTAATTATTGTTTTATATGGAGGGTGTACAAGTTAACTGTATTCCCACTGCTTGTATTTTCTCCATCTTTTTTTTTTTTTTTCCAAATTCTTTTTTTATTTCAATTGAAGCATAACAAAGATGTATATCAAAGTACAATACAATATATCTTTAGAAAGATCTATAGCGTAGACATTGGTTTATCACGCAATAAATACAAAGTAGCATTGTGATTCACTGTTAGGACCAGTATGCATATATAAGTCACAACAGGGTGTCTTTCAAATAATAAAAAAAAAAAACAGACAAAATGAGCCCGGATCCGTGCCCTCACCCACATCCACACCCACTCTCTTCCAGGGCAAGGTTTTATGTTTCCCCCTGAATTAAGCATGATAATAAACTAACCGGCCACAAGTGAGATTGGGGGGTCCTGTTCATAAACTCTAGTTTCGTACCATAAAGTGTTGTGGAAACATTTCCACACCTGTTCCCTCAAAGGGTGGGACAGGGTTTCTATATAGCTTTCCCATGTTTCGAAAAAATTTTTAGTAAACTTTTCCTTTTGTAAGGAAGCCTCCAGCCATTCCATTCTGAAAATGTGAAAGATCTTCCCTAGGAAAAGTGACATTGGCGGGGCAGTGGGCTGTATCCACATCTGTAAAATACATTTTTTGGCAGCTGCGGAGATTATCATCAACTATTTTTCAACGCCCTGTGCCACCCTAGTACCTTTCCGGCATCATACCAAATATTGCCCATTCAGGGGTAAGCGGTAAATAATTAACTAGGTGTTGGGTAACATATCTCCATATCTGGACCCAGAATCTCCGGACTATAGGGCACTCCCAGAGGCAATGAAATATCTCAGCTCGTTGCATACCACATCTAGGGCATGAAGGGTCTTCTAGCAAGCCCATTAGATGTCTACGGTGTGGCGATAGATATGTTCTATGCCACACATTTAAAAAGAGTTCAGTGTAGGATGCAGCAGGTATCAGCCTGATGGATAGTTCGAGATACTTCAACAAATTTTTCATAGTAAGAGACGGAAAATGGCCTATCCATTGCGCCATCCCCGTCGTTACGTCAGCATATTGTAAGGGCGTGTGTAAGAATGAATAATGAGTAGAGATCGCCTTGGAAGAGGGGTTCCTAGTCAGTAGCAATTTATCTAACGGGTTGTCATAATCCTGTGGGGACAGTAATCTAGAGACAGTAGCTACGTAATGCTGAGCTTGCAGGTATGCTAAGGGGAACCTATTCAATATTGGAAAGAGTGCCACTGCCTGTGTCAGCGTGTGAGGTTTTCGCGACTCACCACTTGTAATTTGTCGTATAGAAGTAATGCCGTACTTTTCCCAGAGAGTGAAAGGATGACTCGCGTTTCCGTCCTGAAAACGAGTGTTGCGGACTAGAGGGAGGAAAAGGGACTCATGTGGATTCAATGAGCATTTACAACGTAAGATGTGCCAGACTTTCCGAGTGGACATTAATAATGTATTCGCTCGAACCGAGGTGGGTATCTCTTCCTCGTGTAAATGCAAGAAGGAGATAATACTACCACCACCCAAGAAGGCAGACTCTAAGGCCGTATTGGAGTACATATTCTCCCCTTGTAGCCAATCTCTCAAATAACGTATGTGGGAGGCGTAACTATACTCCAACACATTGGGAAGATTTACACCTCCATTGTGTCGACGCTGCTGCAATTTCACCAAGCTAATTCGTGCTCGCTTACCATTCCAAATGAATATACGTATTATTTTGTTAATTTCTGTCGTGGCATTCCTAGATAGTAAAATAGGAAGGGATTGCAATGGGTATAAAAGCCTAGGAAATAGAATCATTTTTACCAAGTTCACTCTGCCCAAGTATGATATTTTAAGATGTCTCCAACGTTCAGTATCTTCCCTCATACTACGCACGATTTGTTTCAGATTAAGACTGTACAGGTTGTTCAATTGTTTTGGGATCTGTACCCCTAGGTAAGTGATCGCTTTAGTTGTCCATCCAACTGTTGCTTCCCTGAACCAACCCGGGCGTGTGTAACCTGGCTTTAAATACAGGGCCGTGGATTTTTCAAAGTTAACCTCAAACCCTGACACCCGTCCAAATTCTTTGACAAGTTCCATCAGCGGCCCCAGGGCCCTCCTTGGCTCTGACAGGAATAAGAGGACATCGTCGGCAAATGCAGATATCTTTACCTCCTCTACCCCAATACTGATGCCTCTAAATTGAGACCAATTTTGTAATACCCGTAGCATAGGATCCAATGCCAAGTTGAAAAGCAGGGGTGAAAGGGGGCAACCCTGTCTCGTCCCTCTGGTAAGTTCGATATTATCCCCCTTTATCCCGTTAATCAGCAATGAGGTGTTTGGTTGGGTATAGAAAATTTTTATTAAAGATTGGAATGTTAGTCCAAAACCCCTCCTCTCTAATATGTCATATAGATAGGGCCAGGAGACCATATCAAATGCTTTAGTCGCATCTAGGCTTAAGAGCATATTCGGAGTATCAGTCTGAAGGCTCGCCGCCATCACTGCAGCTATGGCAGTACGAATTCCTTTCACTGAGTGTCTGCCCTTGGTAAAGCCCAGTTGGTGTTCTGTGAGCATGGACGCTAAAAAGGATTGGAGCCTATCTGCCATTATTTTAGCTAAGATTTTGAAGTCAACGTTCAAAAGTGTGATGGGCCGGTAGGAGGATGGTAGAGAGTGATCTTTATTGGGTTTTGGTAGAAGGGTTGTAAAAGCCTGATTGAAAGTGGGGTACATAGGAGATTCTGATTGGATATGTCTGTATAGTGTATGTAATGCTGGGATAGCATCATGGTGCAAGAGTTTGTAATATTCTATGGAGTAACCGTCCGGTCCCGGTGCTTTGTTGAGATGCATAGAGGAGATTGCTTTAGCAATCTCCTCCTCTGTAATCGCTTTCTCGAGGTCCTCCCTCTGTAAGGGTGTTATGCAAGGGAGATTAGCCTCATCTAATAGTTTGGCTGACAAAACCGGGTCGTGTGGGGTCGGTGTGTAAAGCTGACGGAAGTAGTCCTGGAATGTCCGTGTGATATCCGCAGTTTTAGTGTGTAGTGTATTAGTGTTATTGTCAAGTATAGTAGAGATGTGTCCACGCCGCTTAAAGCTTTTGGTCATGTTTGCTAGCAAAGTCCCTGTTTTGTTTACCCAACGAAAATATTTTTGTTTAGTGTAGTCCAGTTTTTGCTGAGCCTGTGCTACCAAGAAACTATCGTACAGTCGGCGGGATTCGACATAGGCATTGTGAGTGAGGGAATTAGGGTCTGAGATGTACGCTGCCAAGTGTGTCCGCATAGTATGGAGCAAGTCATCATGTTGTGTTTTATTTACCCTATTTCTATTCGCTACATATGACATAATGTGTCCCCTCATTACCACCTTGGACGTTTCCCAAAACAAGACAGGGTTGTCCCAGTGTTCCAGATTATCATCCGAGAACTCCGCCCATTTTAGTCTAAGAAACTTTTTGAACTGTTCTGAATGGAAAAGGTAAGAGGGGAATCGCCAGAAGAAGGGGCGGGAGCCCATAGAGCGAGCACTGAGTGTGACAGACACCGGTGCGTGGTCGGAGACAGCAATATCCCCTACCTGGGCATCCGTGGTGTCAGAGAGCAAAGACGTGGACAACAGTATATAATCTATGCAAGAGAAGGACCCATGGACCGCCGAATGAAACGTGTAGGACCTATCCGTGGGATTAAACATTCTCCATGGATCAGTTAAAGAATGGTCCACGAGCAATCGAGAAATTTGGTGCCATTGGGGGGCCATCCGGTTTACCGGGGTCGGGCATTTATCAACGAGGGGTCCGAAATTGTGTTGAAATCACCGCCTATTATGAGTTCGTGATTGTTTCTACTATGAAGCAGTTGTGAGACTCGTTGGTAAAAAGCTGGTTGATCAACGTTGGGAGCATACAGATTGAGCAGAGTGAACTTAGCATCATAAATTTGAACATCCATCAGAATATAGCGACCTTCCGGATCTAGATCCGTATTTAAGATAGTATAGGGGAGGTGTCGTGCCAAGACTATTGCTACTCCGCGTGATTTGTTACGATAAGGCGCAGAAAAGCAATCACCTATCCACCCATCGCGTAGTGTAGAATCCTCCCCCCTCTTCCAATGCGTCTCTTGGATATAAACAATGTATTTTCTCCATCTTTAACTTAATGGCACTACCATTTGCTTTGGTTGGGGGTCTTTTTTGTCTGTTATATGACCCTTCTGGTCATTCTGGTTTATTGGGGTTTGTTTTATAACTTTTTGATATTTTTGCGGCGGTTGCTCAGCAGCTCCGTCCGCACCTTGTTTTCTATTTCCTGGTGCTCTTGTTTAGCGGTTTTTGTTGCCGCCATATCTACCGGATGATGCGTATGTGTGTCTCCTCTCCTATGTTGGATGTATATAGGCGGGTGACTTGGGGTTTCTTTGCTTATTTACTTTTTTGTGTTACATTCTTATGCTTCTTTATCTTTGTTTCTTTCGCTTCCCTTTTTCTTCTTTCTTCTCACTACTTTTCCTTCATCTTCTATGCCTCCTTCCCCCTAGACTGTCGGAGGGGTGATCTAGGGTTCAAATGTATTGCCCAATATGCTTTTCTGTTTAGCGTGTTTCCCATGTCTATTCTTCTCATTTATTCCACTGATGCCTCATAATGACCGCTCTTAATATTTGCTCTTAGAATATTGGTGGTATTAATTCCCCGGTCAAACGTAAACGTGTCCTTACTTATATAAAAGAATTAAATATTGATGTCGCCTTACTCCAAGAGACGCACCTGACTCCCTCAGAGACTGCCAAGCTGACTATGTATAATAAAACAGTATTAGCGTCTGCATCATATAATTCCAAAGCCAGGGGTGTTGCAATTTAATCAATAAATCTGTGCCGCATATGCTACATTCTTCATATAGTGACGCGGAAGGTCGGTACGTTTTAGTAGAAATTTCTTTACACTCGGTCCGCTATGTTATCTGTAATGTTTATCCCCCCAATGCATATTCCAGACTGTTTTTTCAATGGCTATTGGCTAAATTATCCTCTTATACTGATTAGTTTGTGGGTGGAGATTTTAATATGGTTTCATCTGTCACTATGGATAGACTAACCCCACCTAAAAAACGTCTTCAACCCCCACGTTTAGATCTCCTTTTTTTACGAATCAACTCCGCCTGTCTGATGTCTGGAGAGTACAGCATCCCACAGAGCGGGATTTTACATGCCTGTCTGCTGCGCATTGGACCCTGTCCCGAATCGATTATTTATTATTATCTGCACACTTGCTGACTGGGGTTACTGACTCTGGTATAGAACCAATTTGTGTATCTGATTACACTATGACGTGGTTGACGCTTGCTCCCACCTTTGATCATTTTAACTGGCGCTTCCCCAGTTATTTGCTTTCTTCTTTAAATTTTAGAAATAGGGTAGAGGCAGCGTGGCAAGATTATGTATGTAATAATGTGTCCCATGCGCAGCACGACCCGGTGCTATTTTGGCAGGCCTCTAAGGCTGTGATTAGGGGTGTCATTACTTCCTATCTGGCTAAATATTACAAATCTGTGACAGCCTCTTATATTAAGAGTCAAGAGAACCTAACCCAGCCTATAGGCAGGATTATCTCCTTAAAAAACATGCTTTTGATACCATTTTGACTCAATTAGGTGATCGTTATTCTTACAATCGATCTTACTGTTAGGCGCCGGGGTCCGCTTGATGGTCTGCGCGGCGCCTAGCAACTAGAGACGCCGTGCACGTACAGCCGCCGGCTCCCTAGCAACGCTAGACGCCGGGCGCGCTGACCCACACGGACCCTAGCAACGGGGACGCCACTGGCGGACCGCGTTCCCCGTTGCTAGGCTTTAGGAAATTAAGATATTCACCTGCTCTCTGGCCGTGCAGCAAGGCAGCTGCACGGCATTTATTCTAATCAGCCTTTAGCAGCTGATTGGAGGACTGCTTGTTAAATACACTCCCAGGGCTTCTCACAGACGCCGGTAATAGCTTCCTGCATGCTGCCTTTGTTTGCTGAGAGTCTGTTTCCAGTCCTGCTGTATCCGGTCATTCCAGTCCTCAGAAGTCCGGTATTCGGGAGTTGTCATCTCATCCCAAGAGCTCGTTTGGTTCCCTGGAGTCCTGACTGATCACCGTTTTATATCCAGTGGTGTTCGTGAGTTGCGGCTCTGCCGTGTGTTGCGGCTCAGCCGCTTTACCTTTTATATTTTGTGTTTGGAGCATTTGCGGAGGGTTCCGCTTCCACAAGTCCTCTCTGGTACTCGGCGGTGCCGGGTAGGAGAATTGGACAAGTGGATATTTTGGTTGTCCTTTTCCCTGGCGGTTTCTCCGCACATATTATAGTTTTGAGTTTGCTTAGCCCCTGGCCTGGTTGTTTAGTTAGAGGGCCTCTTGTTATCACCCTGTCTCGGGTTTCCCTTTGTCTCTCATTAAGACCGGGGGGCATCGAAGTTGGGCAGACATAATCCGCCCTTCAAACGCGGCTGCCAAGGGCTCAAGAAACCATAGTCTCGCAGGGGATTTCTGACAACACGGGTGAGACAACAGAGTTAGGGCGCCAGGGGCTATTTTCCTGTCCTGCTCCCTTCCCCAGCATTCCGTTCCAGTGCTCCGGTCCTTGCCATAAGATCTCCTCTGACCAGAGTGCTGGAATCATAACATTATTACCGGCCATACCAAAACTTAAAATTAAACGGGGTTTAATTTTTTCTCATTCAGTTTTGTGAGAGTTTATCGGCCTCATGAATCCAACAGGTTTAGGGCCAAATCCTGGTCAGCTCTTAGTCAGCCAGATTCAAGAACTTACTCAGATGGTTCAGGATCTTTCTCTTCGGGTGAAGTCGCAGGAAGATCTTTTGCGAGCTTCCCCAAGGGTAGTCCCTGAACCAAAGATGCATTTGCCTGACCGTTTTTCTGGTGATAGAAAAGAGTTTTTTTATTTTAAAGAATCCTGTAAACTTTATTTTCGTTTAAGACCGACTTCCTCGGGTACTGAATCTCAGCGGATCGGGTTTATTATTTCTTTGCTCCAGGGGGATCCTCAGACCTGGGCATTTGGTTTAAGAGCAGAGGATCCGGCATTGTTGTCAGTTGACGCTTTTTTTGAGTCTTTAGGGCTCTTGTATGATGACCCTGATAGAGAGGCGTCCGCTGAAAGTCAGTTGCGCGCTCTCAGACAGGGTAGAAATCCTGCGGAGGTTTATTGTACGGAGTTTCGCCGTTGGTCGAACGACTGTGGCTGGAATGACCCAGCCCTGCGCAGTCAGTTTCGCCTCGGCTTATCAGAGTCTATAAAAGACAGTCTCCTTCAGTACCCCGCTCCTGAGACTCTCGATAAACTCATGGAGCTTTCTATTAAGATTGATCGTCGTCTCAGAGAGCGGAGGGCTGAAAAAGGAGCACCTGTAAGGTCAAGTCCGTGTGTATATTCCATTCCTGAAGACGTAGAGGAGCCCATGCAGATGGGTCTCTCCCGGCTGTCTCCTGAAAAAAGAGCCAGAAGGCAAAATTCTGGTCTTTGTCTGTACTGTGGGGGTCAGGGACATTTTGCTCGTAATTGTCCGAACAAGTCGGGAAACGCTTTGACCAGGTGAATTGTGAGGGGGTTCACCTAGGTCTGCAGCTTATCTCCTCGAATAACTCCCTTTTAGTCCCAGTTAAAGTTTCCTTTGGCAGCCTCAGTTCTTCGGTGTCGGCTTTTGTTGACAGTGGAGCTGCAGGAAACTTTATGGATTTAACTTGGGCTAAGGCCTTAGGCATTCCTCAGTTACCTTTGGGTAGGTGTGTCACCATGCATGGCTTAGATGGGAGTCCGCTGTCTAATGGGATTATTTCTCTCCGTACACCCCCTGTACTACTTACAGTAGGAGCTCTACATTCCGAGAAAATCGAGTTCTTTCTTACACATTGCCCAGCAGTTCCAGTTGTTCTGGGTCACCCTTGGCTGGCCTTTCATAATCCCACCATTGATTGGCGGTCGGGGGATATTTCACATTGGGGTACTTTTTGTGATAAGGAAAGTATCACGTTTCCAGTCAGAGTAGCAGCTATCATTCCAGAACTCATTCCGGTGGAATACCTGGAGTTTGCTGATGTTTTCTCCAAAGGCAATGCGGACATTCTGCCTCCCCATCGGCCTTATGATTGTGCTATTGAGTTAATTCCTGGTGCCGCATTGCCAAAGGGAAGATTATATGCATTATCCGGGCCAGAAACTGCGGCTATGAATGATTATGTAAAGGAGAGCCTTGAGAAAGGATTTATTAGACCATCAAAATCTCCTTTAAGTGCAGGCTTCTTCTTTGTGGAGAAAAAGGATGGCTCGCTTAGACCTTGCATTGATTTTAGAGCCCTGAATAAGATCTCAGTTAAAAACACCTATCCTTTGCCGTTGATTTATGTACTCTTTGATCAGTTACGTTCTGCTGTGATTTTTTCTAAAATTGACCTTAGAGGAGCGTACAACCTCATCCGAATTAAATCTGGAGATGAGTGGAAAACGGCCTTCAGTACTCAGTCGGGTCACTACGAATACCTGGTGATGCCGTTCGGCCTGTCCAATGCTCCGGCAGTTTTTCAAGACCTCATTAACGATGTGCTCCGTGACTTCCTAGGGAAATTTGTGGTCGTTTACTTAGACGACATCCTGATTTTTTCTGAATCAATGGAACAACATGTTACCCAGGTGCGTCTGGTTCTTCAAAAGTTACGTGAGAATCATTTATATGCCAAGCTGGAGAAGTGTGAGTTTCATGTCACGGAAGTATCTTTTTTAGGGTACATAATTTCCCCTCAGGGATTTTCCATGGAACCAAAGAAACTCCAGGCCATCCTTAGTTGGGCGCAACCCACCAATTTAAAAGCAATTCAGCGCTTTTTAGGGTTTGCGAATTATTATAGGAGGTTCACTCATTCTTTTTCTGACCTGGTTGCTCCCATTGTAGCTCTGACAAAGAAAGGAGCGGATCCTACCAACTGGTCGCGTGAAGCTGAGTTGTCCTTCCGGGCCTTGAAACAAGCCTTTGTCTCGGCTCCAGTCCTCAGACATCCTAATCCGGAATTGCCCTTTGTGGTGGAGGTTGATGCCTCGGAGGTTGGAGTGGGGGCTATCCTTTCTCAAAAGGATCCGGAGTCTTTGGAGCTACATCCTTGTGCCTTTATGTCCAGGAAATTCTCCTCCGCTGAATCCAACTATGACGTTGGTAATCGGGAGTTACTGGCGGTAAAGTGGGCTTTCGAGGAGTGGAGGCATTGGCTGGAGGGAGCAAAACATACTATTTCGGTATTGACTGACCATAAGAACCTGCAATACATTGAATCGGCTAAGCGGCTTAATGCCCGGCAGGCACGTTGGGCATTATTTTTTACGCGTTTCAAATTTATAATCACTTTCAGGCCTGGTTCCAAGAATACTAAGGCTGATGCCCTGTCACGTAGCTTTCTTCCGGTTCACAATAACAATCCTGTTACCCCCATACTTCCATCTTCGGTCATCTGGGCGGGCCTCACACAAGATTTATTTACCCAGTTAAAACAGCTTCAACACCAAGCTCCTAGAATTACTCCTGCTGGTCATCTTTACGTCCCTGAGTTTTTGAGAGCTACTGTTTTAACGGAATTCCATGATAACAAAGTTTCAGGGCATCCAGGAGTCTCTAAGACATTGGAGTTAGTCTCTCGCTCAGTATGGTGGCCTGGTCTTTCTAAAGACGTCAAGGAATTTGTTTATTCATGTCAGGTTTGTGCACAGCATAAGGTTCCCCGTTCCTTGCCCATCGGGCAACTTATGCCCTTAAATGTTCCTCTCAGGCCGTGGTCTCATATTTCCATGGATTTTGTGGTTGACCTTCCCCTTTCAGCCGGATTCCGAGTCATATGGGTGGTAGTGGACCGTTTTAGTAAAATGGCTCATTTTATTGCTCTTCCCCGATTGCCTTCTGCCCAAGGGTTGGCAGTTTTGTTTCTCCGCCATGTATTCAGGCTTCATGGGTTGCCTACTGATATTGTTTCTGATCGGGGTCCACAATTCATCGCACAATTCTGGAAATGTTTTTGTGCCTCATTGAAGATGAAATTGACGTTAACATCCGGTTACCACCCACAATCCAACGGGCAAACCGAACGAGTTAACCAATCATTGAAACAATATTTGCGCTTGTATTCAGCCAAACTCCAGAATGATTGGTCCGAGTTTCTTCCGTTGGCTGAATTTGCTTACAATAATTCTTGTCATTCCTCCACTAAAGAGTCTCCATTCTTTTCAGTTTTTGGTTTTCACCCCAGAGCTAATTCTTTTTTTCATCATTCCTCAGTCTCCTCGCTTACCTTAACCTCCCATCTCAGAGCCATTTGGAAAAAGGTGCACCTTGCTCTCAGAAAAGCGGCCTTTCGAGAGAAGACATTTTCTGACAGGCTCCGACGTCCTTGCACTTTTAAGGTGGGAGATAGGGTGTGGTTGTCGACTCGCAACATCAGGCTTCGACAATCCTCGGCTAGACTGGGACCCAAATTTATTGGGCCATTTCTTATTATTAAAAGAGTCAACCCAGTTGCCTTTCGGTTACGTTTACCAAGATCTCTCAGGATTGGAAATACGTTTCATTGTTCCCTGTTGAAACAATACGTTTCTTCCAGTAGATTTCCTCGGAAGATCTCTCAGGGTAGATCTCCAGTGGATGTACAGGGACAACAGGAGTTCTTGGTAGAGAAGGTTCTCGATTCCAAATTGTCCCGGGATCGGCTGTATTTTCTGGTTCACTGGAAAGGCTATGGTCCGGAGAAAAGGTCTTGGGTCCTGGATAAGGATCTTCATGCCCCGAGGCTCAAGAGGGCATTTTTTCGGGAATTTCCTCAGAAACCTGGCTTTAGGGGTTCCTTGACCCCTCCTCAAGGGGGGGGGGGGTACTGTTAGGCGCCGGGGTCCGCTTGATGGTCTGCTCGGCCCGGCGCCTAGCAACTAGAGACGCCGTGCACGTACAGCCACCGGCTCCCTAGCAACGCTAGACGCCGGGCGCGCTGAGCCGCACGGACCCTAGCAACGGGGACGCCACTGGCGGACCGCGTTCCCCGTTGCTAGGCTTTAGGAAATTAAGATATTCACCTGCTCTCTGGCCGTGCAGCAAGGCAGCTGCACGGCATTTATTCTAATCAGCCTTTAGCAGCTGATTGGAGGACTCCTTGTTAAATACACTCCCAGGGTTTCTCACAGACGCCGGTAATAGCTTCCTGCATGCTGCCTTTGTTTGCTGAGAGTCTGTTTCCAGTCCTGCTGTATCCGGTCATTCCAGTCCTCAGAAGTCCGGTATTCGGGAGTTGTCATCTCATCCCAAGAGGTCGTTTGGTTCCCTGGAGTCCTGACTGATCACCGTTTTATATCCAGTGGTGTTCGTGAGTTGCGGCTCTGCCGTGTGTTGCGGCTCAGCCGCTTTACCTTTTATATTTTGTGTTTGGAGCATTTGCGGAGGGTTCCGCTTCCACAAGTCCTCTCTGGTACTCGGCGGTGCCGGGTAGGAGAATTGGACAAGTGGATATTTTGGTTGTCCTTTTCCCTGGCGGTTTCTCCGCACATATTATAGTTTTGAGTTTGCTTAGCCCCATGCCTGGTTGTTTAGTTAGAGGGCCTCTTGTTATCACCCTGTCTCGGGTTTCCCTTTGTCTCTCATTAAGACCGGGGGGCATCGAAGTTGGGCAGACATAATCCGCCCTTCAAACGCGGCTGCCAAGGGCTCAAGAAACCATAGTCTCGCAGGGGATTTCTGACAACACGGGTGAGACAATAGAGTTAGGGCGCCAGGGGCTATTTTCCTGTCCTGCTCCCTTCCCCAGCATTCCGTTCCAGTGCTCCGGTCCTTGCCATAAGATCTCCTCTGACCAGAGTGCTGGAATCATAACACTTACTGGTTTCATAAACATGGTAATAAAACGGGTAAATTGCTCACCACTTCTTCTCAGGGGCACCCAAACCCCCTCGGTGATAACATCTCTGAAACAGCCGGATGGCACTAAACTTCGGACAGGTAGATGAATTGTTGATGCATTTTGAGATTTCTATTCTTCCCTATACTCTAAAGAATCTGTTGATGTTGAGAATAAAGCTAAATTCTGGGAACCTTTAGTTCTCCCTCAAATTACCCCGACCCAGGCTACTGCTCTTACTGCCCCCATCACTCTGGAAGAGTTATTAGCTGTTGTTAAAACTCTTTAACCAGGCAAAGCACCAGGTCCTGATGGCCTGCTAGGGGATTATTACTGTCTCCTCCTTCCTCAAATTCAAGATACCTTACTGGCAGTATATAATTCTATTTTATCTTCCCGATCTATGCCACTCCATTTTAATTCGGCCATAATTACAATATTGCCTAAACCCGGCAGGGACCCGGAACTTCCCGGTTCTTATCGTCCTATTTCCTTGTTGAACGTTGACAAGATTTTCACTAAGCTTATGGCAGACAGACTTAAACGTGTTCTTCCATCACTTATTCATGAGGACCAAACAGGTTTTATCTGGGGTAGACATTCTGTAGTCAACCTTCGTAAGGTGTTCGCTGTCCAGCAGTGGCTGAGATCTTCCGGTGATTCGACAGACGCTTTCCTGTTATCCTTAGACGCAGAGAAGGCGTTTGATTTCGAAACATGAGATCACCTTCTGGAAACGCTCTCTCGTTTTGGATTTCCGGAGGATTTAATTACCACGCTGTTGACTTTTTATGCTAATCCTATGTCTCAAATTGCCTGCAATGGGTTCTTATCTACCCCCTTTCCTATCCAAAGGGGAACTCACCAAGGTTGTCCCTTATCCCCGCTCCTTTTCACGCTTGCATTGGAACCTCTGGCCGTAACCTTACGTGATAATGTTCTTTCACTGGGATCCGAGTTGGCTCACAGGAAGTGAAATTTGCATTATTTGCAGATGATATGCTCCTGTTTCTGACGAACTCAGCCAGCTCGGTCCCGACTGTGATAGACACTCTATTACATTTTGGTTCCTTCTCGGGTTATAAAATACATTTCAATAAGTCAGAAGTCTTATCCCTCGGTCCCTCCTCTCCCTCTCAATTATCTATTCTCACCTCAGCTTCCTTTCAATTAGCATCTCCTACTCTCAAATACTTAGGTGTCAATATATCTCCCTCGTTGAGTGCCATATATCATTATAATTATTCTCCCCTCTTAACCAGAATACGCACTTTATTAGATAATTGGATGTTGTTACCCCTCAATTTATTAGGTCGCAATGCGGTCTTGAAGAGCAGTATTTTTCCAAAAATGTGTTATTTGATGCAGATGATTCCTCTTGCTCTATCTAAAAGTGATATTCAACTGTGTACTAAACGTTTTCTGCTTTTCTATGGAAAGGGAGGAAATCTTGTGTTGCATTCATGAAGTTACATTTACCAAGCCGGCTGGGGGGAATTGGTGTCCCTGATCTAGCAGTCTTCTCGAAGGCCGTGTTGTTTAGATATATCATTGATTGGTGTCATGGTAGTAATTTTTATACCAATAGAAAACTGGAATATGAATTGTTTGCAACTCACTCTGTTGGAGCTTTACTGCATGTTAAAAAACCAAACCTTCCACAAACCGTTTTAGACAATATTCTTTTAAGGATACATATTCTGCTTGGCACTCCTTACATAAGTTCTTTAGAGGTGACTCTTCCAAATTATTATATACTACATTCTGGGGTAATCCAGATTTCCCAGCAGGCTTGGATAATGTACAATTTCTGCTTTGGAGATCTAAGGGAATCTCGGCTATTAAGGATGTATTTGACCCAGGGGGCCGTATTCTTACCTTTCAGGCTCTTCGTGACAAATTTGACCTGCCTAGTGCTCATTTTTACATGTACCTTCAGGCACGCCACTATGCATTTTCATTAACACCTCCTCCCACCCCCCTACTGACTGCAGTTTTCTAGCGAGAGGATGAGTGCTTCCATCCTCATGTGAATCTGAACCACTAGTCATGAACATAGGCCAGGGCCTCAGCCGTTCCTTGCCACTCCGTGTCGTAAATGGCATATTGGCAAGTTTACGGTTCTCATCAGACGCTTTTAATTTTGATTTTTGGGTCATTTTAATGAACTTTTGTAGTATACTTGACGACACAGAGGTAGAGCAGTGGACTACTGTACCGTACTGCTATATATATACTGGTGGTCAGCAAAATTCTGCACTGTCCTCCTACTATATACTGCGCACAACTAAAATGCAGCACAGGTATGGATGCATAGTATACTTGACGAAACAGATGTAGAGCAGTGGACTACTGTACCATACTGCTATATATATACTGGTGGTCAGCAAAATTCTGCACTGTCCTCCTACTATATACTGTGCACAACTAAAATGCAGCACAGGTATGGATGCATAGTATACTTGACGACACAGAGGTAGAGCAGTGGACTACTGTACTGTACTGCTATATATATACTGGTGGTCAGCAAAATTCTGCACTGTCCTCCTACTATATACTGCGCAAAACTAAAATGCAGCACAGGTATGGATGCATAGTATACTTGACGACACAGAGGTGGAGCAGTGGACTACTGTACTGTACTGCTATATATATACTGGTGGTCAGCAAAATTCTGCACTGTCCTCCTACTATATACTGCGCAAAACTAAAATGCAGCACAGGTATGGATGCATAGTATACTTGACGACACAGAGGTGGAGCAGTGGACTACTGTACCGTACTGCTATATATATATACTGGTGGTCAGCAAAATTCTGCACTGTCCTCCTACTATATACTGCGCACAACTAAAATGCAGCACAGGTATGGATGCATAGTATATTTGACGACACAGAGGTAGAGCAGTGGACTACTGTACCATACCGGTATATATATATATATATATACTGGTGGTCAGCAAAATTCTGCACTGTCCTCCTACTATATACTGCGCACAACTAAAATGCAGCACAGGTATGGATGCATAGTATACTTGACGACACAGAGGTAGAGCAGTGGACTACTGTACCGTACGGCTATATATATACTGGTGGTCAGCAAAATTCTGCACTGTCCTCATACTATATACTGCGCACAACTAAAATGCAGCACAGGTATGGATGCATAGTATACTTGACGACACAGAGGTAGAGCAGTGGACTACTGTACCGTACTGCTATATATATATATATATATATATATATATATATATATATAAAAACAACAGTGGTGTTCGGCACTCCATTAACCATAAAAAACTGCTGCGGGTGCCCTCACATATGTGAATTGAATCCTCACACTTACATATAGACCAGGGTGCGGTCTATAAATCATAAATCAATGAAGTCAGTTTGATAGTAAATCAACGTTTCAATGTGGATACATTGTCATCAGAATTACAAACCAGACATAAAAACTCCTACCTTAAATAGTAGTCACCAGTGCTCATACCACGACTGCTGGCGGGATTTCAGCCCCGGTCAGCCGCTTTCTAATGACGTCATCACGCACTTTGCATGAGCCGTCAGTGAACCCGTCACCATAACAACCAATCAAACAGGAACTGTCAAAAGCAACAACACATCTCTTATAAATTACTGTAAATACTTGTTGCAACAAAGTGACCATGTAATACAATGCAGTAGCCGTATGTAGCAATTACCTTTGTTTGTGTGTTCCCAGATTCGAGTTAACTCACATCGTACTAGCGGGCTTGAATTCAAGATTCTGTCCCATAATGTAGGGAACCGTGAATAATACCCACACTAGCTCAGATTGTGGTCTCACGGATCTGTGACTAATTTAGACTATTACAAATACTGTCACAGCAATATGATCGCAATAATATGAATCAGATTTTTAAACAACTTATTACATAGATATATATAAGAAAATTCCATATCACAATAGCATAATAACCAATCATAACTACCTACAAAATGCTTCTAAGTTGTTCAACCAAAGCAAGAAAAGGAAAGATGTTCATTTAGTCCCTTTGGGCTGATGACTTCTAAACGGTGGATCCAACGTGTCTCACACTTTATCAATTTGTACCTCCGCCGCATCAGAATTATCGTTCACGCGGCGTATTCTAATCATTTGTGAGAAGGGGAGACCCATTTTCAGCTTTTTGGGATGGCCACTATTCATATGCAATAATGTATTGCGATCAGTCTCTTTAGTAAAGACTGTAGTACTGATGCCATCCGTATCAATCGACACTGTCACATCCAAAAAATTTAACTGACTCTGACTCATATTTTCCGCTAATTTTACAGAACTATCAGAAGCATTATGTGTCTCTACTATCTGTAAAAACGCCTCCTTGGTACCATTCCATATGACAAAAATATCATCTATGAAACGAGTGTAAATCAAAATTTTGGACTTAATGTTCTCATCTGTAAAGAAAATTTCATCCTCAACAACAAACATAAAACAATTAGCATATGCAGGGGCCATAGAAGACCCCATCGCACACCCAGTGCTCTGAAAATAATATGAACCATCAAAAAGAAAATAAGTTTTTGTCAAAACAAATCCAACAATTGTAACAAAAATGGTATATATGGTGCTGAGAAATGGTTCTCTTTCATCAAAAGATTTTTAACTGCTGTTATACCAAGACCGTGTGGGATCACCGTATAGAGGCTAGTCACATCAATACTGATGAGCCAGTCTCCTGTCGGTAATGGACCTACATTTGATAATTTATTTAAGAACATAGTGGTGTCCAGGAGGAAGTTCTCATGTTTCTGTACCAATGGCTGTAAGATAGAATCCAGGAAAACTGCAGACGGTTGTGAAAGTGACCCCCTCGCTGCTATTATTGGCCGTCCTTGAGGGGGGTTAATCCCTTTATGGACTTTAGGCACCGTATATAGTACTGGGACTAAAGGATGTTCCGGTATTAACAAGTCATAGATATCCTCATGTAAAATATGCATGTCCCTAGCCATTAATAAACACTCACGTAATTCTCTTTTAAATATCTCCGTGGGGTCACTTCTAAGTTGATGTATGTGTTATTATCGCTTAATTGGCGCACAATCTCTGCTTTATAATCGGCAAGGTCCTGTAGGACAATCCCCCCCACCCTTGTCCGCCGGTCTTATAATCAAATCTTTGTTAGAGGATAAAGATTTTATAGTCTCTCTTTCCAAGGGGGAGAGATTAGGATGTATCTGATTATTGTTTTTACTGATTGCTTTGACATCGTGTTCCAAAGTTCTGATAAATGTCTTTATAGTGGCCTTGTTAGACATAGGTTCAAATGTCGACTTGCGTTTAAATTGCTTCATCTGGTTTGGGATCTGTTGTTCTGTAACTGGCATAGGGTCTTTTTTTCCAAAGTATTCTTTTAGTTTGAGCTGTCGCTGTAGTCGGTGCTTATCCACCTGCCACCGCAAATCATCAAACCCCACCGTGGGTATAAACGATAAACCTTTCTGCAAGAGGCTATTTTCAGCATTAGTAAGCTCATATGAGGACAAATTAAAAATGATCTCCTCGATGTCGTTGGGGCCTTGTTTCCCCGTCCTTTGCCTCCTGTTTTGTCCGCCCCTCCTTGAAGGTCTTGATTTCCTGTGGTATTCTTGCCTTTCTTGTTGTTACTCCTAAAGGGGGTAAAGGAGCTTTTATTCGCCTGCGTGAGCGTCCCTCTGATTCACTAGCTGAACTGCCCTGGTCTTGTGAGGATTCAGAGTCAAATCTCGTTTGAGGATATCTATTTTTCCTAAAGAATGGTATTCTGTTCTTATTGGCTCTTCCCCCATACAACCACTGGTATACTTTGTGATGTTCGTAATCAAATTCAACTTTTGTTAATTTTTCCTTCTTGAATTTGATCAGATCTCGTTTATAAGTTGCGATTTGGTTATTTAATTTATTGATCCAATCATTATCCTTATCCATCGTTAGGATCGGTAGGTGGACCTGTTCAAAAGCTTCAATTTTGGTTTTCACAGCCACCATTTCTTTGTTAGATTGGTCAATTACCAACAGCAACAGATCATAAGAGCATTTATTAAGTATTCCGATCCACTTTTTACAAAAGCTCGGATCGTTTCTGCCGATTGTCGGGCAGTTTTTAATCCTAAATCCCCTTAGGATTTTTTTAGATCTAAAATAGTCGCTAAGTGAGACCAAGTGGCAGTAATAATCAACTTATTTTTTCTTTAACCTAAGCAGGTCACGGAACACGATATCAGGGGCTGATGCCTCAGGTGCATCACGCAGACAATCAGAATTTAATATAGTTTCGGCTTCAAGATCAGAATAGCCGAACGTATCCCCCACAGGAAACAATAAGGGGTTAAAAGGTAATTCATCTCCCAGTGATTCCGCCATATCGCTATAGCAGGTTAAAGATCACCTGAGACACACAAATAGGCCACTTTGCATGAAGGAAATAATAGAATAATAAAATCAACACACAGTTCCTTACAGCCTTTGTTACAGAAACATGAGAACTTCCTCCTGGACACCACTATGTTCTTAAATAAATTATCAAATGTAGGTCCATTACCGACAGGAGCCTGGCTCATCAGTATTGATGTGGCTAGCCTCTATACGGTGATCCCACACGGTCTTGGTATAACAGCAGTTAAAAATCTTTTGATGAAAGAGAACCATTTCTCAGCACCATATATACATTTTTTTTTTTACAATTGTTGGAATTTGTTTTGACAAAAAAAATATTTTCTTTTTGATGGTTCATATTATTTGCAGAGCACTGGCTGTGCGATGGGGTCTTCTATGGCCCCTGCATATGCTAATTGTTTTATGTTTGTTGTTGAGGATGACATTTTCTTTACATATGAGAACATTAAGTCCAAAATTTTGATTTACACTCTTTTCATAGATTATATTTTTGTCATATGGAATGGTACCAAGGAGGCGTTTTTACAGATAGTAGAGACACATAATGCTTCTGATAGTTCTGTAAAATTAGCTGTAAATATGAGTCAGAGTCAGTTACATTTTTTGGATGTGACAGTGTCGATTGATACGGATGGCATCAGTACTACAGTCTATACTAAAGAGACTGATTGCAATACATTATTGCATATGAATAGTGGCCATCCCAAAAAGCTGAAAATGGGTCTCCCCTTATCACAAATTATTAGAATACGCCGCATCAACGATAATTCTGATGCGGCGGAGGTACAAATTGCTAAACTCATTAAAAAAAAATTGAGCAGAGGGTATGATCATAAAATGCTAACGTCCTCGAAAAATAAAGTTATGTCATTGAATAGGGCCGACCTCTTGAGAAAAAAAACCCGTAGATCTTTGACACAGTCATTGCCATTTGTCAATAGATTTGATTGCCTGTCTAATGACATTACTAGAACAGTAAAGAAGCTTTGGCCAATGATCAAAAGTGATGATGTATTAAATTTAACTGAAAGCAATATTATGCCCTGTTGCTCTAGGGGGCAAAACTTAAGAGACCTATTAGTCCGTACAGATATATCTGATGCAGGGCCACTGAGGCACCAGCACTTTATATCTAATAGAAGGTGGGGATGTTTCAAATGTGGCTGCACCACTTGTAACTACTTAATACAAGGAGATAAATTCAATCATCCTCATTCAGGAAAAATGTATCAAATTAGACATAATTTAGATTGCAGTAGTACCTATGTTGTTTATCAGATAATTTGCCCATGTGGCCTTTCCTATATTGGGAAGACCCAATGCAAGTTCAAAGAGAGGATGGCGGCACACCGCCACTCCATCAGGTTAGCCATTGCAAGTGGCACAAGCGAACAACCTGTGGCGCGCCACTTTGCTGAGAAGGGACATGGGTTGCCAAGCCTCAAATACAGGATGATAGATCATATCCCACAATCTAAACGGGGTGGAGATCGCAATTTAAAATTGTTAAGATGTGAGACACGTTGGATCCACCGTTTAGATGTCATCAGCCCAAAGGGACTAAATGAACATCTTTCCTTTTCTTGCTTTGGTTGAACAGTTTAGAAGCATTTTGTAGGTAGTTATGATTGGTTATTATGCTATTATGATATGGAATTTTCTTATATATGTCTATGTAATAAGTTGTTTAAAACTCTGATTCATATTATTGCGATCATATTGCTGTGACAGTATTTGTAATAGTCTAAATTAGTTACAGATCCGTGAGACCACAATCTGAGCTAGTGTGGGTATTATTCACAGTTCCCTACATTATGGGACAGAATCTTGAATTCAAGCCCGCTAGTACGATGTGAGTTAACTCGAATCTGGGGACACACAAACAAAGGTGATTGCTACATACGGCTACTGCATTGTATTACATGGTCACTTTGTTGCAACAAGTATTTACAGTAATTTATAAGAGATGTGTTGTTGCTTTTGACAGTTCCTGTTTGATTGGTTGTTATGGTGACGGGTTCACTGACGGCTCATGCAAAGTGCGTGATGACGTCATTAGAAAGCAGCTGACCGGGGCTGAAATCCTGCCAGCAGTCGTGGTATGAGCACTGGTGACTACTATTTAAGGTAGGAGTTTTTATGTCTGGTTTGTAATCCTGATGACAATGTATCCACATTGAAACGTTGATTTACTATCAAACCGACTTCATTGATTTATTCCACGGAGTGCCGCACCCTGGTCTATATATATATATATATATATATACACACTGGTGGTCACAGCAAAATTCTGCACTGTCCTCCTACTATATACTGCGCACAACTAAAATGCAGCACAGGTATGGATGCATAGTATACTTGACAACACAGAGGTAGAGCAGTGGACTACTGTACTGTACTGCTATATATATATACTGGTGGTCACAGCAAAATTCTGCACTGTCCTCCTACTATATACTGCACACAACTAAAATGCAGCACAGGTATGGATGGATAGTATACTTGACGACGCAGAGGTAGAGCAGTGGACTACTGTACCGTACTGCTATATATATACTGGTGGTCACAGCAAAATTCTGCACTGTCCTCCTACTATATACTGCGCACAACTAAAATGCAACACAGGTATGGATGGATAATATACTTGACGACACAGAGGTAGAGCAGTGGACTACTGTACCGTACTGCTATATATATACTGGTGGTCACAGCAAAATTCTGCACTGTCCTCCTACTATATACTGCGCTCAAGTAAAATGCAGCACAGGTATGGATGGATAATATACTTGACGACACAGAGGTAGAGCAGTGGACTACTGTACCGTACTGCTATATATATATATTGGTGGTCACAGCAAAATTCTGCACTGTCCTCCTACTATATACTGCGCACAACTAAAATGCAGCACAGGTATGGATGGATAGTATACTTGACGACACAGAGGTAGAGCAGTGGACTACTGTACCGTACTGCTATATATACTGGTGGACACAGCAAAATTCTGCACTGTCCTCCTACTATATACTACAATGCAGCACAGATATGGGGCGTTTTTCAGGCAGAGAACGTAGATATTTTCAGCACACTGAGCACAGATATTTGCAGCACACCGAGCACAGATATTTGCAGCACACTGAACACAGAAACTGAGAGAACGCAGCCACATCCTCTCGCTATCATCTCCAAAGCACGAGTGAAAATGGCGGTGACGCGCGGCTCCTTATATAGAATACGAATCTCGCGAGAATCCGACAGTGGGATGATGACGTTTGGGCACGCTCGGGTTAACCAAGCAAGGCGGGAAGATTCGAGTCTGCCTCGGAACCGTGTAAAATGGGTGAAGTTCGGGGGGGGGGGGGGGTGTTCGGATCTATGTCTATGTAGCTGTATATGTGTATCTGTGTAACTGTGTCTCTGTGTAACCTTGTCTATATATGTATGTGTATATAATGTGTCTGTGTATATGTGTGTCTATGTAACTGTATATGTGTATCTGTGTAACTCTATATGTGTCTGTGTAACTGTGTATGTATATCTGTGTAACTCTGTCTATGTGTGTCTGTGTACATACAGTATGTGTCTGTATATATGTTTCTGTATTTATACAGTATGTGTCTGTGTACCTGTATATATGTGTCTGTAACTACAGGTGAAAATCCCAAACGTAGATTGGGTATGCATGTGGGCAGGTGGATCTGGACGGCACAGCAGCACTCTCGGTATAATATGGAGAACACTGCGATGCTCTCTGCAATATATGGTGGGCACTGCAACACTGGCAGTCACAAAATTGCGCTCAGTATTGTCTGGTAGTCACAAAATTGCTCTCAGTATTGTAGGGTAGACACAATACTGCTCTCAGTGTTGTCTAGTAGTCACAAAATTGCTCTAAGTATTGTCTGGTAGTCACAAAATTCCTCTCAGTATTGTAGGGTAGTCCCAAAATTGTTCTCAGTATTGTAGAGTAGTCACACAAAAATTCCTCTCAGTATTGTAGAGTAGTCACAAAATTGTTCTCAGTATTGTCGGGTAGTCAAAAAGATTGCAAATCTTTAAATCCGTTATCGCATGATTGATCATGTGAGCACTTTTTGTATGTCTGTTTTAAGCCTGATGACAGTGCGGACATTAAAGCACTGAAACGTCGCTAAGATATGCTGTTTCCAAGAGTCTGCTTATGAGTTTGGGAGTGCCGCACCTAGGACCTCTGTTACATCACTGTGAGGGCACCTGTTACTAAACGCTGTTGGTGAGAGCCGGACACTTTGTATATATATATATATATATATATATATATTACAAATAGAAATGGATTCTCGTGGGAGCCATTATGCCTTTTGTATGACAATAATTAAAAGTTTTTATTGTACAGAAACAAACGATATTTATCCTAAGCGTTCGTTATTGACACAACCTTCTAAAAATTCATATAAAACAATATTACAATCTTATACATAAATTACAGTTGGATGTGAGGATTTTACAGCCAGATGATCACAGTCAGAACTCGAAATGGATGTATCTCCAACCAGATGTTTGTGATAAGGACTTTGTTAACCAGACGTTGCAAAACCCAACGCGTTTCGTCCGTTAGGACTTCATCAGGGGTTTGGAATCAGTACTTATAGTAGGAGTGATTACCATTGATTAGAAAGGTTTAGAATATCAAATGATTACATCCAATCACATATTCAATTCGATAAATATAATATCTATTTTCAATCAAGAATGGTGGAACCTTATAGTCTACCTCTGTTTATACATGTCACCAAACAGAGAACTTAGGAAAATTTCAAATCCTGAACGAAACTATTCCTTTTTACAGGAACAAGTGCAACCTCACTGAATCCCAACTACATATAAAATATATCATAGGAATATATAGGATATATTTAGAGAATCAGAATTAATATATCATATTGGTTCAGACACAATAATACTAATGATATTTGGATCGAATATTTAAATAATAACAGGAGGAATATCGGGTGCTCCAACGCCAGATTTTATTATTTCATTTCCTTCTATCTCTATATTTTAATATTTAGCTATTTTAGTTAAGTGGGGAGATTACATTTTATGATATTAATAAAAGTTATGTTTTAAAAATTGTCAAACTTATCGACTAAGTGCACCACAGAACTACCCTCCTTTTTTCTCCTTTTGGTAACCTTCAGGTTACTCAGATGGCTGTCTCTGACTCGCAGCCGAGGTCAGTAAACCTGCGTCACTAGACGCAGATGCTGACCTCGGCACTCCCACAAAACGGAAGCGACACGTTTTGTGGAACAGAGCCAGTCGCTGCCAGTATCGGACTGGGGCATGAAGGGCCCACCGGGAGAATGCAGTGGTAGGGGCCCATGTTTAGGGGTGTGGTCAGTCTCCAGAGGGTGTGTGGCCAGCCTCCTAGAGAGGTTTTGGCTAACCATTAGAGAGTGCATGGTCTGGGCCCCTTGATAAATATTTATAGTAAATACTGCTAATAAGTCCATTATAATATAACAGATTAATAATAGGAATGCACTGTAGATAATACACCATAGTCCTGTGCAGTATAAGTTAACATACTGTATGTATAATGTGTAATGCAAGTGCATAGTCTAGAACCTGATCCCTAGTGGAGGAGGTGGTCCCCCAGGTACTGGGGACATAGGGGGTTTCCTCTGTACCCCTGTGAGCCAGTCCAACCCTGGTCGCTGCCCTTTCCCGCCCCAAAAAAACCCTCAGCCTGTCAATCAGCATGCGCAGTGTGCTCAATTTAGAAATGTGCCCCATGGAGCAGGTCACGCTTATGGAAGCTCCTGAAGAGTTTTCTGCATTTATTTTATATGTTTGTTATTTACAGGCAGGGCTGGTTGGCACCAGCCTGCCTGCTTCATGGGACTTAGGGGGGGAAATGGCCCAACCTCTTGAAGGGTTAATGGTACCGTTCCCCGCTGACAGGACACTGAGATCCTGAGGGAACTACTCGCAAGCCCCACCATGGCGAGCGCACATTCCCGCAGCATGACGCCACCCCTAACAGAGCCAGAAGAGTGAAGAGTGGTGAGTACTAAGCTGGCGTCTCGGCTAGCGGGTCAGCAGCCATTATGGCGGCATGAGGGTACGGAGATGCACGGCTTCTAACCGGTGCGGAATGCGTCTCGAGACACAGTACACAGCTGCGTCTCAGTAAACTGTACACAGTACCCACATTGGCAAAAACAGCCTTAAAACAGTTTTCTCTCCATTTTAAGCACCAGCTTACCTCAGCCAGTATATAAAATGCGGGAAGACCGTGCGCCATTGAAGGGGTGGGGCCTTCACTATGAGCGGATCCAGCAGTTCACCAGCGCCATTTTTCCGTGCAGTGGAAGACTCCAGATTACCTCAGCGGTACCAGGGGGTCATAGTAGGGGAAGGGAGGGGGGAAGGGAGCGATTATTAGTGTACTAAGTCCCCTATCAGGGGACTTAGTCTGCTACCCGGCTAAGCTTGGCATTAGCGATAAGGGCGCAGTGGGGGCTGACTCCAAATAACTGTGTCTCCCTGAAGGGCTCTTTGTGGGTTAATTGTTGCTTAACCTTTTCCAGTGTGTGTGTGCTGTCACATTTATATTATGTCAGGCAAAGAGTGTGTTTCTTCTTGTACAATGGAGTGTTCCTCTTCACCAGGGGGCTCACTACTGGGTACTCAAGGCAGTGCACCTTCCCAGAATAGCGGGGCTGAACCGGACTGGGTTAATTCCATTAAGGGAATTATCTCAAAACTATCCCGCAATGAGAAAGAGACACAATACTTAAGACAGACTGTGGATGAGTTTATGAATAGAGACTCAGTCCCAAACCAGCGCCTCAATCCCCTCCCATTTGTCCACAAAAACGATCTCTGGCCCATATCCTGCAGTCTGACTCTGACGGGTCAGACATGGAGGAGGGCAGAATGCGCCTGCTGAATCGTGTCACAGATCCAGCGAGCGATAGTCTGCTTAGAAGCAGGAGCACCCAGCCTGTTGGGTGCATACAGGATAAATAGCGAGTCAATTTTCCTGACTCTAGCCGTCCTGGAAACATAATTTTTCAAGGCCCTGACTACGTCCAGTAACTTGGAATCCTCCAAGTCCCTAGTAGCCGCAGGCACCACAATAGGTTGGTTCAAGTGAAAAGCTGATACCACCTTAGGGAGAAACTGGGGACGAGTCCTCAATTCTGCCCTATCCATATGGAAAATCAGATAAGGACTTTTATATGACAAAGCCGCCAATTCTGATACACGCCTGGCCGAAACCAAGGCCAATAACATAACCACTTTCAACGTGAGATATTTTAGATCCACGGTTTTTAGTGGTTCAAACCAATGTGATTTTAAGAAACTCAACACCACGTTGAGGTGCCACTGGAGGCACAACCGGGGGCTGAATATGCAGCACTCCTTTTACAATGTCTGAACTTCAGGTACTGAAGCTAATTCTTTCTGGAAGAAAATCGACAGAGCCGAGATCTGTATCTTAATGGAGCCTAATTTTAGGCCCATAGACACTCCTGCTTGTAGGAAATGCAGAAATCGACCTAGTTGAAATTCCTCTGTTGGGGCCTTTTTTGGCCTCACACCAAGCAACATATTTCCGCCATATGCGGTGATAATGTTTTGCAGTTACATCTTTCCTGGCTTGAATCAGCGTAGGAATGACTTCCTCCGGAATGCCCTTTTCCTTTAGGATCCGGCGTTCAACCGCCATGCCATCAAAACGTAGCCGCGGTAAGTCTTGGAACAGACAGGGCCCCTGCTGCAGCAGGTCCTGTCTGAGCGGCAGAGGCCATGGGTCCTCTGATATAATTTCTTGAAGTTCTGGGTACCAGGCTCTTCTTGGCCAATCCGGAACCACGAGTATCGTTCTTACTCCTCGCCTTCTTATTATTCTCAGTACCTTTGGTATGAGAGGCAGAGGGGGGAACACATAAACCGACTGGTACACCCACGGTGCTACCAGAGCGTCCACAGCTATCGCCTGAAGGTCCCTTGACCTGGCGCAATATCTTTTATAGCTTTTTGTTGAGGCGGGACTCCTTCATGTCCACCTGTGGCCTTTCCCAATGGTGTACAATCCTTTGGAAGACTTCTGGATGAAGTCCCCACTCTCTCGGGTGGAAGTCGTGTCTGCTGAGAAGATCTGCTTCCCAGTTGTCCACTCCGGGAATGAACACTGCTGACAGTGCTAACACATGAATTTCCGCCCATCGGAGAATCCTTGTGGCTTCTGCCATCGCCATCCTGCTTCTTGTGCCGCCCTGTTGGTTTACATGGGCGACTGCCGTGATGTTGTCTGATTGGATCAGGACCGGCTGGTTTTGAAGCAGAGGCCTTGCCTGACTCAGGGCATTGTAAATGGCCCTCAGTTCCAGAATATTTATGTAGGGAAGTCACCTGACTTGACCAAAGTCCCTGGAAGTTTCTTCCCTGTGTGACTGCCCCCCAGCCTCAAAGGCTGGCATCCATGGTCACTAGGACCTAGTCCTGTATGTCGAACCTGCGGCCCTCTTGAAGATGGGCACTCTGCAGCCACTACAGTAGAGATACCCTGGTCCTTGGAGACAGGGTTATCAGCCGATGCATCTGAAGATGCGACCCGGACCACTTGTCTAACAGGTCCCCCTGAAAAGTTCTTGCATGGAACCTGCCGAATGGGATTGCTTCGTAGGAAGCTATCATTTTTCCCAGGACTCGCGTGCAATGATGCACCGATAACTGTTTTGGCTTAAGGAGGTCTCTGACTAGAGATGACAGCTCCTTGGCTTTCTCCTCCGGGAGAAACACTTATTTCTGGTCTGTGTCCAGAAACATCCCCAGGAACAGTAGACGTGTCGTAGGAACCAGCTGTGACTTTGGACTGTTTAGAATCCAACCGTGCTGTTGTAGCACTTTCCAAAATAGTGCTACCCCGACTAGCAACTGCTCCTTGGACCTCGCCCTTATAAGGAGATTGTCCAAGTACGGGATAATTAAAAACTCCCCTTTTTCGAAGGAGTATCATCATTCCGGCCATTACCTTGGTAACACCCTCGGTGCCATGTACAGTCCAAACGGCAGAGTCTGGACTTGGTAATGGTAATCCTGTACCATAAATCTGAGGTACTCCTGGCGAGGATAGTAAATGGGGACATGCAGGTAAGCATCCTTGATGTCCCGGGATACCATGTAATCCCCCTCGTCCAGGCTTGCAATAACCGCCCTGAGCGATTCCATCTTGAACTTGAATTTTTTTATGTATGTGTTCAAGGATTTTAATATAAAAAAGGGTCACACCGAACCATGCGGTTTCGGTACCCCAAACCGTGTGGAATAGTAACCCCGTCCTTGTTGAAGTAGGGGCACCTTAAGTATTACCTGCTGGGAATACAGCTTATTAATTGCCTCTAGCACAGCCTCCCTGCCTGAGGGAGTTGTCGGCAAGGCATATTTGAGGAAACGGCAGGGGGAAGACATCTCGAATTCTAGCTTGTACCCCTGAAATACTACTTGAATGAAACAGGGATCCACCTGTGAGCGAGCCCACTGATCGCTGAAATTTTTGAGACGGCCCCCACCGTACCTGGCTACACCTGTGGAGCCCCCGCGTCATGCTGTGGACTCAGAGGAAGCGAGAGAAGAATTATGATTCTGGGAACAGGCTGACTGGTGCAGCTTTTTCCCTCTTCCCTTGTCTCTGTACAGAAAGGAAGCGCCTTTGACCCGCTTGCTTTTCTGAAGCCGAAAGGACTGTACCTGATAATACAGTGCTTTCTTAGTCTGTGAGGAAAACTGAGGTAAAAATATTTCTTCCCAGCTGTTGCTGCGGATACGAGGTCCCAGAGACCATCCCCAAATAATTCCTCACCCTTATAAGGCAGAATCTCTATGCGCCTTTTAAAGTCAGCATCACCTGTCCAGTGACAGGTCTCTAATACCCTCCTGACAGAATGGACATTACATTCATTTTGGATGCCAGCCGGCAAAATATCCCTCTGTGCATCCCTCATATATAAGACGACGTCTTTAATATGTTCTCATGTTAGCAAACTAGTATGTTTGACAGGGTCACCGACCACGCTGCAGCAGCACGCTCTGCAGGTTTCAGTCTAGTACCTGAGTGTGTAAATACAGACTTCAGGATAGCCTCCTGCTTTTTATCAACAGGTACCTTCAAAGTGTCCGTTCCTAAAACGGCAGTGCCACCTATTTTGACAACCGTGTGAGCGCCTTATCCACCCTAGGGGATATCTCCCAGCGTAACTTATCCTCAGGCGGGAAAAGGTACGCCATCAGTAACCTTTTAGAAATTACCAGTTTCTTATCAGGGGGAACCCACGCTTTTCACACCCTTCATTCATTCAACTGATGGGGGAACAAAACACTGCCTGCTTTTTCTCCCCAAACATAAAAACCCATTTTTAGAGGTTAATGTCAGAAATGTGTAACACATTTTTTATTGCCGGGATCAAGTCACGGATGTTCCTAGTGGATTGTGTATATGTCTCAACCTTGTCGACACTGGAGTCAGACTCCGTGTCGACATCTGTGTCTGCCATCTGAATGAGCGGGCGTTTTTGAGCCCCTGATGGCCTTTGAGACGCCTGGGCAGGCGCGGGCTGAGAAGCCGGCTGTCCCACAGCTGTTACGTCATCCACCCTTTTATGTAAGGAGTTGACACTGTCGGTTAATACCTTTCACCTAACCATCCACTCTGGTGTCGGCCCCACAGGGGGCGACATCACATTTATCGGCATCTGCTCCGTCACTATATAAGCCTCCTCCTCAAACATGTCGACACAGCCGTACCGACACACCGCACACACACAGGGAATGCTCTGACTGAGGACAGGACCCCATAAAGCCCTTTGGGGAGACAGAGAGAGAGTATGCCAGCACACACCAGAGCGCTATATAATGTGGGGATTAACACTATAACTGAGTGAATTTTCCCCCATAGCTGCTTGTATATACAATATTGCGCCTAAATTTAGTGCCCCCCCTCTCTTTTTAACCCTTTGAGCCTGAAAACTACAGGGGAGAGCCTGGGGAGCTTTCTTCCAGCTGCACTGTGAAGAGAAAATGGCGCCAGTGTGTCTGAGGGAGATAGCTCCGCCCCTTTTCCGCGGCCTATTCTCCCGCTTTTTTCTGGATTCTGGCAGGGGTATTTACCACATATATAGCCTCTGGGGCTATATATTGTGGTATTTTTGCCAGCCAAGGTGTTTTTATTGCTGCTCAGGGCGCCCCCCCCAAGCGCCCTGCACCCTCAGTGACCGGAGTGTGAAGTGTGTATGAGGAGCAATGGCGCACAGCTGCAGTGCTGTGCGCTACCTTGGTGAAGACTGATGTCTTCTGCCGCCGCTTTTCCGGACCTCTTCTTGCTTCTGGCTCTGTAAGGGGGACGGCGGCGCGGCTCCGGGACCGAACACCAAGGACTGGGCCTGCGGTCGATCCCTCTGGAGCTAATGGTGTCCAGTAGCCTAAGAAGCCCAATCCGGCTGCAAGCAGGCGAGTTCGCTTCTTCTCCCCTTAGTCCCTCGCTGCAGTGAGCCTGTTGCCAGCAGGTCTCACTGAAAATAAAAAACCTAAATCTATACTTTCTTTCTAAGGGCTCAGGAGAGCCCCTAGTGTGCATCCAACCTCAGCCGGGCACAAGATCTAACTGAGGCTTGGAGGAGGGTCATAGTGGGAGGAGCCAGTGCACACCAGGTAGTCATAAATCTTTCTAGAGTGCCCAGCCTCCTTCGGAGCCCGCTATTCCCCATGGTCCTTTCGGAGTTCCCAGCATCCACTAGGACGTCAGAGAAAGGTTGCTCTCATCTTTTCGCATCAGTCTCTATGCTATCACGATAAATTGTATTGCCTGTCCCTGGTGCAGCTTCCCTAAAAGATACGTCTGACCGTAAAATTGAGACTGCACTCAAGTCATTGTACACAGCTGCTGGGGTGGCCCAGAGACCCACTATTGCATATGCGTGGATCACAAAAGCAATTGCTATATGGCTAGGTAACCTAATTGAGGGGGTTAGATTCCTTGTCTAGGGGGATGTTATTTTACATCTGCAGCATGGGGGTCATTGCGAGTTGATCGCTTGCTAGCAACTTTTTGCAGCGCTGAGATCAGGTCAAAACTCATCAAAACTGCGTATGCACCGCAATGCGCAGGCACGTCGTACAGGTACAAAGTGGATCGGTGCTGGGTGATGGATTTAACGAATAATCCATTCGCACAGACGATCACAAGGAGATTGACAGCAAGAGGGCATTTGTGGGTATCAACTGACCGTTTTCAGGGAGTGTTTGGAAAAACGCAGGCGTGTCCAAGCGTTTGCAGGGCGGGTGTCTGACGTCAATTCCGGGACCAGACAGGCAGAAGTGATCGTAGCGGCGGAGTAAGTTCAGACCTACTCAGAAACTGCACAAAACTTTTTTGTAACGCTCGGCTGCACAAGCGTTCGCACACTTGCAAAGCTAAAATACACTCCCCCATAGGCAGCGATTATCTGATCGCAGCGCTGCAAAAAGTTGCTAGTGAGCGATCAACTCGGAATGACCCCTATATACTGGACTCTGCGAACTTTATAGTGGAAACCATAAAAGACATTGGTTTGCTTAATGAACGCACTACTGCTATGGCAGTGTCAGCACGCAGGGGCTCATGGCTACGCCAGTGGACTGCTGATGTGGACTCCAGGAGAGGCGTGGAAGGCCTACCATTCACCGGAGAGGCCTTGTTTGGAGACGAACTAGACAAATTGATCTCCAGAGCTACTGCGGGTAAGTCTACTTATCTTCCTCCCGCAGCTCCCCCGGCCAGGAAAGCTTATTCAGCTTCAAATTTACAGTCCTTTCGGACAGCTAAGTTTAAGGGAAAATCCAGAGGTGCTTCTACGGCCTCCAGAAGCGCAAGAGGTAAACCACGCAAACCAGCAACTAAAGGGTGCTCAGGAACAGAACTCAGGCTCTGCTTCCGCAAAGCCTTCAGCAGGACGGTGGACCGCGATGCCTGGAGGACTGTCACGTGGGACGGGAGCCCGACTAAAATTGTTCAGTCACATCTGGTCAAGTTTGTGCTGGGATCCCTGGATCATAGATCTTATTTCCCAGGACTACATACTGGAGTTCCAAGAGCTCCCACCTCACAGATTCTTCAAATCAGGCTTACCAGCTTCACAAGAGGCAAGTATAACTTTACAGCAGGACATCCAAAAACTGGTACTGACTCAAGTCATTTTTCCAGTTCTACCTCATCTGCACAACAATGGGTACTATTCTAACTTGTTTGTAGTATCGAAACCGGACGGTTCGGTACGACCGATTCTGAACCTCAAGTCCTTGAACTCGTTATTAAGAGTGTTCAAGTTCAAGATGGAGTCTCTGGGAGCGGGGATCTCTGGTCTCGAAGAAGGGGAATTTCTAGTGTCTCTGGATATCAAGGATGCATACCTTCACATTCCGATCTGGCCGCCTCATCAGGCTTATCTACGGTTTGCACAGCAGGACTGTCACTACCAGTTCCAGGCCCTGCCATTTGGTTTCTCCACGGCACCGAGGGTGTTCACCAAAGTGATGAGGTGAGATTTCTCACCTTGTCGAGGGTCGGAGGTTCGGAATTCAGGACTGGATCCTGTTAACCATGGATGCAAGCCACAGAGGTTGGGGAGCAGTCACCCAGGGGGTGTAGTTTCAAGGAAGATGGTAAAGTCAGGAAGTCATCCTTCCAATCAACATTCTGGAACTCAGGGCCATATACAATGCCCTTCTGCAGGCCTCTTATCTTCTTCACGATCGGGCCATTCAGGTCCAGTTGGACAATGTGACGGCAGTGACGTATATAAACTGACAGGGCAGAACGAAAAGCAGAGCAGCAATGTCAGAGGTGTCAAAAATTCTCCTCTGGGCAGAAAAAAACGCTGTGGCATTGTCAGCGGTCTTCATTCCGGGAGTAGACAACTGGGAAGCAGACTTCCTCAGCAGACACGACCTGCACCCAGGGGAGTGGGGCCTTCAGCCGGAAGTGTTCAGGTGCGTGACACGTCGGTGGGGATATCCACAGATCAACATGATGGCCTCTCGTCTCAACAAGAAGCTCAAGCGGTATTGTTCCAGGTCGAGAGACCCACAGGCAGTGGCGGTAGACACTCTGATTACTCCATGGGTCTATCAGATGGTGTACGTGTTTCCTCCACTTCCTCTGATCCCAAGAATTCTCAAAAGAAAGGGGAAAAGGTTCAAGCAATACTCATTGCTCTGAACTGGCCAAGAAGGGCCTGGTACACGGACCTTCTGGAGATGCTCCTCGAAGATCCGTGGACTATACCTCTTCGCAAGGATCTTCTGCAACAGGGCCCATTCGTCTATCAGGACTTACCGCGCTACATTTGATGGCATGGAAGTTGAACGGCTGATTCTAGCCAGAAGAGGGATCCCTAAAAAAGTTATCCTATGATCCAAGATAGGAAGGTGTTAGCGTCTAAATATTACTAGTGATGAGCGGATTCGGTTTTACTCGGTTTTACTCGGTTCTCAAAACCGAATCTTATTGGCTCACTGATGTCACGTGTTTTGGATAGCCAATAAGATTCGGTTTTGAGAACCGAGTAAAACCGAGTAAAACCGAATCCGCTCATCACTAAATATTACCACTGTATTTGGAAGAAATACGTCTCTTAGTGTGAGAGCAGAAATTATTCTGCTGTGGAATTTCACCTGGGACATTTCCTGCTTTTTCTGCAGGCTGGTGTGGATGTGGGCCTACGTCTGGGCTCCGTAAAAGTCCAGATTTCGTCCTTGTCCATTTTCTTTCAAAAACAATTGGCTTCTCTTCCTGAGGTCCAGACGTTTTTGAAAGGTGTTCTGCACATCCAACCTTCCTTTGTGCCTCCCATGGCACCTTGGGATCTCAATTTGGTGCTGCAGTTCCTCCAATCGGACTGGTTTTAACCATTACAGGATGTGGATGTAAAATATCTTACGTGGATGACCGTCACACTGTTGGCCTTGGCTTCAGCAAGACGTGTGTCGGAGCTGGGGGCTTTGTCTCACAAGAGACCCTATTTAATTTTCCATGAGGACAGAGCTGAACTCAGAACTCGCTAGCAATTTCTTCCTAAAGTGGTGTCTGCATTTCACATCAGCCAACCTATTGTGGTTCCGGTTATCACCAACACTTCCACTACTTCAAAGTCTTTGTGAGGGCTTTGAAGGTATACGTAAAGAGGACAGCTCGTCACAGGAAATCCGACTTGCAGTTCGTTCTATATGATCCCAATAAAATTGAGTGTCCTGTTTCAAAGCAGACAATTGCACGCTGGATCAGGCTCACTATCCAGCATGCTTACTCCACGGCAGGATTGCCGGTTCGAAAATCTGTACCGGCCCACTCTACTAGGTCGGTGGGTTCGTCTTGGGCGGCTGCCCGGGGTGTCTCTGCTTTATAGCTCTGCCGAGCGGCTACTTTATCTGGTTTGAACACGTTTGCTAAGTTCTACAAGATCGATACTTTGGCCTCTGAGGAATTTCAGTTTGGTCAATCCATTCTGCAGGAACCTCAGTACTCTCCCACCGGGCACAGGCTCATCGGGCACAGTTTCCTAGACTGAGTCTGGTAGGAGGGGCATAGAGGGATGAGCCAGCCCACACTATCAAATTCTCAAAGTGGCCATGGCTCCTAGTGGACCCGTCTATACCCCATGGTACTAAATGGAACCCCAATATCCTCTACGACTACGAGAAAAGGATTTACCAGTAGGTAATTCAAATCCTATTATTGAAACTATAGTCCACAGCAATTTACAGGGAATATATCAATTATTTACATCCGTGTCTGCCCCAGTGGAGCTTAGAATCTATGGGGTCTATGCCTCTGACTAGGGATGGCCATCGACCATCGATGATTCATAATCATTAATAGTTTAAGGCCTATGTCGAATGGTTTTGCCATCGATGGGAGGGAACCAGATGGTTTCCCTCGATCAATGGCTTAGCCCAAACATAGATTTTATTTTTTTTACAAGATGCCGGGACATGGATAATAGCTCCGCCCCTGACACCCATGAAGCCCTGCTCCTTGGCTGTGTTTGGCCCGCGGGTCATTCACAGAGTTAACAGGGATGACCATCGATGAGTGAATCCATCAATGGTCTCCCATAGCATAGTCAGGGACTATCAATAGCCACTCACAGTTTTGCCATCGTTGGCAAACACACCAATGGCCATCCCTACCTCTGACTAATCCTTGGAGAGAGATAAAGTGGATGGAGATAAAGTACCCACCGATCAGCTCCTAACTGCCATGTTACAGGCTGTGTTTGAAATTCCCTACAAATTGGACACACATACACACTAGAGTAATTTTTTTGTTTTCAGCAGCAAATTAACATACAAGTATGTGTTTGGACTGTGTGAGGAGTGCCTGGAGGAAACCCACAAAACACTAGGAGCACATTCAAACTCCACACAGATTGTGACTTGATCTCATTACCTCAGTGCTTTAAAGCACTGATGCTAACCACTATGCAAACAGTGCTGGCCATCAGTAGTAACTGAAGCAGGATAGCAGGGCATGAGACATTCAAGAAGGGGGCATGTTCAAATATCATGGCTGCATGGCGACATCATACCTCCCAACATGACCCTCTCCAGGAGGGACACCATGCTCTGCTTCTGGACTTTTTTCTTCATTTATGATTGCCAGCATCTGTTTTGAACAGGTGAATGGATAAGAAAGGTGTTTCAGCACAGGTGATGGCAATCATAAATTAAGAGGGAAGTCCAGGAGCAGAGCATACTGTCCCTCCTGGAGAGGGTCATGTTGGGAGGTATGTGGCAATGGCATGTCCAGCATTTCTGAAGTGGAGCTGTGCTGACCACCCCTACCCCTATATTGAGTGCACAGCAATGCCCTCAAATAGGGACATCCGACCGAAATCGTGACAGTTGGGCAAGATGCAGTGTTATCTGTTTATCCACTATGTCAACCCCAGCTCTGCTTGCTTTTCTAAACATATATAATGAATCCTTATATCAGATTCAATGCATTGTTTTAGTGCAGTGGTTCTCAAACTCGGTCCTCAGGACCCCACACAGTGCATGTTTTGCAGGTAACCCAGCAAGTGCACAGGTGTATACTATTAATTACTCACTGACACATTTTATACGGTCCACAGGTGGAGCTAATTATTTCACTTGCGATTCTGTGAGGAGACCTGCAAAACATGCACTGTGTGGGTCCTGAGGACCGAGTTTGAGAACCTGTGTTTTAGTGTATCCAATTGCATACCATACCTCCCAACATAACCATCTCCAGGAGGGACAAAATGCTCTGCTTCTGGACTTTTCTCTTAATTTATGATTGTCAGCACCTGTATTGAACAGGTTACTGGATAAGAAAGGTGTTTCACCACAGGTGATGGCAATCATAGAGTGAGAGGGAAGTCCAGGAGCAGAACATTCTGTCCTTCCTGGAGAGGGTCATGTTGGGAGGTATGGAATTGTTTATTATTTATAGAGAGCTAAGGAATAGGTTGATGTATTTAAACTAAAGCATAAAAAAACACTATTATTCCTGTGTGAATCAGTAAATCTTGGAATTTGTAACACTACCCCCAGACTTGTCTATGCAATTATAAATGTTTTATTTGTGTGTGTTATATATATATATATATATATATATATATATATACATATCCATACACATCCAAAAGAGGACAATAAGGCACTCCAGAGGCTTTTATGAAAAAAAGTGTAATGTTGAAAGCGACGTTTCGGGGCTGTGCCCCTTCCTCAAAGCATACCAACAAAACTAAAGCCTCTTGAGTGCCTTATTGTCCTCTTTTGGATGTGTATACTGTCTCTTGGATTATGGCACCGGGGCATGCTGCTTATCTTATTCTGAGTGCCGGCTGAACTGCATCTGTATATATATATATATATATATATATTAGATAGAAACGATCCCTTGACAAGGGAGATGCACTCTCCTAAGGAAGTCAGTCCAATCCACATTAAGTCATCTTTAATGTTCAGTATAATAGCTCAGCATGTCAATGTTTCGATTCCAATGTAGAATCTTTGGCAAGACGAGCACAATAGTAACATCCGAATGTATATACACACTAAAAACAAAACAAACATGCAGAATTGACAATGATGGACACTGACTCACGGGCCCATATATGGATAAATGTGGATCACCTCTAAGTGAATACTGCTGTAGTGTAAATACAACAATGTGTCAGAAAGACCAAGGAAAAGGCAAGCTCAGAGGTAATGAGTATCTTTATACCAAACTTGATTTGTTTTGTTTCTCTGACGTCCTAGTGGATGCTGGGTACTCCGTAAGGACCATGGGGTATAGACGGGCTCCGCAGGAGACTGGGCACTCTTAAAAGAAAGATTAGGTACTTTATCTGGTGTGCACTGGCTCCTCCCTCTATGCCCCTCCTCCAGACCTTAGTTAGTATCTGTGCCCGGCCAGAGCTGGATGCACCCTAGGGGCTCTCCTGAGCTTCCTAGAAAAGAAAGTATTTGTTAGGTTTTTTATTTTCAGTGAGATCTGCTGGCAACAGACTCACTGCTACGTGGGACTGAGGGGAGAGAAGCGAACCTACCTGCTTGCAGCTAGCTTGGGCTTCTAAGGCTACTGGACACCATTAGCTCCAGCGGGATCGAACACAGGCCCAGTCCTCGGTCGTCCGGACCCGGTGCCGCGCCGCCGTCCCCCTTGCAGAGCCAGAAGAACGAAGAGAAGTTGAAAATCGGCGGCTGAAGACTCCGGTCTTCATTAAGGTAGCGCACAGCACTGCAGCTGTGCGCCATTGCTCCCTTAGCACACCACACACTCCGGTCACTGATGGGTGCAGGGCGCTGGGGGGGGGGGGGGGGCGCCCTGGGCAGCAATTAGATTACCTTACTTGGTGAAAAGCACATAATACAGTCTGATAAACTGTATATGTGCATTAACCCCCGCCATTAAAGTACATAAAAGGACAGAAGCCCGCCGCTGAGGGGGCCGGGCCTTCTTCCTCAGCACACCGGCCCCATTTTCTCTTCACAGCTCAGCTGGAAGGAAGCTCCCCAGGCTCTCCCCTGCAGTATCCTGGTACACAAAGGGTAAAAAAGAGAGGGGGGGGGGCACATAAATTTAGCCGCAAAACTGTGTATATAAGCTGCTATAGGGGAAAAATCACTCAGTATAGTGTACATCCCTGTATTATATAGCGCTGTGGTGTGTGCTGGCATACTCTCTCTCTGTCTCTCCAAAGGGCCTGGTGGGGGAACTGTCTTCAAATAGAGCATCCCCTGTGTGTGTGGTGTGTCGGTACGCGTGTGTCGACATGTCTGAGGTAAAAGGCTCCTCTAAGGAGGTGATAGAGCGGATATGTGTGTGAGAGGGTGTCTCCGTCGACAACGCCGACACCTGTTTGGATATGTGTAAGTGCTGAGGTAAAATTATTGCACAAAAGGTTAGGGAACAGAAAGGAAATCTACCCTGGTCTGTCCCTATGTCACAGAGTCCTTCAGAGTCTCTCTATGTTCACTATCCAAAATAACAAAGTATCGACACGGAGTTTAACTCCACTGTCGACTACGATAATGCAAAGTTACAGCCAAGAGGGCTAAAAGATATTCAATATATGATTATTGGAATAAAAGATGATTTGCATATCACTGATGACTCATCTGTCCCTGACACGAGAGTACACATGTTAAGGGGAAGAATGCTGAGGTAAATTTCCCTCCTCTCATGAGGAAAAAGAGCGGGAATCTCCAGACAAGAGACGGCAGCTTCCCACAAGAGAATTCTCAGGCTGTATCCTTTCCCCACTAGGGCCAGGATGTGTTGAGAATCTTCCCCTTGGGTGTCCTGTTTGCACTAGCTATTCTCAGGGATCCTGCAGATAGTGTGCACATTCTAGTATACTACCCAGACCGGCGATTGTGTCGGCATGGGTTTATAGCGCTGTGGCAGCGTGGACAGGTACCTTATCAGCAGAGATTGAGACCCTAGTATGCATATAAATATTTTAAGATGCTGTCTTAAGTGATAGATATATAATTATAAAGCATGCCCAAAGGGACATGAGTATACTGGGTCTTAGAGACAAAAGCTATGTCGATTTCTGCTTGACGTGTCCTGTAGAATATAAATTGGACAGATGATGCCGACTTAAGAGGCATATGGAAGGCTGAGGATTGTGTGGAGAAAGGTTCTCGGGCCTGGTCTCCAAAGCTATAGCTGGTAATTCTGATATTTTGCCTTATATTCCTGCACAGCCTAGGAAAGCACAACATTATTAAATGCAGCTTTTCGAATAAAGAAACAAGAAAGTCTGAGGTGCGTCCTTTCTTGTCAGAGCCGGGGGCAGAGGAAAGAAGCTGTACAACACAGCTAGTCCCCAGGAACAGAAGTCCTCCCCGGCCTCTACAAAAATCCACCACATGTCGCTGGGGCTCCACAGGCGGAGCTAGGCCCGGTGGGGACACGCCTTCGTAAGTTCAGCCACAAGTGGGTTCACTCCCTGTTAGATCCCTGGGCAATAGAAATTGTATCGCACGGATACAGGCTGGACTGTGAGAAGATGCCCCCTCACCTAGGACCCGGCGGGCTTCCCCCCAAGAGAGGGAGCCAGTGTTAACTGCAATTCGTAAATTGTATCTTTAACAGGTGGTGGTCAAGGGTCCCCTTCTTCAACAAGAGGGTGTTATTATTCGACCATGTTATAATCCCGAAACCAGACGGTTCGGTTAGACCCATATTGTATTAAAATCCCTGAACATATACCTGAAAAGGTTCAGGTTCAAGATGGAATCGCTAAGAGCGGTCATTGCAAGCCTGAAATGAATCGGGACATAAGGGATGCATACCTTCGTGTCCCCATTTATCCACCTCATCAGGCGTACCTCAGAATTGCGGTACGGGATTATCTTTAACAAGTTCACCAAGGTAATGGCGGATATGATGGTGCTCCTGCGGAAGCAAGGTGTCACTATTATCACATACTTGGATGATCTCCTCATAGAAGCAAGATCAAGAGAGCGGTTGCTGGACAGCGTATCACCTTCTCTGGAAGTGAAACGGCAACACGACTGGATTCTATATACTCCGAAGTCGCAGTTGGTTCCTACAGCTCATCTGCCTCGCCTAGGCATGATCCTAGACACAGACCAGAAGAGGGTTTATCTCCCGATAGACAGAGCTCAGGAGCTCATGACACTGGTCAGGAATCCATTTAAAACCAAAACAGGTGTCAGTGCATCACTGCACTCGAGTCCTGGGAAGGATGATGGCATCATATGAGGCCATACCCTTCGGCTGGTTCCATGCAAGGACAATGGAACTTACTGGACAAGTGGTCCGGATCACATCTTCAGATGCATCGGTTAATCACCCTATCCCCCAGGGCCAGGGTGTCTCTCCTGTGGTGGCTACGGAGTGCTCACCTTCTCGAGGGCCGCAGATTCGGCATTCAGGACTGGGTCCTGGTGACCACGGATGCAAGCCTCCGAGGGTGGGGGGCAGTTACACAGGGAAGAAAATTCCAAGGTTTGTAGTCAAGCCAACAGACTTGCCTTCACATCAATATCCTGGAACTAAGGGCCATATACAACGCCCTAAGTCAAGCGGAGTTCCTGCTTCGCGACCAACCGGTTCTGATCCAGTCAGACCGCAGGGGCTCATGTAAACCGCCAGGGCGGCACAAGGAGCAGGGTGGCGAGGGTAGAAGCCACCAGAATTCTTCGCTGGGCGTAGAATCAAGTAAGCGCACTGTCAGCAGTGTTCATTCCGGGAGTGGACACGACCTCCACCCGGGAAAGTGGTGACTTCATCAGGAAGTCTTCACGCAGTTTTGCAAATTGATGGAAACTGCCTCAGGTGGACTACATGGCGTCCCACCTCAATAAAAAGATAAAAAAGGTTTTACGCTGGGTCAAGGGACTCTCAGGCGATAGCTGTGGTCGCACTAGTAACACCGTGGGTGTTCCAGTCGGTCTATATATTCCCTCCTCTTCCTCTCAGACCCAAGGGCTGAGAATTGTAATAAACGGAGGAGTGTGAACAATATTCTTTGCTCCGGATTGGCCAAGAAGGACTCGGTACCCGGAACTGCAGGAAATGCTCTTAGAGGACCCATGGCCTCTGCCTCTCAGTCAGGACATGTTGCAACAGGGACCCTGTCTGATCCAAGACTTACCGCGGCTGCGTTGGACGGCATGGCGGTTGAACGCCGGATCCTAGCGGAAAAGGGCATTCCGGATGCAGTTATTCCTACGCTGATAAAGGCTAGGAAAGACGTGACAGCAAGACTTTTTCACTGTATATGGCGAAAATAGGTTGCTTGGTGTGTGGCCGGGAAGGCCCTACAGAGGAATTCCGGGGGGGTCGATTCCTGCACTTCCTACAGTCAGGAGTGACTATGGGCCTAAAATTAGGATCCATAAAGGCCAAGATTTCGGCCCTATCCCTTTTTCTCTCAAAAAGAACTGGCTTCACTGCCTGAAGTTCGGACGTTGTTACAGGGGTGCTGCATATTCAGCCCCTTTTGTGCCTCCAGTGGCACCTTGGGATCTTAACGTGTGTTGGATTCCTAAAATCCCACTGGTTTGAGCCACTTAAGACCGTGGAGCTAAAATATCTCACGTGGAAAGTGGTCATGCTTTTGGCCTTAGCTTGGACTAGGCGTGTGTCAGAATTGGCGGCTTTGTCATGTAAAAGCCCATATCTGATCTTCCTTATGGAAAGGGCAGAATGGAGGACTCGTCCCCAATTTCTCCCTAAGGTGGTATAATCGTTTCATTTGAACCAACCTATTGTGGTGCCTGCGGCTACTAGAGACTTGGAGGATTCCAAGTTGCTGGACGTAGTCCGGGCCCTGAAACTTTATGTTTCCAGGACGGCTAGAGTCAGAAAAACTGACTCGCTATTTATCCTGCATGTACCCAACAAGCTGGGTGCTCCTGCTTCAAAGCAGACTATTGCTCGCTGGATCTGTAGCACGATTCAGCTTGCACATTCTGCGGCTGGACTGCCGCATCCTAAATTAGTAAAAGCCCATTCCACGAGGAAGGTGGGCTCTTCTTGGGCGGCTGCCCGAGGGGTCTCGGCTTTACAACTTTGCCGAGCTGCTACTTGGTCGGGTTCAAACACTTTTGCAAAATTCTACAAGTTTGATACCCTGGCTGAGGAGGACCTTGAGTTTGCTCATTCGGTGCTGCAGAGTCATCCGCACTCTCCCGCCCGTTTGGGAGCTTTGGTATAATCCCCATGGTCCTTACGGAGTACCCAGCATCCACTAGGACGTCAGAGAAAATAAGAATTTACTCACCGGTAATTCTATTTCTCGTAGTCCGTAGTGGATGCTGGGAGCCCGTCCCAAGTGCGGACTCTCTGCAATACATGTATATAGTTATTGCTTAACTAAAGGGTTATTGTATGAGCCATCTGTTGAGAGAGGCTCAGTTATTGTTCATACTGTTAACTGGGTATAGTTATCACGAGTTGTACGGTGTGATTGGTGTGGCTGGTATGAGTCTTACCCTGGATTCCAAATCCTTTCCTAGTAATGTCAGCTCTTCCGGGCACAGTTTCCCTAACTGAGGTCTGGAGGAGGGGCATAGAGGGAGGCGCCAGTGCACACCAGATATAGTACCTAATCTTTCTTTTAAGAGTGCCCAGTCTCCTGCGGAGCCCGTCTATACCCCATGGTCCTTACGGAGTACCCAGCATCCACTACGGACTACGAGAAATAGAATTACCGGTGAGTAAATTCTTATTTTTTAGTGTGTATATACATTCGGATGTTACTATTGTGCTCGTCTTGACAAAGATTCTACATTGGAATCGAAACATTGACATGCTGAGCTATTATACTGAACATTAAAGACGACTTTATGTGGATTGGACTGACTTCCTTAGGAGAGTGCATCTCCCTTGTCAAGGGATCGTTTCTCTATTTGTGGACTAATTGTTTCAATGTATCCTCCATTGGGTGCACCCCGCTGGTGATATTAAGCAGATGAGAGTGCGGGCTTATTTGTGTGTATATATATATACTCTCACTCCGCTTGATTATCACCACTTTGGTGGGGCACATCTGATCTAATGTTAATAACTCGCAATGTCTTTCACATGTCTATGAGCTCACCAGAGATTATCAGTGGAGGGATAGGCACCACTTTACTTATTACTCACCATCATGAGTCAATTTTACAACCTTTACTTCGAGCCCTCACATCTCCCACCTTGCCAGTTCCTTTGAGTCACCCCTCCATATTCCTATGAATACTGGACAAATATTAACATCATATGAACTGAGAGGACTATGTTTCCAACCTAGCCATAAATATTACAACCATACCTCCTTGGGGACGCCCAACACCGTCCGATCTTGGAAGTTAAGCAAGGATGGGCCCGGTCAGTACAAGGATGGGAGACCTCCTTGGGATACCGGGTGTTGTAATCATATAGGCAAAACAGGGGAAACTTCTGACAAACTCTCAGTGGACTACATACATATATGATTTTATTTGTTCCTTAGTACTTATTGACCTATTTTCACTGTCGGTAGCTATAACGTCATTACCCCTTCATTCACACCAGCATTCTACCTGGTTCCCTAAGGACTTACTACAGTTGCCAGTCCCATATCCCTCCCCTTGCCTTCCATTCACTCATATCCTAATTTCCTATCGTATATTTCACTTGAGCATTATATTTATATACATTTTTCATCTTTATTTTTATTTTTATGTTTATTTTTATTTTTATTTTTACATACTTGTATTTACATTTTTTCATTTTTTTCACATTTTTTTCATCATTTTTTCATTTTTTTCTATTTTATTTTTTATTATTATTTTTTTATTTTTATTTTTATTTTTTTTCATTTTTCAGCTGCTCCTGTCCCTATACAAATGTCTACATGTGTAATATTTCATTCATCCTCTCTCATATATGCATCTGCTCGTTCGCATCTATATTCCTTATAAATAGGTTTTAGCTATTTCTCCCCATATATACAATTTATTTTTATTGTCCTCCGTTTTTATTGTTATCTGAATTAAGCATCTCTTTTCCCTCCATGTACCCGATGGGGAGCCACAACGCCTTTATAGACGCATTCACGTCTTTTGAAGTCAATTTCTCGGAAGCACTGTGACGTATTTCATATAACTAACCAAAAAGATGGCCGCCGCTCCAAGTAAGAAGCACTGTGACGTATTTCATATAACCAACCGAAAAGATGGCCGCCGCTCAAAGCAAGAAGAAAATGCAATAATTGTGTTCATCACGTCTGTGCCCACCAGGCGCATGCGCAGAAGCATTTCAAGGCCGCCGGACGTGGGGCGGAAGTGAGGCGGACTTTGGGGCGGATGTTGTCAGCAACAGCCTCCGGACCGGAAGTGGACTCATACACATGTTATTGATGTTTTAAACCATAATCAGGTCTCGTTTTAATTAGAAAATACATTAGCTATGGTCCCCACCTTATCCTCTTCAAACTTACCCGCACAGATTTGCATTTTTATCATAGACATGTTGTTTTCAATTAACTCAACAGGAAGTGATGTCAGCATCACTTCCCTAGTCTCAAGGCATAAATAGGTTCTGTCTCTAGCATTACAGTACCCTTTGATGAAGTCCATGAGGGACGAAACGCGTTGGGTGACATTCTGATCTCATCTTAAACCCTGCTAAGATAAGCTACTTCTCCTCACCTTTTCCTGCATTTTATCCTATGCATTTTTGCTTTTTTAAAGTTTTTTTTTTTAATGTTATTATGTACTTTTATGAATTTTTGATACATTTACTCTTGCTGTATTTTTTAGTCTAAACCTCCTCCCCTTTTACTTCTTTTTATACCAACCCAGCTACATTTTTATTATATTGTATTGCATGTTACCCCCCCTTTTTTTAGTGCTTTGTATTCCCATTATTAAATCTCACTTTTTTGTATATAGTACCTGTTTTTCTCAATTATTGATTAGACACCTTGGTCGCTTGAATTACCTCATCCCCCCCCCCTCCACCATATATATATATATATATATATATATATATATATATATAAAATATAATATTTCTTTCTATATAATGTGTTTTTTTACAATTGTATAATCATAACAGTAATCTGGGATAAGCCACTTTATTACCTCAATAGCCAACCTTTTGTACCTAGTAGTATTATCTTGCTGTGGACAGCAGTGTGTTTATTTGAAGATGTATAATAAAAATGTGCAGTTTATTAGAGAATCCTTGCTTTTTAATAATATGGGTTTAGTGTTTGTCCCCCGGCCACCAGGTGGCGATAGGCTGGAGTTTGCGGAAGGAGCGTTCTATCTCTAAGTTTTACTTCATGATCATTTGCAGTGACTGTTTCCTGCCCCTCCCGAGTTTTTCAGTTTCAGTTAGGATTTGAGACAACATCATGTTGTGATAGTTACTCGTATGTTGTGTTATCCGGCTGTAAACTATTATATAGTGCATTTGCTGCTGCAGGACATCAGGCATTTATGTCAGACATGGGACTTGTGTATTAGCTTACTAATAATGCAAATAGTGATCCTTTTAATAATAGAACAGTCTTATAATGAGCTTGAGCAAAGTAATTCAGATAGAAAATGCTGTTTAATGTATATTACTGCATTAGCTATAATACAGCAGTTGTCAGGTAATAGATCTCAGCAGTCTTGTGCACACAGAGCAGTATGTGATGTGTAGTTTCCTGCACTCTTTAATACAGCAGCCTATATAACAATATATAATGTGCATAGCTGAACTACAGAGCAGTTGCATGCCAGTTAATCGATCTATCATCATGTCCAGACAATATGTAATGTATTTATTGCTATAATACAGAATCCACGTGACCGTTATTAGACCTCTATAGTATCATATTCAGATAAAACAGTATATAATATATACATTGCTGCACTATAACACTAGTCACATGTCTGTTATTAGACTACTATAGTAATGTGCACATAGAACAGTGTATAATTTAATAATATATTGAAGTGGGATCAAAAAATAACTTTTCTCATGCCAGTTGTTGGATCATGTCTCAATATAACCGTATATAATTTTATATTGCTGCATTATGCAATACAGCAGTGTTTCCACTTTTTTTGCTTTAATTATTGAAAGATGTAAAATAAAAATGAAGGATAAATCTCTTCAATGTGAACTAGAACAATTAATAGTTTTTTTTTATCTATTAATATAACATGGGAGGGATAGGTGGTGAAGAAGAATTTAGGAAGAAATTATTTACATGTTATAGAGAAAAACCAATAAGTATTTAATAAATTAGGTAAATAATATAAAATATATGAAAATCCCAAAAAATGCTGTATACGCTAAGCAGTATTTCTGAATATCTAGTTTTGCTCAACAGGGTATTCAAGAAAGACCACAATAATGTGTGATGTTAGTAGTGAGGGAACATCTCTGGGGCTCAAGGAGGCATTTTTATTTTACCTATCTAGAAGGAACCATATAGCATCATATTTATGTTTGTTGAGGTGAATTTATTTTCCCATGCATATGAAATGTTAGTTTGTGTATGTTGCTTTAAAACGGTAAATAATAATTTAGTGAACATAATACAGGTTGAGTATCCCTTATCCAAAATGCTTGGACCAGAGTTATTTTGGATATGGGATTTTTCTGTATTTTGGAATAATTAGATACCATAATGAGATCTTATGATAATGGGACCTAAATCTAAGCACAGGATGCATTTATGTTACATATACACCCTAAACACACAGCCTGAAGGTAATTTTAGCCAATATTTTTTATAACTTTGTGCATTAAACAAAGTGTGTACATTCACACATTTCATATATGTTTCATATACACCTTATATACACAGCCTGAAGGTCATTTAATACAATACTACGAAGAACTTTGTGTATTAAACAAAGTTTGTGTACATTGAGCCATCAAAAAACAAAGGTTTCACTATCTCACTCAAAAAAGTCCGTATTTCGGAATATTCCGTATTTCGGAATATTTAGTTATGGGATACTCCACCTGTATATGAAACACAGAGCGTAAACAACTTTGTGTAATGTACAGTAAAAAAAAAAAAAAAAAAGTGAACATGTAAAATCTCATGACCAGCTTTCTTAGAATCAAACACTCACCATCCCTAATTGTTTAACCACTTGGCTGGCATGGTTGCATCAGATGTGACCACACTGCTAGCAACTGCCTTATCTGATGGCACGGGATGCAACCAGTCAGACGTACAGTGTGTGCAGCTGCAGGAAAGAGAAAGTTCCTCCCTCAGCTGCAGCTCTCAGAGGGACCCTGCACCCACCCCCAGTGTTTGCCATACTGTCGGTCACTGCTGATTGGTTATCATGGCAGGACCCTAATCCCAGTGGCTGCAGACAATAGTAGCTGCTGGGGAACTGTCAATTAATCCCCCCCACCCCTCAGCCAGATACCTGGTGGCTGCGCAGCTTTTAAAATGAAAGTCACTATGTTTCCGATGTTATATATATATATATATATAACAAATATAGAAAACCACAACAGCACTCGCCACCCCAGAAGCGGGGTGCAGTGTCTACACTCACCACTCATAGGGTGGGGTGCATGCAGCCCATGGCCACCTACCCAAATACATACAAATAGAAAGTTCAGCACTCACCATAGCAAGCTCACTTGTCCTCACAACATCAATAAATAAACAATGGTGGTTTAGTTAGTGAATTGGCCAATGCACGGAAGCCTGCAAACCGCTCGCCAAGGTACCCCACCTTCATGCAGGTCCTACACTATCACAAAGCCTTAAAAATTAAAACATGGCAACTGTATCACACATAATATAACTGCAAATATGCCCACTAGGTTTAATGTATGCCTGCCACAAATCTTACGGCTATTAAAGGCATAAATAGTCACCTGACACTGGCTGGTAAATTACTAAGGAGCAGCTGACACAGGTTTAGAACAATTGAGATTACACAGGGGTGCATGAAAAGGCCTGTGACCACGGTTAATAAGAGTTAACCAAAGATTAACCCCACAATATACAAACAAATATAGAAAACCACAGCACTCGCCACCCCAGAAGCGGGGTGCAATATCTGCACTCACCACTCATAGGGTGGGGTGCATGCAGCCCATGGCCACCTAGCCAAATACATACAAATAGAAAATTCAGCATTTACCATAGCAAACTCACTTGTCCTCACAACATCAATAAATAAACGATGGGGGTTTAGTTAGTGAATTGGCCAATGCACGGAAGCCTGCAAACCGCTCGCCAAGGTACACCACCTTTATGCAGGTCCTACACTATCACAAAGCCTTAAAAATTAAAACATGGCAACTGTATCACACATAATATAACTGCAAATATGCCCACTAGGTTTAATGTATGCCTGCCACAAATCTTATGGCTTTTAAAGGCATTCTAGTCACCTGACACTGGCTGATAAATTACTAAGGAGCTGCTGACACATGTTTAGAACAATTGAGATTACACAGGGGTGCATGAAAAGGCCTGTGACCACGGTTAATAAGAGTTAACCAAAGATTAACCCCACAATATACAAACAAATATAGAAAACCACAGCACTCGCCACCCCAGAAGCGGGGTGCAGTGTCTGCACTCACCACTCATAGGGTGGGGTGCATGCAGCCCATGGCCACCTACCCAAATACATACAAATAGAAAATTCAGCACTCACCATAGCAAGCTCACTTGTCCTCACAACATCAATAAATAAACGATGGGGGTTTAAAAGCCTTTAAAAGCCATAAGATTTGTGGCAGGCATACATTAAACCTAGTGGGCATATTTGCAGTTATATTATGTGTGATACAGTTGCCAGGTTTTAATTTATAAGGCTTTGTGATAGTCTAGGACCTGCATGAAGGTGGGGTACCTTGGCGAGCGGTTTGCAGGCTCCGTGCATTGGCCAATTCACTAACTAAACCACCATCGTTTATTTATTGATGTTGTGAGGACAAGTGAGCTTGCTATGGTGAGTGATGAATTTTCTATTTGTGTATATATATATATATATATTTCTCTATCGTCCTAGTGGATGCTGGGGTTCCTGAAAGGACCATGGGGAATAGCGGCTCCGCAGGAGACAGGGCACAAAAAGTAAAGCTTTCCGATCAGGTGGTGTGCACTGGCTCCTCCCCCTATGACCCTCCTCCAAGCCTCAGTTAGATTTTGTGCCCGGCCGAGAAGGGTGCAATCTAGGTGGCTCTCCTAAAGAGCTGCTTAGAGAAAGTTTAGCTTAGGTTTTTTATTTTACAGTGAGTCCTGCTGGCAACAGGATCACTGCAACGAGGGACTTAGGGGAGAAGAAGTGAACTCACCTGCGTGCAGGATGGATTGGCTTCTTGGCTACTGGACATCAGCTCCAGAGGGACGATCACAGGTACAGCCTGGATGGTCACCGGAGCCTCGCCGCCGGCCCCCTTGCAGATGCTGAAACATGAAGAGGTCCAGAATCGGCGGCAGAAGACTCCTCAGTCTTCTAAAGGTAGCGCACAGCACTGCAGCTGTGCGCCATTTTCCTCTCAGCACACTTCACACGGCAGTCACTGAGGGTGCAGGGCGCTGGGAGGGGAGCGCCCTGGGAGGCAAATGAAAACCTATTTGGCTAAAAAATACCTCACATATAGCCTCCGGGGGTTATATGGAGATATTTAACCCCTGCCAGAATACACTAAAGAGCGGGAGACGAGCCCGCCGGAAAAGGGGCGGGGCCTATCTCCTCAGCACACAGCGCCATTTTCCTTACACAGCTCCGCTGGTCAGGACGGCTCCCAGGTCTCTCCCCTGCACTGCACTACAGAAACAGGGTAAAACAAGAGAGGGGGGGCAAAATAGTGGCAAAAATTATATTATAAAAGCAGCTATACAGGGAGCACTTATTATAAGGCTATCCCTGTCATATATAGCGCTTTTGGTGTGTGCTGGCAAACTCTCCCTCTGTCTCCCCAAAGGGCTAGTGGGGTCCTGTCTTCGTTAAGAGCATTCCCTGTGTGTCTGCTGTGTGTCGGTACGTGTGTGTCGACATGTATGAGGACGATATTGGTGTGGAGGCGGAGCAATTGCCAAATATGGGGATGTCACCTCCTAGGGGGTCGACACCAGAATGGATGCCTTTATTTATGGAATTACGGGATAGTGTCAACACGCTAAAGCAGTCGTTTGACGACATGAGACGGCCGGACAATCAGTTAGTGCCTGTCCAGGCGCCTCAAACACCGTCAGGGGCTGTAAAACGCCCTTTGCCTCAGTCGGTCGACACAGACCCAGACACAGGCACTGATTCCAGTGGCGACGGTGACGAATCAACCGTATTTTCCAGTAGGGCCACACGTTATATGATTTTGGCAATGAAGGAGGCGTTACATTTAGCTGATACTACAGGTACCACTAAACAGGGTATTATGTGGGGTGTGAAAAAACTACCTATAGTTTTTCCTGAATCAGAAGAACTAAATGATGTATGTGATGAAGCGTGGGTTGCCCCCGATAAAAAGATGCTAATTTCAAAGAAGTTATTAGCTTTATACCCTTTCCCGTCAGAGGTTAGGGCGCGCTGGGAAACACCTCCTAGGGTGGACAAGGCGCTCACACGCTTATCTAAACAAGTGGCGTTACCCTCTCCTGAGACGGCCGCACTTAAAGATCCAGCAGATAGGAGGATGGAAAATATCCAAAAAAGTATATACACACATACAGGTGTTCTACTACGACCAGCTATAGCGACAGCCTGGATGTGCAGTGCTGGAGTAGCTTGGTCAGAGTCCCTGATTGAAAATATTGATACCCTGGATAGGGACAATGTTTTACTGTCTTTAGAGCAAATAAAGGATGCATTTCTTTATATGCGTGATGCACAGAGGGATATCTGCACACTGGCATCACGGGTAAGTGCTATGTCCATTTCGGCCAGAAGAAGTTTATGGACGCGACAGTGGTCAGGCGATGCGGACTCAAAACGGCATATGGAAGTTTTGCCGTATAAAGGGGAGGAGTTATTTGGAGTCGGTCTATCAGATTTGGTGGCCACGGCTACAGCCGGGAAATCCACCTTTTTACCTCAAGCTACTCCCCAACAGAAAAAGACACCGACTTTTCAACCGCAGCCCTTTCGTTCCTTTAAAAACAAGAGAGCAAAGGGATATTCATATCTGCCACGAGGCAGAGGAAGGGGGAAGAGACACCAACAGGCAGCTCCTTCCCAGGAACAGAAGCCCTCCCCCGCTTCTACAAAAGCCTCAGCATGACGCTGGGGCTTCTCAAGCGGACTCGGGGGCGGTGGGCGGTCGTCTCAAGAATTTCAGCGCGCAGTGGGCTCACTCGCAGGTAGATCCCTGGATCCTGCAGATAATATCTCAGGGGTACAGGTTGGAACTAGAGACAGATCCGCCTCGCCGTTTCCTGAAGTCTGCTTTACCAACGTCCCCCTCAGAAAGGGAGACGGTTTTGGAAGCCATTCACAAGCTGTACTCTCAGCAGGTGATAGTCAAGGTACCTCTTCTACAACAGGGAAAAGGGGTATTATTCCACTCTATTTGTGGTACCGAAGCCGGACGGCTCGGTAAGACCTATTCTAAATCTGAAGTCCTTGAACCTGTACATAAAGAAGTTCAAGTTCAAAATGGAGTCACTCAGAGCAGTGATAGCGAACCTGGAAGAAGGGGACTTTATGGTGTCCTTGGACATCAAGGATGCGTACCTCCATATTCCAATTTACCCCTCACACCAGGGGTACCTCAGGTTCGTTGTACAAAACTGTCACTATCAGTTTCAGACGCTGCCGTTCGGATTGTCCACGGCACCTCGGGTCTTTACAAAGGTAATGGCCGAGATGATGATTCTTCTTCGAAGAAAAGGCGTATTAATTATCCCATACTTGGACGATCTCCTAATAAGGGCAAGGTCCAGAGAACAGCTAGAGAGGGGATTAGCACTGTCTCAAGAAGTGCTAAAACAGCACGGCTGGATTCTGAATATTCCAAAATCCCAGTTAATGCCGACAACTCGTCTGCTGTTCCTAGGGATGATTCTGGACACGGTTCAGAAAAAGGTTTTTCTCCCGGAGGAAAAAGCCAAGGAGTTATCCGAGCTTGTCAGGAACCTCCTAAAACCAGGAAAGGTGTCTGTACATCAATGCACAAGAGTCCTGGGAAAAATGGTGGCTTCTTACGAAGCAATTCCATTCGGCAGATTCCATGCACGAATTTTCCAGAGGGATCTGTTGGACAAATGGTCAGGGTCGCATCTTCAGATGCACCAGCGGATAACCCTGTCTCCAAGGACAAGGGTATCTCTTCTGTGGTGGTTGCAGAGTGCTCATCTATTGGAGGGCCGCAGATTCGGCATACAGGATTGGATCCTGGTGACCACGGACGCCAGCCTGAGAGGCTGGGGAGCAGTCACACAAGGAAGAAACTTCCAGGGAGTGTGGACGAGCCTGGAAACGTCTCTTCACATAAACATTCTGGAACTAAGAGCAATCTACAATGCTCTAAGCCAGGCAGAACCTCTGCTTCAAGGAAAACCGGTGTTGATCCAGTCGGACAACATCACGGCAGTCGCCCATGTAAACAGACAGGGCGGCACAAGAAGCAGGAGTGCAATGGCAGAAGCTGCAAGGATTCTTCGCTGGGCAGAGAATCATGTGATAGCACTGTCAGCAGTGTTCATCCCGGGAGTGGACAACTGGGAAGCAGACTTCCTCAGCAGACACGACCTTCACCCGGGAGAGTGGGGACTTCATCCGGAAGTCTTCCACATGCTGGTAACCCGTTGGGAAAGACCAATGGTGGACATGATGGCGTCTCGCCTCAACAAAAAACTGGACAGGTATTGCGCCAGGTCAAGAGATCCGCAGGCAATAGCTGTGGACGCGCTGGTAACGCCTTGGGTGTACCAGTCGGTGTATGTGTTTCCTCCTCTGCCTCTCATACCAAAAGTATTGAGAATTATACGGCAAAGAGGCGTAAGAACGATACTAGTGGTTCCGGATTGGCCAAGAAGGACTTGGTACCCGGAACTTCAAGAGATGATCACGGAAGATCCGTGGCCTCTACCTCTAAGGAGGGACTTGCTTCAGCAGGGTCCCTGTCTGTTTCAAGACTTACCGCGGCTGCGTTTGACGGCATGGCGGTTGAACGCCGGATCCTAAAGGAAAAAGGCATGCCGGAAGAAGTCATTCCTACTTTGATTAAAGCAAGGAAGGAAGTAACCGTGCAACACTATCACCGCATTTGGCGAAGATATGTTGCGTGGTGCGAGGATCGGAGTGCTCCGACGGAGGAATTTCAACTGGGTCGATTCCTACATTTCCTGCAATCAGGATTGTCTATGGGTCTCAAATTGGGATCTATTAAGGTTCAAATTTCGGCCCTGTCGATTTTCTTTCAAAAAGAATTGGCTTCAGTTCCTGAAGTCCAGACTTTTGTTAAGGGAGTGCTGCATATACAGCCTCCTGTGGTGCCTCCAGTGGCACCGTGGGATCTCAATGTGGTTTTGGAATTTCTAAAATCTCATTGGTTTGAACCACTAAAAAAGGTGGATTTAAAATATCTCACATGGAAAGTGACCATGTTACTAGCCCTGGCTTCGGCCAGGAGAGTGTCAGAACTGGCAGCTTTATCTTACAAAAGCCCATATCTGATTTTCCATTCGGACAGGGCAGAACTGCGGACTCGTCCGCATTTTCTCCCTAAGGTGGTGTCAGCATTTCATCTGAACCAGCCTATTGTAGTGCCTGCGGCTACAAGTGACTTGGAGGACTCCAAGTTACTGGACGTTGTCAGAGCATTAAAAATATATATTGCAAGGACAGCTGGAGTCAGAAAATCTGACTCGTTGTTTATATTGTATGCACCCAACAAGATGGGTGCTCCTGCGTCTAAGCAGACGATTGCTCGTTGGATCTGTAGCACAATCCAACTTGCACATTCTGTGGCAGGCCTGCCACAGCCTAAATCTGTAAAGGCCCACTCCACAAGGAAGGTGGGCTCATCTTGGGCGGCTGCCCGAGGGGTCTCGGCATTACAACTTTGCCGAGCAGCTACGTGGTCAGGGGAGAACACGTTTGTAAAATTTTACAAATTTGATACTCTGGCTAAGGAGGACCTGGAGTTCTCTCATTCGGTGCTACAGAGTCATCCGCACTCTCCCGCCCGTTTGGGAGCTTTGGTATAATCCCCATGGTCCTTTCAGGAACCCCAGCATCCACTAGGACGATAGAGAAAATAAGAATTTACTTACCGATAATTCTATTTCTCGGAGTCCGTAGTGGATGCTGGGCGCCCATCCCAAGTGCGGATTATCTGCAATAATTGTACATAGTTATTGTTAACTAATTCGGGTTATTGTTTAGGAAGCCATCTTTCAGAGGCTCCTCTGTTATCATACTGTTAACTGGGTTTGATCACAAGTTGTACGGTGTGATTGGTGTGGCTGGTATGAGTCTTACCCGGGATTCAAAATTCCTCCCTTATTGTGTACGCTCGTCCGGGCACAGTACCTAACTGAGGCTTGGAGGAGGGTCATAGGGGGAGGAGCCAGTGCACACCACCTGATCGGAAAGCTTTACTTTTTGTGCCCTGTCTCCTGCGGAGCCGCTATTCCCCATGGTCCTTTCAGGAACCCCAGCATCCACTACGGACTCCGAGAAATAGAATTATCGGTAAGTAAATTCTTATTATATATATATATATATATATATATATAAAACAATCATTTTGGATAAGTCTAAATGCATGTTCTTCACCTAATTCACTCATAAAAAATCCAACAATTTGTCAGTTAAGTGGTTAAAGTAAATAAGGCAATAGTGTTAATACCTATATCAAGAAATACAGAGCAAAAAAAAATAAAACTGTCCAGAATCAGACTTTTTGGTTTTTCTATGTTATATTATGGTTGTGTGGTAGTTTGAGACTAATATAGAATAAAAATGCAGGGAGAAGGCAGGGAAATGATGAGTGACCAAGCCCGTCAGTTGGGCGAAAAGCGTCTCCACGGCAACCGGCAACAGGAAGCACACGGCGCCTCCTAGACCTACAACAGACAGAGGGGGAGGGGTGTTGCAAATCCCCACCCCTAAATTTCCCCCCAGCACACTAAAAATAACCGGCAACCATACCTGAACCTATCTGGTGATAGAAATTCAGAGAATTAGTCACACATATTTGCAAACACATGTTTAGCTGCTGGCCACTTCACAGCTTATCCGATATCAGCAGTCGTAACACTACATAATAGCAGTGCCCACATAGGGCCATGTAATTTGTCACAGTAGGCCTCATGATAAAGGCTATTACTAAAACACATCCAGACAGAGAGCTAACTTACCCGGGAGCCACCCCCAGGATCTCCCATTGGCACTACAAGGAACAGCATAGGTTCAGGTATGGTTACAGGTAACCGGGTAAGTTAGCTCTCTGTCTGGACCGCCGGTCGCATAATTACATCCCATTATTACCCTATTCCTCTTCCAATATGTTATTGTTAAGCTCAATTCTTTTTTTGGAATCCTGGTGATGGATGTTTTTCCTTTGATATGTCTCTCCCATAAGACTTTGATTACTATCTGTATATATGAAGAGACATCTACTGTATCAATATACAAACACAACAAAATGATTACACAATATTAGCATAGTAACAATCATATGATTACTGTCATTCTATTTCTCCCTATGCGTAAGTACTAGTATCTCTAGGAAATGTATCACCTTTTCTCTGACGCCCTAAGTGGATGCTGGGGACTCCGTCAGGACCATGGGGATTAGCGGCTCCGCAGGAGACAGGGCACAAAAGTAAAAGCTTTAGGATCAGGTGGTGTGCACTGGCTCCTCCCCCTATGACCCTCCTCCAAGCCTCAGTTAGATTTTTGGGCCCGGCCGAGAAGGGTGCAATCTAGGTGGCTCTCCTAAAGAGCTGCTTAGAGTAAAAGTTTGTTAGGTTTTTTATTTTCAGTGAGTCCTGCTGGCAACAGGCTCACTGCTACGAGGGACTTAGGGGAGAGAAGTGAACTCACCTGCGTGCAGGATGGATTGGCTTCTTAGGCTACTGGACACCATTAGCTCCAGAGGGAGTCGGAACACAGGTCTCACCCTGGGGTTCGTCCCGGAGCCGCGCCGCCGACCCCCCTTGCAGATGCCGAAAAGTGAAGAGGTCCAGAAACGGCGGCAGAAGACTCTTCAGTCTTCATAAGGTAGCGCACAGCACTGCAGCTGTGCGCCATTGTTGTCAGCACACTTCATAGCAGCGGTCACTGAGGGTGCAGGGCGCTGGGGGGGGGCGCCCTGGGCAGCAATGATAGTACCTTATTCTGGCTAAAAATACATCACATATAGCCCCTGGGGGCTATATGGATGTATTTAACCCCTGCCAGGTCTCAGAAAAACGGGAGAAGAAGCCCGCCGAAAAGGGGGCGGGGCCTATTCTCCTCAGCACACAGCGCCATTTTCCCTCACAGAAATGCTGGTGGGAAGGCTCCCAGGCTCTCCCCTGCACTGCACTACAGAAACAGGGTTAAAACAGAGAGGGGGGGCACTTATTTGGCGATATGTGTATATATATATATTAAAATGCTATAAGGGAAAAACACTTATATAAAGGTTGTCCCTGTATAATTATAGCGTTTTTGGTGTGTGCTGGCAAACTCTCCCTCTGTCTCCCCAAAGGGCTAGTGGGGTCCTGTCCTCTATCAGAGCATTCCCTGTGTGTGTGCTGTGTGTCGGTACGTGTGTGTCGACATGTATGAGGACGATGTTGGTGAGGAGGCGGAGCAATTGCCTGAAATGGTGATGTCACTCTCTAGGGAGTCGACACCGGAATGGATGGCTTATTTAAGGAATTACGTGATAATGTCAACACGCTGCAAGGTCGGTTGACGACATGAGACGGCCGGCAAACAAATTAGTACCTGTCCAGGCGTCTCAAACACCGTCAGGGGCTGTAAAACGCTCATTTACCTCAGTCGGTCGACACAGACACGGACACTGACTCCAGTGTCGACGGTGAAGAAACAAACGTATTTTCCTTTAGGGCCACACGTTACATGTTAAGGGCAATGAAGGAGGTGTTACATATTTCTGATACTGCAAGTACCACAAGAAGGGTATTATGTGGGGTGTGAAAAAACTACCTGTAGTTTCTCTAACGTCCTAGTGGATGCTGGGGACTCAGTCAGGACCATGGGGAATAGCGGGCTCCGCAGGAGACAGGGCACATCTAAAAAAGCTTTTAGGTCACATGGTGTGTACTGGCTCCTCCCCCTATGACCCTCCTCCAAGCCTCAGTTAGGTTTTTGTGCCCGTCCGAGAAGGGTGCAATCTAGGTGGCTCTCTTAAAGAGCTGTTTAGAAAAGTTTTTTTTTAGGTTTCATTCAGTGATTCCTGCTGGCAACAGGATCACTGCAACGAGGGACTTAGGGGAGAGATCTCCAACTCACCTGCGTGCAGGATGGATTGGGATCTTAGGCTACTGGACACTGAGCTCCAGAGGGAGTCGGAACACAGGTCAGCCTGGGGTTCGTCCCGGAGCCGGGCCGCCGATCCCCCTTACAGACGCTGAAGAAGACGGCAGAACGGAGGTCCGGAAACAGGCGGCAGAAGACTTCACAGTCTTCATGAAGGTAGCGCACAGCACTGCAGCTGTGCGCCATTGTTGTCACACGGCTCACTGACCTAGTCACGGAGGGTGCAGGGCGCTGCTGGGGGCGCCCTGGGCAGCAATATAAGTACCTTATTGGCAAAATAAATACATCACATATAGCCATTAAGGCTATATGTATGTATTTTAACCCAGGCCAGTTCTTAAAAACCGGGAGAAAAAACCCGCCGAAAAGGGGGCGGAGCTTATTCTCCTCAGCACACAGCGCCATTTTCCCTCACAGAAAGGCTGAGGGGAAGGCTCCCATGCTCTCCCCTGCACTGCACTACAGAAACAGGGTTAAAACAGAGAGGGGGGGCACTGATTTGGCGATATAAATATATATTAAATGCTATAAGGGAGGAACACTTTTATAAAGGTTGTCCCTGTATAATTATAGCATTTTGGTGTGTGCTGGCAAACTCTCCCTCTGTCTCCCCAAAGGGCTAGTGGGTCCTGTCCTCTATCAGAGCATTCCCTGTGTGGGTGCTGTATGTCGGTACGTGTTTGTCGACATGTATGAGAAAAATGTTGGTGAGGAGGCGGAGCAAATTGCCTGTAATGGTGATGTCACTCTCTAGGGAGTCGACACCGGAATGGATGGCTTACTTGTGGAAGTACGTGATCATGTCAACACGCTGCGAGCCGGTTGACGACATGAGACGACCGGCAAACAAATTAGTACCTGTCCAGGCGTCTCAGACACCGTCAGGGGCTTGTAAAAACGCCCATTTACCTCACGGACACTGACTCCAGTGTCGACGGTGAAGAAACAAACGTATTTTCCTTTAGGGCCACACGTTACATGTTAAGGGCAATGAAGGAGGTGTTACATATTTCTGATACTACAAGTACCACAAATAAGGGTATTTTGTAGGGTGTGAATAAACTACTTGTAGTTTTGCCTGAATCAGATAAATTAAATGAAGTGTGTGATGATACGTGGGGTTCCTCCGATAGAAAGTTATGGGCGGTATACCCTTTCCCGCCAGAAGTAAGGGCGAGTTGGGAAACACACCTTAGGGTGGATAAGGCGCTCACACGCTTATAAAACAAGTGGCGTTACCGTCTCCAGATACGGCCGCCCTCAAGGAGCCAGCTGATAGGAAGCTGAAAAATAGCCTAAGAAGTATATACACACATACTGGTGTTATACTGCGACCAGCAATCGCCTCAGACTGGATGTGCAGCGCTGAGGGGGCTTGGTCGGATTTCCTGACTGAAAATTTTGATACCCTTGACAGGGACAAGATTTTATTGTCTATAGAGCATTTTAAGGATGCATTTCTATATATGCGTGATGCGCAGAGGGATATTTGCATTCTGGCATCAAGAGTAAATGTGATGTCCATATCTGCCAGACGAAGACACGACAGTGGTCAGGTGAGGCAGATTCCAGACGGCACATGGAAGTATTGCCGTATAAAGGGGCGGTCCATCGGACCTGGTGGCCATGGCAACAGCTGAAAAATCCACCTTTTGTTCCCCGAGTCACATCTCAGCAGAAAAGGACACAGTCTTTTCAGTCTCAGTCCTTTCGTCCCCATACGGGCAGGCGGGCAAAGGCCAGTCATATCTGCCATGGGGTAGAGGAACGGGAAGAAGACTGCAGCAAGCAGCCCATTCCCAGGAACAGAAGCCCTTCACAGCTTCTTCCAAGTCCGCAGCATGACGCTGGGGCAGTACAAGCGGACTCAGGTGCGGTAGGGGGTCATCTCAAGAGTTTCAGCACGCAGTGGGCTCACTCGCAAGGGGACTCCTGGATCCTACATGTAGTATCCCAGGTGTACATTGGAAATTCGAGACGTCTCTTCCTCACAAGTTCCGGAAGTCTGTTTTACCAACGTCTACCTCCGACAGGGAGGCAGTATTGGAAACAATTCACAGGCTGTATTCCCAGCAGGTGATAATCAAAGTACCCCTCCTACAACAAGGGAGGGGGTATTATTCCACACTATATTGTGGTACTGAAGCCAAACGGCTCGGTGAGATCTGAAATATTTGAACACTTACATACAAGCGTTCAAATCAAGATGGAGTCACTCAGAGCAGTGATAGCGAACCAGGAAGAAGGGGACGAGATGGTGTCACTGGATATCAGGGACATTTACCTACATGTCCAAATTTGCCCTTCTCACCAAGGGTACTTCAGGTTCGTGGTACAGAACTGTCACTATCAGTTCAGACGCTGCCGTTTGGATTGTCCACGGCGCCCCGGGTCTTTACCAAGGTAATGGCCGAAATGATGATTCTTCTTAAAAGAAACTTGGACGCTTTCCTGATAAGGGCAAGGTCCAGAGAACAGTTGGAGGTCGGAGTAGCACTATCTTTAATAGTTCTACGACAGCACGAGTGGATTTTAAATATTCCAAAATCGTAGCTTTTCCGAGGACACGTCTACTGTTCCTAGGGATGATTCTGGACACAGTCCAGAAAAAGGTGTTTCTCCCAGAGGAGAAAGCCAGGGAGTTATCCGAGCTAATCGGGATCCTCCTAAAACCAGGAAAAGTGTCAGTGCATCATTGCACAAGAGTCCTGGTAAAAAATGGTGGCTTATTACGAAGCAATTCCATTCGGCAGATTTCACGCAAGAACTCTTCAGTGGGATCTGCTGGACAAATGGTCCGGATCGCATCTTCAGATGCATCAGCGGATAACCCTATATCCAAGGACAAGGGTGTCTCTCCTGTGGTGATTACAGAGTGCTCATCTTCTAGAGGGCCACAGATTCAGCATTCAGGATTGGATGCTGGTGACCACGGAGGCCAGCCTGAGAGGCTGGGGAGCAGTCACACAGGGAAAAATTTTCCAGGAAAGTGTGATCAAGTCTGGAGAATTCTCTCCACATAGATAGAGCTAAGAGCAAAATTATAAGGCTCTAAACTTAGCAAGACCTCTGCTTCAAGGTCAGCCGGTATTGATCCAGTGGGATAACATCACGGCAGTCGCCCACGTAAACAGAAACGGCGACACAAGAAGCTGGAGGGCAGTGAAAAAACTGCAAGGATTTTTCGCTAGGCGGAAAATCATGTAATAGCACTGTCAGCAGTGTTCTCTCCGGGAGTGGACGACTGGGAAGCAGACTTCCTCAGCAGGCATGACCTCCACCTGGGAGAGTGGGAACTTCATAGGGAAGTTTTTCCGCATGATTGTGAGCCATTGGCAAAGACCAAAGGTGGAAATGATGGCGTCCCGCCCGAACAAAAAACGGGACAGGTATTGCGCCAGGTCATGAGACCTTCAGGCGATAGCTGTGGATGTCCTAGTAACACCGTGGGTGTAACAGTCGGTGTATGTGTTCCCTCCTCTGCTTCTCATAACCAAGGTATTGAGAATTATAAGATATAGAGGAGTATGAACTATACTCGTGACTCCGGATTGGCCAAGAGGGACTTGGTACCCGGAACTTCAAGAGATGCTCACAGAGGACTAAGGGCCTGGGGAGCTAAGAAGGGACTTGCTTCAGCAGGTACCATGTCTATTCCAAGACTTACCGCGGCTGCGTTTGACGGCATGGCGGTTGAATGCCGGATCCTGAAGGAAAAAGGCATTCCATAAGAGGTCATACCTACCCTGGTCAAAGCCAGGAAGGAGGTGACCGCACAACGTCATCACCACAGGTGGTAAAAATATGTTGCGTGGGTGAGGCCAGGAAGGCCCCACGAAGAAAATTCAACTAGGTCGAATTCTACACTTCCTGAAAACAGGAGTGTTTTGAGCCTAAAATTGGGGTTCTTTAAGGTTTTAAGTTTCGGCCCTGTAGAATTTCTTCCGAAAAGAATTGACTTCAGTTCCTGAAGTCCAGATTGTCAAGGGAGTATTGCATATACACCCCTTTTTGTGCCTCTAGTGGCACCGTGGGATCTCAACATAGTGTTGGGATTCCTTAAAATCATATTGGTTTGAACCGCTCAAATCTGTGGATTTGAAATATATCACATGGAAAGTGAACATGCTGTTGACCAATATCTCACATGGACAGTGACCATGCTGTTGGTCCTGGCCTCGGCCAGGCGATTGTCAGAATGGGCGGCTTTGTCTTACAAAAGTCCATATTTAAATTTCCATTCGGACAGGGCAGAACTGGGACTCGTCTCCAGTTTTCTTCCTAAGGGGGTGTCAGGTTTTTCACCTGAAACAACTTATTATGTAGCCTGCGGCTTCTAGGGACTTGGAGGACTCCAGGTTAATAGACGTTGTCAGGACCCTAAAAATATATATATATATATATATATATATATATATATAGTTTAGGACGGCTGGAGTCAGAAAGTCTGACTTGCTGTTTATATTGTATGCACCCAACAATATGGGTGCTCCTGCGTCTAAACAGACGATTGCACGTTGGATCTGTAGCACAATCCAACTTGCACATTCTGTGGCAGGCGTGCCACAGCCTAAATCTGTAAAGGCCCACTCCACTAGGAAAGTGGGCGCATCTTGGGCGGCTGCCCGAGGGGTCTCGGCATTACAACTTTGCCGAGCAGCTACGTGGTCAGGGGAGAACACGTTTGTAAAATTTTACAAATTTGATACTCTGGCTAAGGTGGACCTGGAGTTCTCTCATTCGGTGCTGCAGAGTCATCCGCACTCTCCCGCCCGTTTGGGAGCTTTGGTATAATCCCCATGGTCCTGACGGAGTCCCCAGCATCCACTAGGACGTTAGAGAAAATAAGAATTTACTTACCGATAATTCTATTTCTCGTAGTCCGTAGTGGATGCTGGGCGCCCATCCCAAGTGCGGATTGTCTGCAATGCTTGTACATAGTTATTGTTACAAAAATCGGGTTATTCTTGTTGTGAGCCATCTTTTCAGAGGCTACTTCGTTTTGTTATCATACTGTTAACTGGGTTAAGATCACAAGTGGTACGGTGTGATTGGTGTGGCTGGTATGAGTCTTACCCGGGATTCAAGATCCTTCCTTATTGTGTACGCTCGTCCGGGCACAGTACCTAACTGAGGCTTGGAGGAGGGTCATAGGGGGAGGAGCCAGTACACACCATGTGACCTAAAAGCTTTTTTAGATGTGCCCTGTCTCCTGCGGAGCCCGCTATTCCCCATGGTCCTGACGGAGTCCCCAGCATCCACTACGGACTACGAGAAATAGAATTATCGGTAAGTAAATTCTTATTTTTTCCTGAATCAGATAAATTAAATGAAGTGTGTGATGATGCGTGGGTTTCCCCCGATAGAAAATTATTGGCGGTATACCCTTTCCCGCCAGAAGTTAGGGCGCGTTGGGAAACACCCTTTAGGGTGGATAAGGCGCTCACACGCTTATCAAAACAAGTGGCGGTACCGTCTCCAGATAGGGCCGCCCTCAAGGAGCCAGCTGAGAGGCTGGAAAATATCCTAAAAAGGTATATACACACATACTGGTGTTATACTGCGACCAGCGATCGCCTCAGCCTGGATGTGCAGCGCTGGGGTGGCTTGGTCGGATTCCCTGACTGAAAATATTGATACCCTTGACAGGGACAGTATTTTATTGACTATAAAGGATGCATTTCTATATATGCGAGATGCACAGAGGGATATTTGCACTCTGGCATCAAGAGTAAGTGCGATGTCCATATCTGCCAGGTGGTCAGGTGATGCAGATTCCAAACGGCACATGGAAGTATTGCCGTATAAAGGGGAGGAGTTATTTGGGGTCGGTCCATCGGACCTGGTGGCCTCGGCAACAGCTGGAAAATCCACCTTTTTTACCCCAAATCACATCTCAGCAGAAAAAGACACCGTCTTTTCAGCCTCAGTCCTTTCGTCCCCATAAGGGCAAGCGGGCAAAAGGCCAGTCATATCTGCCCAGGGATAGAGGAAAGGGAAGAAGACTGCAGCAGGCAGCCCATTCCCAGGAACAGAAGCCCTCCACAGCTTCTGCCAAGTCCTCAGCATGACGCTGGGGCCGTACAAGCGGACTCAAGTGCGGTGGGGGGTCGTCTCAAGAGTTTCAGCGCGTAGTGGGCTCACTCGCAAGTGGATCCCTGGATCCTACAAGTAGTATCCCAGGGGTACAGACTGGAAATTCGAGACGTCTCCCCCTCGCAGGCTCCTGATGTCTGCTTTACCAACGTCTTCCTCCGACAGGGAGGCAGTATTGGAAACAATTCACAAGCTGTATTCCCAGCAGGTGATAATCAAAGTACCCCTCCTACAACAAGGAAAGGGGTATTATTCCACACTATATTGTGGTACTGAAGCCAGACGGCTTGGTGAGACCTATTCTAAATGGGAAATCTTTGAACACTTACATACAAAGGTTCAAATCAAGATGGAGTCACTCAGAGCAGTGATAGCGAACCAGGAAGAAGGGGACTATATGGTGTCCCTGGACATCAAGGATGCTTACCTCCATGTCCCAAATTGCCCTTCTCACCAAGGGTACCTCAGGTTCGTGGTACGGAACTGTCACTATCAGTTTCAGACGCTGCCGTTTGGATTGTCCACGGCACCCCGGGTCTTTACCAAAGTAATGGCCGAAATGATGATTCTTCTTCAAAGAAAAGGCGTCTTAATTATCCCTTACTTGGACGATCTCCTGATAAGGGCAAGGTCCAGAAAACAGTTGGAAGTCGGAGTAGCACTATCTCAAGTAGTTCTACGACAGCACGGGTGGATTCTAAATATCCAAAATCGCAGCCGTTTCCGACGACACGTCTGCTGTTCCTAGGGATGGTTCTGGACACAGTCCAGAAAAAGGTGTTTCTCCCGGAGGAGAAAGCCAGGGAGTTATCCGAGCTAGTCAGGAACCTCCTAAAACCAGGAAAAGTGTCAGTGCATCATTGCACAAGAGTCCTGGGAAAAATGGTGGCTTATTACGAAGCGATTCCATTCGGCAGATTCCACGCAAGAACTTTTCAGTGGGATCCGCTGGACAAATGGTCCGGATCGCATTTTCAGATGCATCAGCGGATAACCCTATCTCCAAGGACAAGGGTGTCTCTCCTGTGGTGGTTACAGAGTGCTCATCTTCTAGAGGGCCGCAGATTCGGCATTCAGGATTGGATGCTGGTGACCACGGAGGCCAGCCTGAGAGGCTGGGGAGCAGTCACACAGGGAAAAATTTTCCAGGGAGCGTGATCAATTCTGGAGATTTTTCTCCACATAAATATACTGGAGCTAAGGCAAGTTACAATGCTCTAAGCTTAGCAAGACCTCTGCTTCAAGGTCAGCCGGTATTGATCCAGTGGGACAACATCACGGCAGTCGCCCACGTAAACAGACAGGGCGGCACAAGAAGCAGGAGGGCAATGGCAGAAACTGCAAGGATTTTTCGCTGGGCGGAAAATCATGTGATAGCACTGTCAGCAGTGTTCATTCCGGGAGTGGACAACTGGGAAGCGGACTTCCTCAGCAGGCACAACCTCCACCCGGGAGAGTGGGGACTTCATCGGGAAGTCTTCCACATGATTGTGAACCGTTGGAAAAGACCAAAGGTGGACATGATGGCGTCCCGCCTGAACAAAAAACTGGACAAGTATTGCGCCAGGTCAGAAGACCCTCAGGCAATAGCTGTGGACGTTCTGGTAACACCGTGGGTGTACCAGTCGGTGTATGTCTTCCCTCCTCTGCTTCTCATACCCAAGGTATTGAGAATTATAAGACGTAGAGGAGTAAGAACTATACTCGTGGCTCCGGATTGGCCAAGAAGGACTTGGTACCCGGAACTTCAAGAGATGCTCACAGAGGACTCATGGCCTCTGCCGCTAAGAAGGGATTTGCTTCAGCAAGTACCATGTCTGTTCCAAGACTTACCGCGGCTGCGTTTGACGGCATGGCGGTTGAACGCCGGATCCTAAGGGAAAAAGGCATTCCGGAAGAGGTCATTCCTACCCTGGTCAAAGCCAGGAAGGAGGTGACCGCACAATATTATCACCACATGTGGCGAAAATATGTTGCGTGGTGTGAGGCCAGGAAGGCCCCATGAAGAAATTTCAACTCGGTCGTTTCCTGCATTTCCTGCAAACAGGAGTGTCTATGGGCCTCAAATTGGGGTCCATTAAGGTTCAAATTTCGGCCCTGTCGATTTTCTTCCAGAAAGAATTGGTTTCAGTTCCTGAAGTCCAGAAGTTTGTCAAGGGAGTACTGCATATACAACCCCCTTTTGTGCCTCCAGTGGCACTGTGGGATCTCAACGTAGTTCTGGGATTCCTAAAACCACATTGGTTTAAACCGCTCAAATCTGTGGATTTGAAATATCTCACAGGGAAAGTGACCATGCTGTTGGCCCTGGCCTCGGCCAGGCGAGTGTCAGAATTGGCGGCGTTTGTCTCAAAAAAGCCCATATCTGATTGTCCATTCGGACAGGGCAGAGCTGCGGACTCATCCCCAGTTTCTCCCTAAGGTGGTGTCAGTGTTTCACCCGAACCAGCTTATTGTGGTACCTGCGGCTACTAGGGACTTAGAGGACTCCAAGTTGCTAGATGTTGTCAGGGCCCTGAAAATATAGTTTCCAGGACGGCTGGAGTCAGGAAAACTGACTTGCTGTTATCCTGTATGCACCCAACAAACTGGGTGCTCTTGCTTCTAAGCAGACGATTGCTAGTTGGATGTGTAGTACAATTCAGCTTGCACATTCTGTGGCAGGCCTGCCACAGCCAAAATATGTAAATGCCCATTCCACAAGGAAGGTGGGCTCATCTTGGGCGGCTGCCCGAGGGGTCTCGGCTTTACAACTTTGCCGAGCTGATACTTGGTCAGGGGCACACCCTGACTGAGGAGGACCTGGAGTTCTCTCATTCGGTGTTGCAGAGTCATCCGCACTCTCCCGCCCGTTTGGGAGCTTTGGTATAATCCCCATGGTCCTGACGGAGTCCCCAGCATCCACTTAGGACGTCAGAGAAAATAAGAATTTACTTACCGATAATTCTATTTCTCGTAGTCCGTAGTGGATGCTGGGCGCCCATCCCAAGTGCGGATTGTCTGCAATACTTGTACATAGTTATTGTTACAAAAATCGGGTTATTATTGTTGTGAGCCATCTTTTCAGAGGCTCCGCTGTTATCATGCTGTTAACTGGGTTCAGATCACAGGTTGTACAGTGTGATTGGTGTGGCTGGTATGAGTCTTACCCGGGATTCAAAATCCTTCCTTATTGTGTACGCTCGTCCGGGCACAGTATCCTAACTGAGGCTTGGAGGAGGGTCATAGGGGGAGGAGCCAGTGCACACCACCTGATCCTAAAGCTTTTACTTTTGTGCCCTGTCTCCTGCGGAGCCGCTAATCCCCATGGTCCTGACGGAGTCCCCAGCATCCACTACGGACTACGAGAAATAGAATTATCGGTAAGTAAATTCTTATTATTCCTCATTAGTCATTTCGAAAATAACAAACAACCACTTGATTAAAAAATAAAAGGACTAAACTTACCCAGCAGCCAACCGCTTGGAAAAGCTCCCTCAAACATACGGCAAACTGCTGACTGCGGCAAAATAAAGAATCATGAGTGGAACCAGGGAATGAGGCATTCACATTCATGATTGTGAGATTGGAGTCACAGATCATCTGAACATTAAGCGAATGAAAAAATTTCTAGTTGTGGTAATATTCTTCCAAACTCCGTGGTGCTGTCATTGCAATGTGGGTGCAGTCTATTGCACCAAGCACATTGGGCATTTGCGCAACTGCATAAAGTCAGCCTTCACAGCATGCCCTTGCTCTAGGCACCAAATGCGGCTTTTAAGAACACCAAAAGTTCGTTCTATGGGGGTCATTCCGAGTTGATCGCTCGCTAGCTAGTTTTAGCAGCCGTGCAAACGCTATGCTGCCGCCCACTGGGGAGTGTATTTTAGCTTAGCAGAAGTGCGAACGCATGTGCAGCCGAGCTCTGAAAAAACAGTTTGTGCAGTTTCTGAGTAGCTTTGAACCTACTAAGCGCTTGTGATCACTTCAGCCTATTCGTGTCCGGATTTGACGTCATACACCCGCCCAGCGAACGCCCAGCCAAGCCTTCATTTTTTCAGACATGCCTGCGTTTTTGCAAACACTCCCTGAAAACGGTCAGTTGACACCCAGAAACGCCCCCTTCCTGTCAATCTTCTTGCGGTCGTCAGTGCGACTGAAATCTTCGCTAGAACCTGTGCAAAACAACAAATGCCTTTGTACCCGTACATCGTGGGTGCGCATTGTGGTGCATACGCATGCGCAGAAATGCCGATTTTTAGCCTGATCGTTTTGCTGCGAACAACTGCAGCTAGCGATCAACTCAGAATGACCCCCTATAACAGCTCTGGTCTTTTTGTGGGGCCTTTGATATCTACCTATAGCAGTACCATGTGGATCGGAGAGGGGGGGGGGGGGGGGGGGGAATTACCACGACAGATTCCCATATCCAGCATCACCTAAAAATGAAAAAATTTGGATTAAAGTAGACATTTTCGAAAATAAACAACCACTTGATTAAAAAATAAAAGGACTAAACTTATTCAGCAGCCAACCACTTGGAAAAGCTCCCTCAAACCTACGGCAAACTGCTGACTGCTGCAAAATAAAGAATCGTGAGTGGAACCAGGGAACGAGGCATTCACATTCATGATTGTGAGCTTGGAGTCACAGATCATCTGAACATTAAGCGAATTAAAGAATTTCTGGTTGCGGTAATATTCTTCCAAACGCCGTGGTGCTGTCATTGCAATGTGGGTGCAGTCTATTGCACCAAGCACATTGAGCATTTGCCGCGCTGTAGGCACCTAAAGCAGCTTTTAAGAACACCAAAAGTTCGTTCTATAACAACTGGTCTTTTTGCGGGGCCTTTGATGCCTCCTTTCAGCAGTACTATGTGGATCGGAGAGGGGGGAGAGTAACCATGACAAGTTCCTATATCCAGCATCACCTAAAAATGAAAAAATTAAGATCAAATTAGACATTTTTGAAAATAACAAACAACCACTTGATTAAAAAATGAAAGGACTAAACTTACCCAGCAGCCAACCGCTTGGATAAGCTCCCTCAAACATACGGCAAACTGCTGACTGCTGCAAAATAAAGAATCAGGGCCCTCATTCCGAGTCGTTCGCTCTGTATTTTTCATCGCATCGCAGTGAAATTCCGCTTAGTACGCATGCGCAATATTCGCACTGCGACTGCGCCAAGTAATTTTACAATGGAGATAGTATTTTTACTCACTGCTTTTTCATCGCTCCGGCGATCGTAGTGTGATTGACAGGAAATGGGTGTTACTGGGCGGAAACAGGCCGTTTTATGGGCGTGCGGGAAAAAACGCTACCGTTTCCGGAAAAAACGCAGGAGTGGCCGGGGAAACGGGGGAGTGTCTGGGCAAACGCTGGGTGTGTTTGTGACGTCAAACCAGGAACGACAAGCACTGAACTGATCGCAGATGCCGAGTAAGTGTGGAGCTACTCTGAAACTGCTTAGTTTGTAATCGCAATATTGCGAATACATCGTTCGCAATTTTAAGATGCTAAGATACACTCCCAGTAGGCGGCGGCTTAGCGTGAGCAACTCTGCTAAAATCGCCTTGCGAACGATCAACTCGGAATGAGGGCCCATGAGTAGAACCGGGAATGAGGCATTCACATTCATGATTCTGAGCTTGGAGACACAGATCATCTGAACATTGGGGGTCATTCCGAGTTGATCGCTAGCTGCCATTGTTCGCTGCTTAGCGATCATTGAAAAAAATGGCTAATCTGTGCATGCGTATGCACTGCAATGCGCATGCGCGTCGTACGGGTACAAAGGCCTTTGTGGTTTTGCACTGGTTCTAGCGACGATTCCAATTGCACAGCCGATCGCAAGGAGATTGACATGAGGGCGTTTATGGGTGTCAACTGACCGTTTTCTGGGAGTGTTTGGAAAAACGCAGGCGTGGCCGGGCGTTTGTTGGGTGGGTATCTGACGTCATTATCGTGTCACTCGTAGCAGCAATCATCTCACAGGATAAGTAACTACAAGGCTGGTCTTGTTTTGCACAAAATGTGTTTGCAGGCGCTCTGCTGCACAGGCATTCGCACTCCTGCAAAGCAAAAATACACTCCCCCGTTGGCGGCGACTATGCATTTGCACGGCTGCTATAAACTGCTAGCGAGCGATCAACTCGGAATGACCCCCTTTAAGCGAGTGAAAGAATTTCTGCTTGTGGTAATATTCTTCCAAACGGCGTGGTGCTGTCATTGCAGTGTGGGAGCAGTTCATTACACCAAGCACATTGGGCATTTGCGCAACCGCATAAAAGTCAGCCTTCACAGCATGCCCTTGCCACGCTGTAGGCACGTAAAGCGGCTTTTAAAAACACCAAAAGTTCGTTCTATAACAACGCTGGTCTTTTTGTAGGGCCTTTGATACCTCCTTTCAGCAGTACCATGTGGATCGGAGAGGGGGGTGAGTTACCACGACAGATTCCCATATCCAGCATCACCTAAAAATAAAAAAAATTTAAGATTAAATTAGACATTTTCAAAAATAACAAACAACCACTTGATTAAAAAATTAAAGGACTAAACTTACCCAGCAGCCAAGCGCTTGGAAAAGCTCCCTCAAACATATGGCAAACTGCTGACTGCTGCAAAATAAAGAATCGTGCGTGGAACCAGGGAATGAGGCATTCACATTCATGATTGTGAGCTTGGAGTCACAGATCATCTGAACATTAAGCGAATGAAAGATTTTCTGGTTGCGGTAATATTCTTCAAAACACTGTGGTGCTGTCATTGCAATGTGGGTGCAGCCTATTGCACCAAGCACATTGAGTATTTGCCCAACCGCATAAAAGTCAGCCTTCACAGCATGCTGCTCAGCATCAGACCATGGGAAATTAATCAATTTCCCTGAGTGCTTCAGAAGAGCCTTGAGGAATTGGTTCAAACTACAGCTAAAGTGGGCTGATATGTGCCTGATGGAAAAAAAATTCAACGCACGAAGTTTACACATCCCAGGCACTGCTTTGTTTGTTGACATATTGGGCTGCAAATCCTCTTTTATGAGCTCATATAGCTCATAAATTGCTGAAGAGGAACGGCCGTACAGCTTTACCACACAATCCTCTCGCATCCCATCAAGCAATCGTTTTTCTCTGACGTCCTAGTGGATGCTGGGGACTCCGTAAGGACCATGGGGAATAGACGGCTCCGCAGGAGACTGGGCACACTAAAAGAAAGATTTGGTACTACCTGGTGTGCACTGGCTCTTCCCTCTATGCCCCTCCTCCAGACCTCAGTTAGATTTCTGTGCCCGGCCGAGCTGGATGCACACTAGGGGCTCTCCTGAGCTCCTAGAAAGAAAGTATATGTTAGGTTTTTTATTTTACAGTGAGACCTGCTGGCAACAGGCTCACTGCAACGAGGGACTAAGGGGAGAAGAAGCGAACCTACCTGCTAGCAGCTAGCTTGGGCTTCTTCGGCTACCATTAGCTCCAGAGGGATCGACCGCAGGACCCGTCCTTGGTGTTCGTTCCCGGAGCCGCGCCGCCGCCCCCCTTACAGAGCCAGAAGCATGAAGATGGTCCGGAAAATCGGCGGCAGAAGACTTCAGTCTTCACCAAGGTAGCGCACAGCACTGCAGCTGTGCGCCATTGCTCCTCATACACACTTCACACTCCGGTCACTGAGGGTGCAGGACGCTGGGGGGGGGGGGGGCGGGGGGGGCGCCCTGAGCAGCAATAAAAACACCTTGGCTGGCAAATTAATCACAATATATAGCCCCAGAGGCTATATATGTGATAATTACCCCTGCCAGAATCCATAAAAAAGCGGGAGAAAAGTCCGCGAAAAAGGGGCGGAGCTATCTCCCTCGGCACACTGGCGCCATTTTCTCTTCACAGTGTAGCTGGAAGACAGCTCCCCAGGCTCTCCCCTGTAGTTTTCAGGCTCAAAGGGTTAAAAAGAGAGGGGGGGCACTAAATTTAGGCGCAATATTGTTTATACAAGCAGCTATTGGGGAAAATTCACTCCCTACATTATATAGCGCTCTGGTGTGTGCTGGCATACTCTCTCTCTGTCTCCCCAAAGGGCTGTGTGGGGTCCTGTCCTCAGTCAGAGCATTCCCTGTGTGTGTGCGGTGTGTCGGTACGGCTGTGTCGACATGTTTGATGAGGCTTATGTGGAGGCGGAGCAGATGCCGATAAATGGGATGTCGCCCCCTGTGGGCCGACACCAGAGTGGATGGATAGGTGGAAGGTATTAACCGACAGTATCAACTCCTTACATAAAAGGCTGGATAACGTAACAGCTATGGGACAGCCGGCTTCTCAGCCCGCGCCTGCCCAGGCGTCTCAAAGGCCATCAGGGGCTCAAAAACGCCCGCTCCCTCAGATGGCAGACACAGATGTCGACACGGAGTCTGACTCCAGTGTCGACGAGGTTGAGACATATACACAATCCACTAGGAACATCCGTTACATGATCCCGGCAATAAAAAATGTTACACATTTCTGACATTAACCCAAGTACCACTAAAAAAAGGGTTTTATGTGTGGGGAGAAAAAGCAGGCAGTGTTTTGTTCCCCCATCAAATGAGTGAATGAAGTGTGAAAAAGCGTGGGTTCCCCCGATAAACTGGTAATTTCTAAAAAGTTACATAAACTGGTAATTTCTAAAAAGTTACTGATGGCGTACCCTTTCCCGCCAGAGGATAAGTTACGCTGGGAGATATCCCCTAGGGTGGATAAGGCGCTCACACGTTTGTTAAAAAAGGTGGCACTGCCGTCTTAGGATACGGCCACTTTGAAGGTACCTGCTGATAAAAAGCAGGAGGCTATCCTGAAGTCTGTATTTACACACTCAGGTACTAGACTGAGACCTGCAGATAGTGCTGCTGCAGCGTGGTCTGTAACCCTGTCAAACAGGGATACTATTTTGCGAACATAAGACGTCGTCTTATATATGAGGGATGCACAGAGGGATATTTTGCCGGCTGGCATCCAGAATTAATGCAATGTCCATTCTGTCAGGAGGGTATTAGAGACCCGACACTGGACAGGTGATGCTGACTTTAAAAGGCACATAGAGCCTTATAAGGGTGAGGAATTGTTTGGGGATGGTCTCTGGGACCTCGTATCCACAGCAACAGCTGGGAAGAATTTTTTTTACCTCCGGTTTCCTCACAGCCTAAGAAAAGCACTGTATTATCAGGTACAGTCCTTTCGGCTTCAGAAAAGCAAGCGGGTCAAAGGCGCTTCCTTTCTGCACAGAGACGAGGGAAGAGGGAAAAAGATGCACCAGTCAGCCAGTTCCCAGAATCAAAATTCTTCCCCCGCTTCCTCTGAGTCCACCGCATGACGCGGGGGCTCCACAGGCGTAGCCAGGTACGGTGGGGGGGCCGCCTCAAAAATTTCAGCGATCAGTGGGCTCGCTCACAGGTGGATCCCTGGATCCTTCAAGTAGTATCTCAGGGGTACAAGCTGGAATTCGAGGCGTCTCCCCCCCGCCGTTTCCTCAAATCTGCCTTGCCGACAACTCCCTCAGGCAGGGAGGCTGTGCTAGAGGCAATTCACAAGCTGTATTCCCAGCAGGTGATAGTCAAGGTGCCCCTACTTCAACAAGGACGGGGTTACTATTCCACACTGTTTGTGGTACCGAAACCGGACGGTTCGGTGAGACCCATTTTAAATTTGAAATCCTTGAACACATACATAAAAAAATTCAAGTTCAAGATGGAATCGCTCAGGGCGGTTATTGCAAGCCTGGAGGAGGGGGATTACATGGTATCCCTGGACATCAAGGATGCTTACCTACATGTCCCCATTTACCATCCTCACCAGGAGTACCTCAGATTGTGGTACAGGATTGCCATTACCAATTCCAAACACTGCCGTTTGGACTGTCCACGGCACCGAGGGTCTTTACCAAGGTAATGGCTGAAATGATGATACTCCTTCGAAAAAAGTGTTTCTCCTGCAGGAGAAAGCCAAGGAGCTGTCATCTCTAGTCAGAGACCTCCTGAAACCAAAACAGGTATCGGTGCATCACTGCACACGAGTCCTTGGAAAAATGGTAGCTTCTTACGAAGCAAAATTCCATTCGGCAGGTTTTATACAAGAACCTTTTAGTGGGACCTCTTGGACAAGTGGTCGGGATCGCATCTTCAGATGCATCGCCTGATAACCCTGTCTCCAAGGACCAGGGTATCTCTACTGTGGTGGCTGCAGAGTGCTCATCTTCAAGAGGGCCGCAGATTCGGCATACAGGACTGGGTCCTGGTAACCACGGATGCCAGCCTTCGAGGCTGGGGGGCAGTCACACAGGGAAGAAATTTCCAAGAACTTTGGTCAAGTCAGGAGTCGTCCCTACACATAAATATTCTGGAACTGAGGGCCATTTACAATGCCCTAAGTCTGGCAAGGCCTCTGCTTCAAAACCAGCCGGTACTGATCCAATCAGACAACATCACGGCAGTCGCCCATGTAAACCGACAGGGCGGCACAAGAAGCAGGATGGCGATGGCAGAAGCCACAAGGATTCTCCGATGGGCGGAAAATCACGTCTTAGCACTGTCAGCAGTGTTCATTCCGGGAGTGGACAACTGGGAAGCAGACTTCCTCAGCAGACACGACCGACACCCGGGAGAGTGGGGACTTCATCCAGAAGTCTTCCAACTGTTGGTAAACCGTTGGGAAAGGCCCCAGGTGGACATGATGGCGTCCCGCCTAAACAAAAAACTAGATATTGCGCCAGGTCAAGGGACCCTCAGGCAATAGCTGTGGACGCTCTAGTGACACCGTGGGTGTACCAGTCGGTTTATGTGTTCCCTCCTCTGCCTCTCATACCAAAGGTACTGAGAATAATAAGAAAACGAGGAGTAAGAACGATACTCGTGGTTCCGGATGGACCAAGAAGAGCTTGGTACCCAGAAATTACAGAAATAATATCAGAGGACCCATGGCCTCTTACGCTCAGACAGGATCTGCTACAGCAGGGGCCCTGTCTGTTCCAAGACTTACCGCGGCTGCGTTGGACGGCATGGCGGTTGAATTCCGGATCCTAAAGCAAAAGGGCATTCCGGAGGAAGTCATTCCTACGCTGATAAAAGCCAGGAAAGAAGTAACCGCAAACCATTATCACCGTATTTGGCGAAAATATGTTGCGTGGTGTGAGGCCAGGAAGGCCCCAACAGAGGAATTTCAGCTGGGTCGTTTTCTGCACTTCCTACAGTCGGGAGTGACTATGGGCCTAAAATTGGGTTCCATTAAGGTCCAGATTTCGGCTCTGTCGATTTTTCTTCCAGAAAGAACTGGCTTCACTGTCTGCAGTCCAGACTTTTGTAAAGGGAGTGCTACATATTCAGCCCCCTTTTGTGCCTCCTGTGGCACCGTGGGATCTCAACGTGGTGTTGAGTTTCCTGAAATCACATTGGTTTGAGCCACTTAAAACTGTGGATCTGAAATATCTCACGTGGAAAGTGGTCATGTTATTGGCCTTGGCTTCGGCCAGGCGTGTGTCAGAATTGGCGGCTTTGTCGTGTAAAAGCCCTTATCTGATTTTCCATATGGATAGGGCAGAATTGAGGACTCGTCCCCAGTTTCTCCCTAAGGTGGTATCAGCTTTTCACTTGAACCAACCTATTGTAGTGCCTGCGGCTACTAGGAGCTTGGAAGATTCCAAGTTACTGGACGTAGTCAGGGCCTTGAAAATGTATGTTTCCAGGACGGCTGGAGTCAGGAAAACTGACTCGCTTTTTATCCTGTAGGCACCCAACAAACTAGGTGCTCCTGCTTCTGAGCAGACTATTGCTCGCTGGATTTGTAGCACAATTCAGCTGGCGCATTCTGCGGCTGGATTGCCGCATCCTAAATCAGTAAAAGCCCATTCCACAAGGAAAGTGGGCTCATCTTGGGCGGCTGCCCGAGGGGTCTCGGCTTTACAACTTTGCCGAGCTGCAACTTGGTCAGGGGCAAACACGTTTGCTAAATTCTACAAGTTTGACACCCTGGCTGAGGAGGACCTAGAGTTTGCCCATTCGGTGCTGCAGAGTCATCCGCACTCTCCCGCCCGTTTGGGAGCTTTGGTATAATCCCCATGGTCCTTACGGAGTCCCAGCATCCACTTAGGACGTCAGAGAAAATAAGAATTTACTCACCGGTAATTCTATTTCTCGTAGTCCGTAGTGGATGCTGGGCGCCCATCCCAAGTGCGGATTGTCTGCAATACTTGTATATAGTTATTGCCTAACTAAAGGGTTATTGTTGAGCCATCTGTTGAGAGGCTCAGTTGTATTTCATACTGTTAACTGGGTTAAATATCACGAGTTATACGGTGTGATTGGTGTGGCTGGTATGAGTCTTACCCGGGATTCAAAATCCTTCCTTATTGTGTCAGCTCTTCCGGGCACAGTATCCTAACTGAGGTCTGGAGGAGGGGCATAGAGGAAAGAGCCAGTGCACACCAGGTAGTACCAAATCTTTCTTTTAGTGTGCCCAGTCTCCTGCGGAGCCGTCTATTCCCCATGGTCCTTACGGAGTCCCCAGCATCTACTACGGACTACGAGAAATAGAATTACCGGTGAGTAAATTCTTATTTTTTACGCTAAAGACGAGGCCTGGGGATACAGGGTGGCTTCAGATTGCTGTTTGGAGTTATGTTCTCAGCACTGTGCTCTTGCAGCCTTTTCCTTCTGGCTTCATTTGCACAAGCTGCAAGCATAAACACCCAAACAGAATCTGGGAAAAATTCCATGGTGTGTGAAACAGTGGACAAAGCTAGGGAAAAACTACCAAACTATACAAAACCAATACTCGGGGATGGAGCAGGTCCAAATCAGAATCCTCTTCAGACAGTCCTCTTTGCAGCTGGTCCAACAATTTTCCTTTTTCAGCTTTAAATCCTCTTCAGCAGCTGGATATGTAATAGACAACTGAAAAGGGGAAAGGAGACAGCACTTTCTAAACAAGCCAAGGGGAAAGAAATAGTTGGACAAATAGGGACTATTTAGAAGTTTTTTTAAATGAAAAAAACAAAAACATTTTGGGACCAAAATTTGCTATACTCTAACCCCTTGGAGGATGAGAGAAAAAAAGGGAGAGAGTTCACTAAAATTGTCGGGAATTTAGAACTCTCTCCCCTCCCTCCTTTCATTGAATTGGTCTGGTCCTTATAACCTATAGGGAAAATGTACTGTCGGGAATTACGCAAACATTGCCTAAGACTAAGTATGGGTAAACACCAGAATGATCACGATCATTCAACAATCGTGAGACGATTTCCCTTCAACTTTCCGAGAGCTCCTGGACAGACCCAGACTCACGATTTGGCAAAAACGGTGCATTTGTGTCAAACGATTCCGATCCGACAGATCCGATGATTCATTAGGTACACAGAACACCCGGCGACCGTCTTGCCGATTGGCCTGAAATTTAAATAATGGGCATGACTAGCTGAGGAGGTATAAATAGCAGTAGCCATTTTAGATCTTTGCACTTCTGCTTTATGACTAGTGAGGCTTGGTTTATACCTGCTGAACGCTATACATAGCTATTGTGCTCTCCTTTGTTTTGCTTGGCATTACAAAGTGTGCTTTTCCTGTGTAGTGATGGATCATTCAAGCATCAACTTCTCCTGTCCTATGCTGTGCTGAGGCTGAGACGTGAGAGGGACGAGCGTAGGAGGGTATATATAAAAGTTTGTAAACATTTTGTATCATCCAGTTTTACCATTTGCAATAAGTACAGTATGGAGCAGTATGACAAACTGTGCTTCTGGCGCAGATATCTAAAGCCTCATGCACACGTGTTGCAAAGTACAAATGCAATGTTCCAGGCCACATTGATCTGCACTGTGCAGCATGTGTGCATGAGACTTGGATTATCTGCGCCAGAAACAGCGTATATCATATCCCTCCATACCTACGTGGATGATAAAACTGGGGATCACTTTATTAAATGTCTTCGAACAGAGGAGACTCTAGACCATCCTCCAGTAAGGACGTATACAGGTGCCTGTAGCTGGGTGGGGAGCAGGTTGTGAAGAGTATGCTGGACAGGGTGCTGGTGGATATGGGAAAGGGACTGTTAAGCGGGTTGGTGGAGCGAGTTATGAGGAGGGGGGTGGAAAGGAGGGTGTTGGAGCAAGGGGTAAGGAGGTCCTGGGACAGGAGGATGGTGGATTTTGCTCCACTGTCGTCGCAGGTACAACCGCACTTTCCGCCCTTGGAATACCAGTTCGCTTGCTATACGCTCAAACTCCAGCTATTGTTCTGCATCCATCTGGCGGCCAGATAGCTGCCGAATTTATCCAGGCGGTCGGATGGCCTCAGTGTCAGCTCAGCACGTGACAGCAAATCGTCCTCTGCTGCTTGTTTTCCCTTGCGCCACTATTTCTTTGAGGGGGGGTTTTGGTAGGTGGGCTAGCCGTGCCAGGAGTGGCCGCTATCAAAGTTAGGTCCGGGGTCCCAGCCTAGGGGTCTCTTGCTCTGTCTCTGCACTCTGAGTCTGTGGGTCAAAAAACAGAAATATTTATTATTATTTTCTCTGACGTCCTAAGTGGATGCTGGGACTCCGTAAGGACCATGGGGAATAGCGGCTCCGCAGGAGACTGGGCACAACTAAAAGAAAGCTTTAGACTACTGGTGTGCACTGGCTCCTCCCACTATGACCCTCCTCCAGACTTCTGTTAGAATCTTGTGCCCGGCTGAGCTGGATGCACACTAGGGGCTCTCCTGAGCTCCTAGAAAGAAAGTTATATTTTTGTTTTTTTATTTTACAGTGAGATCTGCTGGCACAGACTCACTGCAGCGAGGGACTAAGGGGAGAAGAAGCGAACCTACCTAACTGGTGGTAGTTTGGGCTTCTTAGGCTACTGGACACCATTAGCTCCATAGGGATCGAACACAGGACCCGACCTCGATCGTTCGGTCCCGGAGCCGCGCCGCCGGCCCCCTTACAGAGCCAGAAGCAAGAAGCAAGAAGTGTTCCTGAAAATCGGCGGCAGAAGACTTCTGTCTTCAACAAGGTAGCGCACAGCACTGCAGCTGTGCGCCATTGCTCCTCATGCACACCTCACACTCCGGTCACTGATGGGTGCAGGGCGCTGGGGGGGGGGGGGGGGGCGCCCTGAGGGCATTATAATACACCTTGGCTGGCAAATCTACACCATATATAGTCAGGAAGGCTATATAGGTGTAAAAATACCCCTGCCAGAATTCCAGAAAAAGCGGGAGAAGTCCGCCGGAAAAGGGGCGGGGCCATCTCCCTCAGCACACTGGCGCCATTTTTCCCTCACAGCTCCGCTGGAAGGACGCTCCCTGGCTCTCCCCTGCAGTGTCAAGCTACATAAGGGTAAAAAAGAGAGGGGGGCACTAAATTTAGGCGCAGTATATATATATATATATATATATATATATATAATATAAGCAGCTATAAGGGAAAAACACTCATTTATAGTGGGATCCCTGTGTTATATAGCGCTCTGGTGTGTGCTGGCATACTCTGTCTCCCCAAAGGGCTTTGTGGGGTCCTGTCCTCTGTCAGAGCATTCCCTGTGTGTATGCGGTGTGTCGGTACGGCTGTGTCAACATGTTTGATGAGGAGGCTTATGTGGAGGCGGAACAGATGCCGATAATGATAAATGTGATGTCACCCCCTGCGGGGTCGACACCTGAGTGGATGGTTCTGTGGAAGGAATTACGCAACAGTGTCGACTCCTTGCATAAAAGGTTTGACGACATACCAAATGTGGGACAGCCGGCTTCTCAGCCTGTGCCTGCCCAGGCGTCTCAAAAGCCATCAGGGGCTCTAAAACGCCCGCTACCTCAGATGGCAGACACAGATGTCGACACGGATACTGACTCCAGTGTGTCGACGACGATGAGACTAATGTATCTTCCAAAAGGGCCACACGTTATATGATTGAGGCAATGAAAAATGTGTTGCATATTTCTGATGTTACCCTGGGTACCACAAAAAAGGGTATTATGTTTGGAGAGAAAAAACTACCAGTTGTTTTTCCTCCATCTGAGGAATTAAATGAAGTGTGTGAAGAAGCGTGGGCTTCCCCTGATAAGAAACTGGTAATTTCTAAGAGGTTACTAATGGCGTACCCTTTCCTGCCAGAGGATAGGTCACGTTGGGAAACATCCCCTAGGGTGGATAAAGCGCTCACACGCTTGTCAAAGAAGGTGACACTACCGTCTCCGGATACGGCCGCCCTGAAGGAATCTGCTGATAGAAAGCAGGAGGCTATCCTGAAGTCTATATATACACACACAGGTGTTATACTGAGACCAGCTATTGCTTCAGCATGGATGTGCAGTGCTGCAGCTGCGTGGTCAGATTCCCTGTCGGAAAATATTGATACCCTAGACAGGGACACTATATTGCTAACCGTAGAGCATATTAAAGACGCACTCTTATACATGAGGGATGCACAGAGGGATATTTGCCGGCTGGCATCTAAAATAAGTGCAATGTCCATTTCTGCCAGGAGAGGGTTATGGACTCGGCAGTGGACAGGAGATGCAGATTCTAAAAGGCACATGGAAGTTTTGCCTTATAAGGGTGAGGAGTTGTTCGGGGATGGTCTCTCGGACCTCGTTTCCACAGCAACAGCTGGGAAGTCTACATTTTTACCCCATGTTCCCTCACAGCCAAAGAAAGCACCGTATTATCAGGTACAGTCCTTTTGGCCCAATAAGGACAAGCGGGTTAAGGGCGCGTCCTTTCTGCCCAGAGGCAGAGGTAGAGGGAAAAAGCTGCAGCATACAGCCAGTTCCCAGGAGCAAAAGTCCTCCCCCGCTTCCTCTAAGTCCACAGCATAACGCTGGAGCTCCACAGGCGGAGCCAGGTACGGTGGGGGCCCGTCTCAATAATTTCAGCGATCAGCGGGCTCGCTCACGGGTGGATCCCTGGATCTTTCAAGTAGTATCTCAGGGGTACAAGCTGGAATTCGAGACGTCTCCCCCCCGCCGTTTCCTCAAATCTGCCTTACCAACAACTCCCTCAGGCACTCCCCCCCGCCGTTTCCTCAAATCTGCCTTACCAACAACTCCCTCAGGCAGGGAGGCAGTGTTACAGGCAATTCACAAGCTGTATTCACAACAGGTGATAGTAAAGGTGCCCCTAATTCAACAAAGACGGGGTTACTATTCCACAATGTTTGTGGTACCGAAACCGGACGGTTCGGTAAGACCCATTTTAAATTTGAAATCCTTGAACACATATATAAAAAAATTCAAGTTCAAGATGGAATCGCTCAGGGCGGTTATTGCAAGCCTGGACGAGGGGGATTACATGGTATCACTGGACATCAAGGATGCTTACCTGCATGTCCCCATTTACCATCCTCACCAGGAGTACCTCAGATTTGTGGTACAGGATTGTCATTACCAATTCCAGACGTTGCCGTTCGGTCTATCCACGGCTCCGAGGGTCTTTACCAAGGTAATGGCCGAAATGATGATACTCCTTCGAAAGAAGGGAGTATTAATTATCCCGTACTTGGACGATCTCCTGATAAAGGCGAGGTCCAGGGAGCAGTTGTTGGTCGGGGTACTACTATCTCGGGAGGTGCTACAACCGCACGGCTGGATTCTAAATATTCCAAAGTCACAGCTGGTCCCTACGACACGTCTACTGTTCCTGGGGATGGTTCTGGACACAGAACAGAAAAAAGTGTTTCTCCCGGAGGAGAAGGCCAAGGAGCTGTCATCTCTAGTCAGAGGCCTCCTAAAACCAAAACAGGTGTCGGTGCATCACTGCACGCGGATCCTGGGAAAGATGGTAGCTTCCTACGAAACAATTCCATTCGGCAGGTTCCATGCAAGAACCTTTCAGTGGGACCTGTTGGACAAGTGGTCCGGATCGCATCTTCAGATGCATCGGCTGATAACCCTGTCTCCAAGGACCAGGGTGTCTCTGCTGTGGTGGCTGCAGAGTGCCTCTGCTGTGGTGGCTGCAGAGTGCTCATCTTCAAGAGGGCCGCAGATTCGGCATACAGGACTGGGTCCTGGTGACCACGGATGCCAGCCTTCGAGGCTGGGGGGCAGTCACACAGGGAAGAAACTTCCAAGGACTATGGTCAAGTCAGGAGACTTCCCTGCACATAAATATTCTGGAACTGAGGGCCATTTACAATGCCCTAAGTCAGGCAAAACCCCTGCTTCAAAACCAGCCGGTACTGATCCAGTCAGACAACATCACGGTGGTCGCCCATGAAAACCGACAGGGCGGCACGAGAAGCAGGACGGCGATGGCAGAAGCCACAAGGATTCTCCGATGGGCGGAAAATCACGTGTTAGCACTGTCAGCAGTGTTCATTCCGGGAGTGGACAACTGGGAAGCAGACTTCCTCAGCAGGCACGACCTCCACCCGGGAGAGTGGGGACTTCATCCAGAAGTCTTCACACTGATTGTAAATCGTTGGGAAAGGCCACAGGTGGACATGATGGCGTCCCGCCTAACCAAAAAGCTAGAAAAATATTGCGCCAGGTCAAGAGACCCGCAGGCGATAGCTGTGGACGCTCTAGTGACACCGTGGGTGTACCGGTCGGTTTATGTGTTCCCTCCTCTTCCTCTCATACCAAAGGTACTGAGGATAATAAGGAGAAGAGGAGTAAGAACTATACTCATTGTTCCGGATTGGCCAAGAAGAGCTTGGTACCCGGAACTTCAAGAAATGATCTCAGAGGACCCATGGCCTCTGCCGCTCAGACAGGACCTGCTGCAGCAGGGGCCCTATCTGTTCCAAGACTTACCGCGGCTGCGTTTGACGGCATGGCGGTTGAACACCGGATCCTGAAGGAAAAGGGCATTCCGGAGGAAGTCATTCCTACGCTGATTAAAGCTAGGAAAGAAGTAACCGCAAACCATTATCACCGCATATGGCTAAAATATGTTGCGTGGTGTGAGGCCAGGAAGGCCCCAACGGAAGAATTTCAGCTGGGCCGTTTCCTGCACTTCCTACAGTCAGGGGTGACTATGGGCCTAAAATTGGGTTCCATTAAGGTCCAGATTTCGGCTCTATCGATTTTCTTCCAGAGAGAACTGGCTTCACTACCTGAAGTTCAAACTTTTGTTAAGGGAGTGCTGCATATTCAGCCCCCTTTTGTGCCTCCAGTGGCACCTTGGGATCTCAACGTGGTGTTGGATTTCCTAAAGTCACATTGGTTTGAGCCACTTAAAACCGTGGAATTGAAATATCTCACGTGGAAAGTGGTCATGTTGTTGGCCTTGGCTTCGGCCAGGCGTGTATCAGAATTGGCGGCTTTGTCATGTAAAAGCCCTTATCTGATTTTCCATATGGATAGGGCAGAATTGAGGACTCGTCCCCAATTTCTCCCTAAGGTGGTATCAGCCTTTCATCTGAACCAACCTATCGTGGTGCCTGCGGCTACTAAAGACTTGGAGGCTTCCAAGTCGTTGGATGTAGTCAGGGCCCTGAAAATGTATGTTTTCCGGACGGCTGGAGTCAGAAAGACTGACTCGCTCTTTATCCTGTATGCGCCCAACAAGTTGGGTGCACCTGCTTCAAAGCAGACTATTGCTAGCTGGATCTGTAGTACGATTCAGCTTGCAAATTCTGCGGCTGGACTGCTGCATCCTAAATCAGTGAAAGCCCATTCCACGAGGAAGGTGGGCTCTTCTTGGGCGGCTGCCCGAGGGGTCTCGGCTCTTCAACTTTGCCGAGCAGCTACTTAGTCGGGGTCAAACACGTTTGCTAAATTCTATAAGTTTGACGACCTGGCTGAGGAGGACCTAGAGTTTGCCCATTCGGTGCTGCAGAGTCATCCGCACTCTCCCGCCCGTTTGGGAGCTTTGGTATAATCCCCATGGTCCTTACGGAGTCCCAGCATCCACTTAGGACGTCAGAGAAAATAAGAATTTACTCACCGGTAATTCTATTTCTCGTAGTCCGTAGTGGATGCTGGGCGCCCATCCCAAGTGCGGATTGTCTGCAATACTTGTATATAGTTATTGTTTAACTAAAGGGTTATTGTTGAGCCATCTGTTGAGAGGCTCAGTTGTTATCATACTGTTAACTGGGTATTGTATCACGAGTTATACGGTGTGATTGGTGTGGCTGGTATGAGTCTTACCCGGGATTCAAAATCCTTCCTTATTGTGTCAGCTCTTCCGGGCACAGTATCCTAACTGAAGTCTGGAGGAGGGTCATAGTGGGAGGAGCCAGTGCATACCAGTAGTCTAAAGCTTTCTTTTAGTTGTGCCCAGTCTCCTGCGGAGCCGCTATTCCCCATGGTCCTTACGGAGTCCCAGCATCCACTACGGACTACGAGAAATAGAATTACCGGTGAGTAAATTCTTTTTTTTTTCTAGTTCCCTACAAGCGTGGAAGAGCGGAAAGCCATCGCTGAGGAATTTGAACAGCGTTGGAATTTCCAAAATTGTGGAGGAGCCATTGACGGCAAACATGTCCGCATAACCCATCCTGTCAAGATTGGTTCATACAGATGGGTCCAGATTTATTTTGACCTTTAATAGGATTAACTGAGACTGGCCAATTGGATTTAATCCCCTGCTGTAATGACTTAATCCCCTGCTGTAATGACTTAATCCCCTGCTGTATTGTTCTTTGTATTGTATTGCAGCTGAGAACAATAGATGAATGGTTTATGCTAAATCATGTTGTGCCTAGGCGCAGAAAACTAATCAAGATAACCATGGACCCATCTGTACTACTATAACTATAAAGGGTACTTCAGTATCGTTCTGATAACAGTGGTTAATGCATAGTACGAGTTCATCTTTCTGGATTTCGGTAGGAATGGGCGGGTTTCTGGTGGTGGCACTTTCAAGAATACACCGTTCTACGAGATACTCACCTCCAACACCCTTCACTTGCCATTCACCCTACATGAGCACATCATTAAACCATATCCACAAAGGAGCCTTAGCAAAGAGAAGCAGATTTTTAACTACAGGCTATCCAGGACACGTGGTATTGTGGAGAGTGCCTTTGGAATCCTAGGCAACAGATTCCGCATCTTCCACACTGCAATCAACCTGAGGGTGGACAAAATTGACTGGGTCGTCAGTACGTGCTGAGTCCTGCACAATTTGCTCCGCCGCAAAGCCATGCAGCAAAGAGCTACAGGCACAGCCTCACAAGAAGACCCAGACCTGCCCCACAGTACACGGGGACTGCACGGGCCAAACAATTCAGGGAACAGTACATGGCCTATTTCAATGGAGTGGGTGCTGTCGATTGGCAGGAGGAGTCCATTAGGTAGAGAGGACTATACCTGTTCTCCTGTCACTACAAACTTGAACATTGCACAAGGATATTTATATACTGTGGGATAAATTTACTAAGATGGGAGTTATATTTAAGATGGGATGTTGCCCATAGCCAGAGACTGTCATGCAAAGAGAGATGGCCATGTTGATTAGACTTTTATTACCCCGTCAGCTTCGCTGAGATGGAAGTGGCTTCTGTCCTCCCGTCTCTGGAACCTTTATCCTTTGTAGTGAGCCTTATCTGGAGATGTGAAGACGTTCCCTGTCCCGTACAACGGACTCTGAGGTGGGGGCTAACCAGCTGATAGCTTCAATAAAGATGCGTTTATCTGCCTTTGTTATCTCTCGGCAGCTTCCTTAGTCAATCAATTGGACGCCAGGAGATACTTGTATCACTTCTTATTGTTAGATTATGTGCAGCACAGCCGCAAAAATCCCCACATAGGAACCAAGAAAGACAATTCCATAGCAACCAAATGAGCACAATAAAGAAGTATTGCGGCCCAGCCGCCACATGCAACACTCTCACGAACAAAACAACAAGGGCTGCTTGGAACACAGTAGATGAAACAAACTGGAAGATGCGACCTCTGCCACTCAATGCGGCAGAGCCGCTAACTCACGGTACCACGATAGGCGAGCGCAGGAACTACCGGAGCTCCAAGATGTACAGGAACCGGACTAACTCCACTGAAAGCCGACCAGGAGCCAAACTGAACTCGATCCCTCTGACTGGAATGCAGACCACAGGAACACCAGGAGTAACAAGCTGAGACTGGAGACTGACCAGAGGCAAACAGACTGACTCACAGGAAGCTATCACCGATAACTTTCCGAGGGAATTTCCCGGAAATGACAAACGGCTTGAGCAGAGAACAATGAAGGGTGTTGGAAATCTTCAGAGATCTTGGCAAACGTAGCCGAAAGGCAACCGGGTTGATCTGCTTAATAATCAAGAATTGTCCGATAAATCTGGGTCCCAACTTAGCTGAAGTTTGTTACGAATTGACAACCACACCTTGTCTCCCACCTTAAAGGTGCAAGGATGTCGGAACTTGTCCGAAAAAAAAATCTCCTGTAAGGCGGTCCTCTTAAGGGCAAGATGCACTTTTCTCCAAATAGCCCTGAGGCGGGAAGTCAAAGGCAAGGTTGGATGGATTATTGGGACTAAATGGATTGGCTCTGGGATGGTAGCCAATAACAAAAAAAAAAAACAGACACCTTGGTGGACAAATGGCAGATGTTGTAAGCAAACTCAGCAAGGGGAAGATATTCCGCCCAATTGTTCTGAAGCTTAGAGGCATAACAACACAAATATTGTTTCAGGGATTGGTTCACACTCTCCGTCTGTCCGTTAGACTGCGGATGATATCCAGACGTCAGACTGAGCTTCATATTTAATGAGGTGGAAAAAACTGTGACCCTCGGTCTGAAACAATATCCGTTGGCAACCATTGAGCCTAAAAACATGGCGTAGAAACAGAATTGCCAGAGACTGGGTGGACGGCAACCGCGGCAGAGCAACAAACAAACTGATCCACCACCACCCAGATAACCTGGAACCCAGAGGAGAGTGGAAGATCTACCACAAAATCCACTGAAATGGGTGACCATGGCCTGACCAGAACGGCTAGAGACAGGAGTTGCCCAACAGGAAGAGAATGGGGCATCTTGTGTCTGGCACAGTCTTGGCAGTAGAGAATGAACTTCCTAACGTGACTGGTGATATTAGGCCACCAAACTGAGCGAGAGAGCAGCTCTAACGTCTTGACCGACAATCTTGCTGTTATGAAACTCTACAAGGAGATTCCCTCTCAAGAATACTGAAACAAAGAGATGGCCAGCAGGGGTGTTACTAGGAGCCTGAACCTGAAGTAACTGTGTGTGCACATCCTGAGTGAGACTGGTCCGGATAGAGGTCGCCAATATGATGGACGCGGCAGGAGGTCGGACCTCATGAACAGGAAGGAAATAACGTGACAAGGCATCCGCTTTTGTGTTCTTAGAACCAGTCTTATAGGTGATGATGAAATTGAACCAAGTAAAGAACAGCGCCCAGCGAGCCTGATGGGAATGTAGACGCTTAGCTGACTCAATATACTGCAAATTTGTGTGATCCGTAAACAGTTATGGTATGTCTTGCCCCTTCTAGCCAGTGCCTCCGTTCCTCAAAGGCACATTTAACGGCCAATAGTTCCCTATTACCAACATTGTAGTTGGCCTCAGCAGAAGATAATTTTTTAAACATGAAGGCACAGGGTTGCAGTTCCAAAGACTTGGGGTCTTCCTGGGATAGGACTGCACCCACCCCTACCTCAGAAGCGTCTACCTCAACAATAAATGGTACATCAGGGTTGGGATGTCTCAGGACGGGAGCGGTAACAAAGGCCTGTTTTAACGCCTGAAAGGTACACTCCACCTGGGTGACCCATTTAGATGGATCGGCAACCTTTCTAGTCAGTGCCACAATGGGAGCAACCAATTCCGAAAAGGCGTGAATGAAGCGTCTGTAAAAGTTGGCAAAACCCCAAAAAACTCGTAATAGCCTTCAGGTTAGTGGGTTGAGCCCAATCCAGGGCTGATTGGAGTTTTTTTGGGTTCCATAATAAATCCCTCAGCTGAAATGATATATCTTAAGAAGTACACCTCCGTGACATCAGATTCGCATTTCTCCATCTTAACATACAAATAATTTGCCAGCAAATTTTGGAGCACTTGCAGAACATTGAGACAATGTTGTTCTGGGGACTCAGAATAGATTAAAATGTCATCTAAGTACACCACCACGAATTTCCCCAGGAAGTCGCGGAGGACATCATTTATCAGATCCTGGATCACTGCGGGGCGTTAGAAAGACCAAACGGCATCACCAGATATTCATAGTGCCTGGATTGCGTACTAAAAGCCATTTTCCACTCCTCCCCAGATATTATTCGGATGAGGTTATGTGCCCCCCCTGAGGTAAATTTTGGAAAAGATGACTGCTGTGTGGAGTTGATCAAACAACACTGAAATGAGGGGTAAAGGATAAGTGTTTTTGACCATAATCTTATTCTGCATGTGTCTACACTAGTGTATAATGAATGGTGAAAATGCTTGTTTGAGTTTCAAAGTGATGTTTATTTATAAATAAAAAGCAGAAATAGATAGTCCTGAATTAATTGCACTCTATTTGGCTGTAATTAGCCTTCTTGCTAATTGTGCATGAATACGCTTGAATCTAAACGTATTTTGATGAAGTCCAAATGTAGTGAAAAAAATGAATGAAAAAAATGATGAAAAAATGAAAAAATAAAAATTAATGAATTATTTTTCAATAATTCATTTTTATTTTATATTTTCATTTTTATTTTTATTTTTTCCATTTTTATTTTATTTTATTTTTTCATTTTTATTTTTATTTTATTTTTTATTATTTTATTTTTTCCTTTTATTTTTATTTTTTCCTTTTTTCATCATTTTTTTCATTCATTTTTTTCACTACATTTGGACTTCATCAAAATACGTTTAGATTCAAGCGTATTCATGCACAATTAGCAAGAAGGCTAATTACAGCCAAATAGAGTGCAATTAATTCAGGACTATCTATTTCTGCTTTTTATTTATAAATAAACATCACTTTGAAACTCATAAATACCTGGAGCAGCAAAGGTGTTAAAGAGGACTGGAACAATTTGTAATACTACTTGGTGAACCCATCTGTGCCAGGGCTTTTCCCGATTGGAGTAGACTTAATTTCTGATTCTAATTCATCACTGGTAATTGATGCTCCAAAAGGATTTGGGCTTTATCAGAAATTTTTGGGAAATTTATAGAGGCTAGGTAAGTGTCTATGGGGTATATGCAATTGCTGTCGAATTTCCGAAATTGTCGAATTCCGGAACTTTTTCGCCCCCCCCCAAAAAAATCGACAATGCAATGCAGTACTTTACGTCAAAAAACGGTCATTCAAAATTCGACTTTTGTAAATTCGACTTTTGTCAAATTCGACTTTTTTGCAATGGTACAAATGCTGCAATTCGACAAAAGTATATTCAATTCAAGTTTGGAAATTCGACAACAGTGCTTTTAGACAGCAAATTCGCCATTTTCAGTCCGCCACACTTAGGTGGGTGAAACTAATAAAAAAAATTTAAAACATGTTTTTTTTGGTGTGTTTTTTTTGGGTAATAGCATATCTATTTATATTTGAAGGGATTATCTACTTAGTTTGTCTTTTTTTGACTCTCAAGTATTATTTAATTGATTTTTTAAAATAATATTTTTTTCTTCAATCTCCTGAGAAAAATGTACCCATGATTCCACAGTTTTACCCAGGATACACTTCTGCAAAGCACCTCCTATCTCCTCACTCCCGGTGTGAGACTTCAGGGAGAAGGAGCCATTACATTCAGCTCTGTTGTGGAATCATTTTTTTAGGAAAATTCCTGCGTTTTAAAACACATTCCTATTTTTGTACTGACTACAATAATGGAGCCTTTCTCTGACCAGATTGTGATGTTCATGCTGGCTGCAAGCATGGAGGAAGAGAGTGCTGCTGAACATCAGGATCAAGATCAGCAAATGTCTGCATTGGGTGAGCCAGTATTGCGGGTTTCATTTCCACGTCCACGCCAGTATCGCACTAGGCGTGAACTGGAGGATCTCAGCGAGTTCGAGGTGATACAAAATTATCTCTTATCGACTCGCGACATATATTCGCTGTACGCTCTGTTGGAGGCCGACCTGGAACCTCGGGCACGGTCCAATCGTGCAGTCAGTGGTTTCCAGAAACTGCTGGGTACGTTACATTTTTCGGCGTCAGGCACATTCCAGCCTACACTGTCTCAAACATGCGGTTTTTCACAGTCGACACTGTCGCGCTGTATAACCCAGGTCATTAGGGCTTTCCGCAAATTGACGATCCAGTACATCACATTTCCAGAGACGGACAGCGAATGTTGTGAGATCAAATTAGGCTTTCACCAAATACAAATTTCCCAATGTGCTGGGCGCGATTGACTGTACCCACGTGCAGATCAGACCGCCACGGAATTCAGAAGAATGTTTTCGGAACCGAAAACATTTCCATTCCCTGAATGTACAGGCGGTCTGTGATGTCAACATGAGATTTTTGAACATTTTTGTGGGATTTCCTGGATCGTCTCACGACTCCTTCATCCTAAGCCAGTCATCGCTGTTTGACAAGTTCGAAACAGGAAACATGCCTGGTGGCTGGCTGTTAGGTATGTATTTTAATTGTTTTTTTTTAAATTATTTTATTAAATTATTATTATTTTTTTAGATTACCTAAAATTTTATTTCTTTTCTATAGGCGATGCGGGTTATCCAAACAAACCGTGGCTCTTGACCCCATTGTCTAATCCTGTTGGTAGAGCAGAAAAACGTTACCAAGACGAGACACACATTGCATCGAGGCAAATAATTGAACGTGCCTTCGGTGTACTTAAAAGCCGGTTTCGATGTTTAGATACTTCCGGCGGTGCTCTTTTGTACTCACCGGCGAAGGTTTGCGGCATGGTAAATGCATGTTGTATTTTACACAACATATGTGTCGCAAACCGTTTGCCGGTGACTCTTCGTCGCAGTGCTTTCCGACGCGGGAACCGTTCTTCTGCTGTACCGGTGGGTATGGACGAAGGAGATGATTCCCGGCGGACAGTGATCCAAAACTTTTTTTCTGTTGCCTGTGAGTATACTTATAACATTTGTATTATCGTGTAAACTGACATTGTAATATTCTAAAAAAACATCTTTATTTATGTATTTCAGAGTTTTACGTCCTGTTGATGTACATTCCCAGGCCTGTTTTTACAGTTTACTCCTATTGACTACTTGTTACCCCCTGTTTTATCCTGTTGTTGGGTTGCTGCAAATATTTGTCAAAGTCAGAAAAATATCTCTATGCACACTACCATATTTGCACCTCACACAGGTCCGTGCTGCGCATGCGTACGCTCTCCCGTACGTGCGCATACTCACAGTCGCGGGCACCCGCAGGCGCATGGTATGCGTATTTACGGTAGAGTTTATGCGATCGTAGCGTGCGACTCAATCATTACATATTTTCACTAATAATGTATTTTGTAGATCATGGTCTCTTTGATAGATTCTGAAAGTTTGGTTAATATAGAATGTTTATGAACAGAGGAATCCCTCTTTGTTTGATACGAAGGGTCAGACAGGAGTAATACAGTGGTGTTTAGTATCCATCGGAAGAATATTTAATTAGAAATATTCCGGTGGTGGTTTGAAACAGATCAATCGCTCGTGCGAATAGTTATGGACATAAGAAGTTTATGAACATTTACTTTATTTGCACTTTATTACCCATGCGGCGGGAAACTCAGTTTCCCTCCCACCTGAGCAGTTGGAAATAGTCACAGCCCACCTGTATGAATCAACCTATGACCTTTTGTTATAATACGAAGCCGAATTCCTATGTCCAATGAACAATGAGATTGTAGGGACCATTGAATTGTATTGTGTGTGGGGCATAAATAGGCAGGCCGACCGTATCCAGTTCTCTCTCTTCAACGGTTCTCATTGCTGATAATCGGGAGCTGGATATCGAGGCGCATGCGATCGTTCCCCTTGTGCGTAAGTTTTCTCCGTAATCATATTGTCTTACTGTGAGCCATCTCTCTCTCTCTCTCTCTCTCTCTCTCTCTCTGTCTCTCCCTCTCTCTCTATCTCTCTCGTATTTTCCTTTAATTGTATTGTATTGTATTTCCTGTGTAGTTTATCTGGTTAGTTGGTTTATGTTATATTGTAGTGTATCATTTGTACTGTGATTCCTTTTGCAAGTATAATAGTTATAATACATATAATAGGTTTTGGACCCTAAGCCCAGGTATCTGTGTATTCTTTATAAGGGTTAAGTATTCTCTGAGCGTCGGTGACGCTCAAGCAGCTTTGTAGTTAATCAGGTTACACCAGGTTGCACTTACACTCTGTCTCCACACTAAGGTATACTGTGTATCTCATCGTTAAAGGTATAGATATAAAGGTTTAACGTTGTAAGCGTCTGCACCGCTGGTGATCTCCTCGTGTTCCCGAGCGTACGCTACGCTATAGCGAATCATTACGTTAGTCGGCAGCCAATAGCGTGCCTGCCTGTGATCACTGGGCCGTAAGCGAACGTGACGCTTGGGCGTCTCGACTACGGTTGAGCGATCGCTACACAACTTGCGTACCCTTACGGTACTTCTTACGTAGATAGCGTACAGTGTTCTTAGACCTCTTAAAGTGTTTTATATACGATAAATATTTAGCTTTATCAATTGGCGGCTCGCCCGTCCTTCACATATCTGCACTAGGTAGATCAGCAGACATTATCCCTCAGCAAAGGGCGGGAGGTTGTATCCCTCGTAGTGCTGACAGGATAAGCGTCTGCTTCGCTTAGGTAAAGAGTGCTGAAGGAATCCGGGAACCGGAGGTAAGAACAAAACGCTAGTGTCTTTTAAAACTGTTTATTTTTCTGTCTTGCGTACACACGCACGCACACATATATATCTGCATTTCCTTTTCTTTTTCATTTTCGTATATCACTCTCCTGTCTGCCAGTTTTATAGTTGATAGAAGTGCTAAAAAAAGATTTGCCGTTATTTCATAGTTTAAGAGTAAAGGTAATATAGTTAAAAGATAGACAAACACACAGTTTTGCCTGGGAGATAAGGCGAAGTCAGTGTGTTGTGTGGTAGATGATCAAGGATCATCTACATTGATAAAAGTATAAATTGTGTTACGGTGGATCTTTGCTTTGCGTATACGTGTCTCTAACAAAGACCTGCGTACGCAATCCAAAGGCCGACGCACGCAGCGTACGTTACGCAACGGAGCGTCCGGTTACGCCCACGTAGCTCAAGTCACGATAAGTTGATTTTTAACGCAACGCGATAAATAACGCGAGGCGAGAAATAACGCAAGTCTATTTTTGGGTGTCCGAAATTTAATTAACAGATCCTGCTCCTAATTGGTAACACACCTGATCTGAAGAAAAATTTCTGCGCAGAAATAGAAATAGAAACAAAAGTGTACATGTGATGAGTGAGTGTTTTTACAATTTTTAAAGGTTGAACCACAAGAAAAGTCGAGTACTCGTGAGGTACATGCGTGTAAGTGACGTGCACGGTGGCTAGGGAGGCATCTCTGGTTAAATATACAATTTTGAGCATTAGAGTATAGCAGACCAGGAGGTCATACTGTAACAAGACCAGGAGGTCATAGCAGACCAGGAGGTCCAGGTACAGCCGACAAGGAAGTCCGCTATACAGTTCACAGGCACAACACCGAAAAGGGTTGGTGCAACACCCATATAGGCCATATAAGCTCTGGCTGAAGGAATTCGCAGTCGTAAGTTTCGATTCCATTGGTCTTTCCGTACATAAGCTTAGTTGTTTGTGTACTGAACGACTGGACCGCACGTAAGTGTGTGCAGTAGTTAGTAATCTGACCTAATACCATTAGAGTAAAGGTCACAAACGCTATCTGTACACTCTAACGTGATTTGTGTAATTTTTTTATTTTAAGGGAAGTTCGCTGCTCACTCAGGAACTATCCAGCAACCAATAGTTACTGGAAAGAGTAAGTGTTCTTCGGATAACCCTCGCAGGTTCCAGTAAATAGAGGTTCAGGTCGCAGGGGCCCTAGGTCGAGTACGCCAGCACCATATCGGTGTGATCAGGTCGTATTGGTCGGCGTGGGCGAGTGAGTGGGGTACTCGGTAAACCGCCACCGTCAGCCTATTGTTGACATTTGGTTTTTCGTAAGGGTTGGCTAAATAAAGCAACACTTTCGAACTATGGGGGCCACTTGTTCAGGTAGGGGGCGATCAACCTCGGTTCGGGTTGATTCAGTGGTCCGACCAATTGGGTCGGCCAGGTATATAATGTGTGAGAAATATGGAAGTCACACAGAAACTTTATGTGATGAATGGGAGAGAATGACTGTACATGACGGGGAGAAATTCCCAAGAGTAGGGAGCTTCAGCTCAGAAGTGTTACAAAATTTAAGGAGGAGGATATGTCTCATAAAATCAACAAAGAGACGAATCCAGCATTATGATTATTTACAGTTGTGGCAACAGGAAGGTGAGATACAGAGAGGTTTGGCTCAGGCGGCGGGATCTGGCTCTAACAGAAAACTGATTGCCACGGCCCCACCGCCACCATATATATCAGGAGAGAAGTTGATTGCGGAGAAAGACGCACTAAGGTGTAACACAAAATCACTTAGTAACTGTGTAAATGTTAATGATAATGTTAACCCATTAACCCATGCAAGTATTAACCCGTGCAAGTTGTACCCTGTTTTGAACTTTCCTCAGGAGTGTGATCAAGAGGACGAATCGGCAACGATTTCAGCGCTCTCTCTAGCAGCCACCATAGCAGAGACCACAGTAGGCACAGCTCCACCCACGAGATTAGTAAAGGCCCCTAGCGGAGGGATAGGTGAGGTCGTATCAACTGGTAAGTACGGCACCATGCATTATGCTGAAACTATTTCACCACAGCCTGTAGAATCTACACAGAATGAGGTTGTTAGAATTACACCTGTTAGAGTAATAGCAGTGCCAAATGGGAAAACAGACGCATCAGGAGCCACTCCCATTAGGAACATTGCCATGTACACTCCATTTTCCCGAATGGAATTAAGGACCATAGTGTCTGAATTTCCTGACCCTAGAAAAGACTTAGTTGCCAGTCAAAAATACATCAGAGACTTAGGTAACACTGCAGAGCCCAACAATAAAGACTGGCAGATATTGCTGAGAGCATGTTTACCCTCAAATGTCGACGCAACTCAATTTTTAGCTGATTGCGGACTAGATCATGATGTACCTCTTACAGATGTGTACAACCAAGATAATGTGAAAAGAATAAACTTGCAGTTAAAAGAGTATTTCCCAGCAGTAGCTAAATGGAATAAGATATTCTCCATTAAACAGAAGGAGTCAGAGACAGCTGCAGAGTATTTCCACAGAGCATTATTAGAAATGGCAAAATACACAGGCATAGAGGACATTAAAACAGACACAAACCATCGGGAAGTAGCAGTATCGGTACTGATGGATGGTTTAAAAGAGTCATTAAAGACTAGGGTACAGACCACGCAACCATGTTGGCGAGGTCTGTCTGTGGCTACTTTGAGAGAGGCTGCTATTGATCACGATAGAAACATCACCAGACACAGGGAACAACAAGGTGATAAATTAATGTCAGTAAGTATACAGGCTCTGACCACAAGGCAACCTTTGTTTGTATCACCAAATCCTGTGGGTAAGTCAAGTATGGTTACTTGTTATTCTTGTCACAAACAGGGACACATGGCACGAGATTGTAGAGTAAAGAATCCACGAAACTCATACCAAACCCCTAGACAACGACACGACACACGACATTGGGAGCAAGGTCCGCAGAAACGGAGTTATGAGCCACATACAGGGGAAACAAAAAGATATCCCCCAAACAGAGACTGGCATGCCTCTGGTAGTTCCCAACTATCTCCCTCACAAGTAGTTGCTGCCAGCGGGATTCAGGGAGGTCACCATACCCAATAGGGGTGTGGCCATACCTGTAATCTGCAGCCAGTAAAATTAATTGCCAACATTGGAAGTGAACCCGAGATCGCAATTAATGTAGCTGGTAAAACTTTAAACTTTCTTGTAGACACAGGGGCGGCCAAGTCAGTGATAAATTCGACAGTGAGCATGAGAACCACTGGTAGGACAATTCCAGCCATGGGAGTAACAGGAGTAGTCCAGCACTACCCTGTTAGCAAACCAGCCGAGATTACAATAGGGCCTTTGCATACCAAGCATTCCTTTTTGCTGGCTGCATCGGCACCAACTAATCTCCTGGGAAGAGACTTACTGTGTAAAATGGGGTGCGTCATTTATTGTACTCCTGAAGGTGTATTCTTGGACATACCTGAGAAACACGCTCAGGAAGTGCGAGACATGTTAGACTCCCCATCAAAATTAATGTCACATACCATTATGACAAATAGGAATCCATCCCAAATAGAAGAGATGACATCTCAGATACCAGAGTCACTTTGGACAAAAGACGGACAAGACACTGGATTAATGGCAAACGTAGCTCCAGTAGTTGTACAAGTAAAAGATGGTAGGATAGCTCCAAAAATCCCACAGTACCCTTTGAAGCCAGAGGTGGAGTTAGGAGTTTACCCAGTAATAGAGCGCTTGCTACAACAGGGCATTCTGGTAAGAACGTCCAGCACTGCTAATAGTCCCATCTTCCCTGTGAAAAAGAGTGGGGGGAGGGGTTACAGACTAGTGCAGGATCTAAGGGGGATTAACAAAATAGTTGAGAGTCAGTTCCCCGTAGTGCCAAATCCAGCTGTCATCCTAATGCAAATCCCTCCCACTGCCAAATTTTTCACTGTTATTGACCTCTGCTCCGCTTTCTTTTCGGTACCTCTGCACCCTGACAGCCAATATTTGTTTGCATTCACATACAGAGGAGTCCAATACACGTGGACTCGATTACCCCAAGGTTTCATAGATAGTCCAAGTATATTTTCTCAGGCTTTGCATGATTGTTTACAGTCTTTCCAACCAGACAGTGGATCAGTATTGATACAGTATGTGGACGATTTATTACTGTGTTCAGATTCACTGGAAGCATCTCTGAAGGATACGAAACAGCTCCTGTTTCATCTTTCAGACACCGGACACAAGGTGTCCAAAGACAAGTTACAATTATGCCAAACTAAGGTAAAATATTTGGGACACTGTCTAACACAAGGACTGAGACACCTGACCGCTGATAGAATCCAAGCAATTAGAGACATGACTCTGCCACAAACCCAGCAACAGATCAGAACGTTTTTAGGAATGTGTGGGTATTGCCGTAATTGGATCCCAGGGTTTTCCATTTTGGCGTTACCTTTGCAGGAAATGGTCTCCTCAAACAAACCTGATAGGATTTCGCATACAGACGAGTCCGAAACAGCATTTGAGAGACTCAAACAGTGCCTAACGCAGGCACCAGCACTAGGTATGCCAGACTATGGGAAACCCTTTGAACTATACGGAACAGAAAGTGCTGGTTGCGCGGCAGGTGTACTAACCCAAAAACACGGTGATGCCAGCAGGCCAGTTGCATACTACAGCGCTCAGCTAGACACGGTAGCGCGATCCCTCCCCACATGCTTGCGAAGCGTTGCTGCGATAGCATTGCTAGTGACAAAAAGCGAAGATGTCGTGCTAGGCCACAACCTCACAATCCATACGCCACATGCAGTATCAGCCTTATTGAATTCTGCCCAAACCAGACACGTCTCATCAGCGAGGTTTACAAGATGGGAATTGGCACTAATGGCCCCCGTAAACATCACCATAAGGAGATGCAGTGCATTAAATCCTGCAACGTATCTCCCAGGTGTGCCTGGTCAGGCACAAAGGGTGGAAGGTGAGAGTGATGGGGAAGGAGGATTTAATACAAAGGAAGATACACATGATTGTATGGAATATTTGACCCAAAATTTTACCGCAAGGCCTGACATCAGTGACAACCCACTGGAAGATGCAGAACTCACGTTCTACACGGACGGTAGTTGCCATAGACAGTCAGACTCGGGAGACTTGTGTACTGGATACGCAGTCGTAGATGACCAAGACACCATAGAAGCGGAACCGCTAGGCCCACCTCACTCAGCCCAGGTTGCTGAACTGGTCGCCCTAACCAGAGCATGTGAATTGGCTAAGGGTAAGTCAGCCAATATCTACACCGATTCTAGATACGCATTCGGAGTAGTCCATGATTTCGGAGCCCTATGGCGTCTCAGAAATTTCATGACGGCCGCTGGTACACCGGTAGCGCATGCAGCTCACATAAAAAGGCTTCTAACAGCGATACAGGAACCCGACAGAGTGGCTGTTATCAAATGTAAAGCACACACATATAGCCAAGACCCGGTATCACTTGGTAACAGCCGAGCGGACGAAGCTGCTAAGTTAGCAGCTGCTACCCCCATACAGACAGACACCACACAATTGATGGTATTTAATACCATTAACACACAGAAGTTGTGTGAAATGCAAAATTTGTGTTCCACACAGGAAAAGGCAGTCTGGAAGGCAAAGGGATGTGGCCAGGAGTCCTCAGGACTCTGGACGGATGGACATGGTAAACCAGTGGCCCCCAGAGCATATCTTCCATGTCTGGCTGAAGCAGCTCACGGGCTGACTCATCTAGGCAAGGAAGGGATGTGCAAATTGGTAAGAGCCTATTGGTGCGCCCCAGGATTCTCCTCTCATGCGAGTAAAAGAGCAATGTCATGCCTTACCTGTTTGAGAAAGAATATTGGAAAGGCAATACCTACAGAACCATCCCATATCCCACCTGCCGGCGGCCCTTTCCAGGTAATACAAATTGACTTTATACAATTACCCCCTTGTCGGAATTTGAAATATGTACTCGTTTGTATAGATGTTTTCTCAAATTGGGTCGAAGCATTTCCTGCGGCTACAAATACCGCTATGTTTACTGCTAAGAAAATTGTGCAGGAATTTGTATGTAGATATGGTATTCCTAGAATAATCGAAAGTGATAGGGGTACCCATTTTACAGGTGATGTCTTTCAAGGAATGTGTAAGTTGATGGGAATTGATAGCAAGCTGCACACTCCGTACCGTCCACAGGCGAGTGCGAAGGTCGAAAGAGTGAACAGCACTATTAAAAATAAATTGAGTAAAGTGATGGCAGAGACAGGATTGACATGGCCAGAAGCTTTACCCATTGTATTGTATAGTATCAGAACCACTCCCAGGTCCCCTCTTAATCTGTCTCCCTTTGAAATCTTGTTTGGTCGACAACCGCATGTCATGATTAACCCTCAGGATGATTTGAAATGTAACAATGAACTAACTGTAAAGTACTTGATTAACATGAGTAAACAGTTAAGGAATCAAAATGATAATCTGAAGTTGGTGATTCCTGATTTACCTGATAGTAATTGTCATGACATTGAACCTGGGGATTATGTAATGATACGGAATTCTCTACGCTCAGGTTGCCTTATTGACAGATGGGAAGGACCATACCAGGTCTTATTGACTAGCACTACAGCATTAAAGGTTGCTGAGAGAGAGACTTGGGTCCATTCATCCCACTGCAAGAAGGTTGCTGATCCAGAGAGGTCCCGTGATAAGGAACAGACGGTAGAGGTTGTATCACTAGAGTGTCTGTTCCAGGAGGACTGAGGCGGCACCTGAGCCTTGAAGACCGAGAGCTGTTGTCGACTCCCCACTCCCTTTTATTATTTTCCTCCACTTCCCATCCCCTCTCCCTCAAATTTCTTTTTCCTCCTTCTCATTCTTCTCCGTTTCCTTCTATAAGATGGACTTGCCCCAAGAGACTGTGATCCGGATTTTCCTGTTGACCATGATGTTGACCAGAGCAGTCTGTTCCGGCGAGAGTACCATGGAGGTCGATAGAGGTTCTGGAATGGGTTCTGATGATAAAGATGGAGGCGTAGTTTTCCAAGATCAACCTAACCAACAAGCAAAGGCGAGTATCAGAAAACGATCCGATAGCATTGACCATAGAAGAAATTGTGACGGATTGTTAGCTGAGGAAAACTGTATCTGTAGGCTCTGTAACAATGTCATTGAAGATGGGTGCATTAAGAAATGCCAATCCAGTTTTAATATCCATATGGACCGGCATCCATTGAGTGACTATCACTCCTTAGTGGGTAATGTGTTAAACAAAACAGATTGTTGGATATGCTCTCAAGTACCTCAAGGTCATAGCAAATCAGGGCTAGTACCATTTCCTTTAACGATAGGGGAGGTACTTGAGTTAAATGGTGGGAGACCGGTGGACAGGAGGTTTAATATCTCCAGCCCTCCTAGTTTGAAGCTCCACCAATACCATGTGGATAGGTCCTTATTATGTTTCAACATCTCCAATCCCAGAAAGCCGGGAAATTGGGAAGTGTCATGGAGTAACCACACCATGACCTTTTCGCATAGAGCAGATAGAATGCCTACAGATACAGAGCTTGTACGCCACATAGCCAGTAGAGGAAAATCTTTCCGGTATAGGTACACCTTAGGAAATAGGATTACGAGAGTTGGAGAAGTATCACCAGGATACTGTGCACATATCGTACAACCTGATACGTGTATTAAGCAGATGGAAGAATTAGGGTTAGGAGATTTCACCTGGAAGGTGTGTAATATGGTTATGTCCTTCTCCGTCCCATATGTTCTCCCCGATGATGCATATTTCATATGCGGGAGAAAGGCGTACAAGTGGCTTGCCCCAAACTCTGAAGGATTGTGTTATATTGGAAAAGTATTGCCTGAAGTGATGACTGTAACACATGATAAAATGAAAGACATACATCGTGGTGCCCAAGCTCCTTATACTCACACCCACTACGAGCACGTTGTTAAAAGGCACCTGATAGAGAAGACAGAGCATCCGGCCTCTGATCTGATAAGTGAATCCACCGGGATTCAATTCTTAATCGCGTTAGATTTCACCCGCACCGCTAGAGGAGTGCTAAATTATAAATACATATCGGCGCTCGCAAATTTGTTAGATAATATCACTGAAATGTATGATGACACGTTTAGATATACTGGAAGGGAACTTCAAGCTTATAAAACAGAACTGGTGCAGCAAAGAATGGTTCTTAATTACCTCACAGCAGTGACAGGCGGATATTGTGTTACATTGGCAACACAGTACGGCGTGAAGTGTTGCACGTATATCACGAATAGCACCGAGGATCCGGTCGAGGTCATAGACCAAAAGATGGACGATATTCTCCAATTGAAGTGGGAATTTCGCCGAAAACACAATCTCACTCTTGCTGCTGTAGGTAATGAGCTGACTGGTTGGGTGTCATGGTTGAACCCGCGAAATTGGTTCTCCGGTTTGGGAGACTGGGCTCAAGGAGTCATAATGGATGTTGGGAAGTTTCTCCTATGTATCTTAGGTGTTATCATAACGATCGGTTTGATATTTAGATGCGGTCAGGCTTTAATGAGGTGCAATCGTCGTACTAAGGTAATGAGTTTGAGGAGTGAGGAAACTGTAATTAACCTGGATTTGATTTATGACCCAATGATAGAAACAATGATGTGATGAAAATGCGATTTCTACGGTCCGTTTCTTTCACCTGTTTTTCTGGTTTTTCTCCAAGATAAAAAGACCCACTTGGACGAGGAAGTTGACGAGACGCTATACAGACAACGGATAGACCAAAGAAGAAGTTTTGACCACTTGAGATATGGACATTTGATGAACTTTGCCATGGATCCCCAGTTTCCCTAGAATTCTTAAACTTACGCTAGCCCAACATTTTTTTGTAAATCTAATGGCATTGACAAAGCTTTTTGCTCACACCTAATGGGCAACACAGCGCAAAGAAGACGACTTTCAACTGATACCGAACAAAACTTCAACCGACAGATGTACATTAACCTGACATAGAATACCACCGCATTTACCGTAATTATGTCTTTTCTTCATTTCTACAACCCTCAGGTAATGACACACATAGTATAGGGAATACAGGCACAGATATCAGCAATCACATATTCCCCCATTCATGTATCATCAACTAAAATGTGCTCCCCATTTTGTTCAAATCCGAAAAGAGCTCGGTAAAGTTTGACAGCCCATCCACAGACCCGTACCACGGGATAAGAAGGAATTCAAATGTATACTTCGCAATACCTCGAAGCTTGATTTACAACACGTACGGCACGATGATACATGACCCCCCAAACATGGACTCATACACACATGCTTCTGCTATCTCACTAGGTCATACCCTCTTCCCACCTACTCCTCTCTCCTCCCTTACCCAACCATGGAAATGAATTAACCCCTGACATATATTTTTCTCCTTTTGAAATGTTTTAGAAGGTGGCAGTTATTATTGACTGCCAAAGGGTGGACTGTCAAGGTCAGAAAAATATCTCTATGCACACTACCATATTTGCACCTCACACAGGTCCGTGCTGCGCATGCGTACGCTCTCCCGTACGTGCGCATACTCACAGTCGCGGGCACCCGCAGGCGCATGGTATGCGTATTTACGGTAGAGTTTATGCGATCGTAGCGTGCGACTCAATCATTACATATTTTCACTAATAATGTATTTTGTAGATCATGGTCTCTTTGATAGATTCTGAAAGTTTGGTTAATATAGAATGTTTATGAACAGAGGAATCCCTCTTTGTTTGATACGAAGGGTCAGACAGGAGTAATACAGTGGTGTTTAGTATCCATCGGAAGAATATTTAATTAGAAATATTCCGGTGGTGGTTTGAAACAGATCAATCGCTCGTGCGAATAGTTATGGACATAAGAAGTTTATGAACATTTACTTTATTTGCACTTTATTACCCATGCGGCGGGAAACTCAGTTTCCCTCCCACCTGAGCAGTTGGAAATAGTCACAGCCCACCTGTATGAATCAACCTATGACCTTTTGTTATAATACGAAGCCGAATTCCTATGTCCAATGAACAATGAGATTGTAGGGACCATTGAATTGTATTGTGTGTGGGGCATAAATAGGCAGGCCGACCGTATCCAGTTCTCTCTCTTCAACGGTTCTCATTGCTGATAATCGGGAGCTGGATATCGAGGCGCATGCGATCGTTCCCCTTGTGCGTAAGTTTTCTCCGTAATCATATTGTCTTACTGTGAGCCATCTCTCTCTCTCTCTCTCTCTCTCTGTCTCTCCCTCTCTCTCTATCTCTCTCGTATTTTCCTTTAATTGTATTGTATTGTATTTCCTGTGTAGTTTATCTGGTTAGTTGGTTTATGTTATATTGTAGTGTATCATTTGTACTGTGATTCCTTTTGCAAGTATAATAGTTATAATACATATAATAGGTTTTGGACCCTAAGCCCAGGTATCTGTGTATTCTTTATAAGGGTTAAGTATTCTCTGAGCGTCGGTGACGCTCAAGCAGCTTTGTAGTTAATCAGGTTACTCCAGGTTGCACTTACACTCTGTCTCCACACTAAGGTATACTGTGTATCTCATCGTTAAAGGTATAGATATAAAGGTTTAACGTTGTAAGCGTCTGCACCGCTGGTGATCTCCTCGTGTTCCCGAGCGTACGCTACGCTATAGCGAATCATTACGTTAGTCGGCAGCCAATAGCGTGCCTGCCTGTGATCACTGGGCCGTAAGCGAACGTGACGCTTGGGCGTCTCGACTACGGTTGAGCGATCGCTACACAACTTGCGTACCCTTACGGTACTTCTTACGTAGATAGCGTACAGTGTTCTTAGACCTCTTAAAGTGTTTTATATACGATAAATATTTAGCTTTATCATATTGGACCCTTTTATCCAAGTCTACCATGGGCGACCTACTTGTGATGTGGACCTGACCCTCCGCCATGTAGCAGACAACCCCCCTCAGGTGAGATGTATTTCCCTAAACTCCCTTTTGTCCAAAATCACCCCGGCATGTCCAAAGTGCAGCCCTCCGGCACTTGCAAAACTGCACATCCAATCATTCCCTGATACACCAATGCTTGTCCGGGAATGTTTGGATGTGTAGTGACGCAAGTGCCGGAGGATTGCATTTGGGCCCACTGTAACCTGCTTGTGTCGTGTTGATTGTACCTCTTCTTTTCAGTACCAGGGTGACACTTTACCAATAGCTGGAACCTCATACTGTTCTCTTCCACAGGTATTGCGGTGTATCCTTCCCAAGTGGCGTGGATGTGAAGAGACACACAGTTCCCCTGATGTTCCATGGGCGACCTACTTGTGTACAATTCAACTGCATATCAAATACTTTTAATAAAAACCACAGAAAACTTCTCTTTTTAAAAATGTATTGAAGAAAAATTGGATTTTATTTTTGAAATAAAAATTGAAAGTTAATTAAAAAAAAAAAGTAGTTTGTTCTTCTTTACATTCTTTTCTTGTGTAGATAGATATCTGTGGGGAAAAGAAAAAAAGTATATTAATTAAAGACACTAAAGTCATGTTCATTTCTTTCCCAAGAAAATTTGTTGAACCACACAGCCCAGCATGACCCATTGCTGGGCTGTGTGGTTCCACAAAGGCATGCTGTCCAAAGTGAAATAGTGGTGTCAGTGGTCAGCACTTTGACACGCTAACATTTGTGGAACCACACAGCCCAGCATGACCCATTGGTGGGCTGTGTGGTTCCACAAATGCATGCGGTCCAAAGTGAAATAGTGGTGTCAGTGGTCAGCACTTTGACACGCTAACATTTGTGGAACCACACAGCCCAGCATGACCCATTGCTGGGCTGTGTGGTTCCACAAAGGCATGCGGTCCAAAGTGAAATAGTGGTGTCAGTGGTCAGCACTTTGACACGCTAACATTTGTGGAACCACACAGCCCAGCATGACCCATTGCTGGGCTGTGTGGTTCCACAAAGGCATGCGGTCCAAAGTGAAATAGTGGTGTCAGTGGTCAGCACTTTGACACGCTAACATTTGTGGAACCACACAGCCCAGCATGACCCATTGCTGGGCTGTGTGGTTCCACAAAGGCATGCGGTCCAAAGTGAAATAGTGGTGTCAGTGGTCAGCACTTTGACACGCTAACATTTGTGGAACCATACAGCCCAGCATGACCCATTGCTGGGCTGTGTGGTTCCACAAAGGCATGCGGTCCAAAGTGAAATAGTGGTGTCAGTGGTCAGCACTTTGACACGCTAACATTTGTGGAACCACACAGCCCAGCATGACCCATTGCTGGGCTGTGTGGTTCCACAAAGGCATGCGGTCCAAAGTGAAATAGTGGTGTCAGTGGTCAGCACTTTGACACGCTAACATTTGTGGAACCACACAGCCCAGCATGACCCATTGCAGGGCTGTGTGGTTCCACAAAGGCATGCGGCTCAAAGTTTCTTTAATATATACATTGAAACATGGCTCTACTCACCTTGGTACGCACAACACGAACTTATGCCGTCTACTGTACTTCAATTTAACACCCAATCCTATAAATAAGCCAAAAACACACACTAGTGAATAGTAAATTCACACAACAGTGAAAGCCTATTGTACACCATTACAAAAAGGATTTTTTGGGTAAAAAAGTGGTATCAGAATAGCTCTTTGGCCCATCATACATGTAGCCACAAGGAGCTTTCATCCGTTACCACACGCGCCCATGCCTACACAAAGCTCCTTGGTAGTACCCGGTCACGGGTGGGGAAGCCCAACACAGATAAAACAATAGTAAGAAAAAAAACAAACTAATGGGAGGGGAAGAAAAGGATACATGAAAAACATATAAGTAAATAAAACAATACGACCGGGCTTATGGTGGAAGTCTGTCCGGATCCTGGTGTTCCTCCTGGTGGGGCGTCGATGTCATGGGAGGCTGGGTAGTGCGTTGACTGGGCCTCTGTGCCCATGCGGCTGTAGATGTTGCGGCCGGTGGTGGAGGCATCTGGTGGGTGTGGTACATCCCTGTATATCCCTAGTACATCTGTGACTGTCTGTACTGGGATGGTAGTTGAGGAAGGGTACGAGGCGTCCTTGTGGCTTGCGACGGCGGAAATGGTGGATCACCAGCATGTTGATGAGCTGGTTCTGGGAGCTTATCATAGATCATCTGCAGTGTTGTTGCGATGAGCTGTTGGCTGGATGAGGATTGTCGATGGCTCTCCGACATGTTGGTATTGCTGTGTGCCAGGCATGATGTGTTCTCCACGAGCCGGCTCATGGATTCGGCCAGAATATGAAGGACGTCCATAGTCTCCCTATGATCTTCCATTCTGACCTGTAGCAATGTGGCCGTGCTGTCGGCAAGAGCCTTCTGCATTTCAAGCAGACTGTTTGACATCTTCTCCATTGTCCTCTCAATGTTGTCCAGTCTGCCTCCAACGACATTTGTGTACGTATCCTGGCGGGAAGTAATCTCCGATGCCAGGGTGTGAACCCTCTGAACAGTTGAGGGATTCTGCCCTTCCTGGACGTCTGCCACCACTTGCATTTGGGCAGCTGAAAAGAAAATTAGAAAATATTATACACATTCATCATACATTTGTTTGAAGGCTCACAATTCTATTTACTCACACAGGGATGTAGCAACTGCAGCCTGCTGCACTTCCACCTCGTCATCCTCTGATGACTCCTGTAGGAGGAGATCCGGCCTGTAGTAGGAACCAATCCCCGAAGCTAGTCCGCTGCTGGTCCATGGCACCACTGTTTGCAAAATAATTTTTTTTAAGTTAATAAACTATACAAAACTGCTGCACCCCCCCCCCCCACACCCCCAAAAATTAAATACAAACCTCCATCCTGTGGTGCCGCTGCTCCAGGAGCTTCACTTGTCCTCGTTTCTGAAGACTTTTCAAGGGTCTGGCTGGATACGTCTGCACGGCTGTCCTCAAACCCAAGAAAAGTCTCGTCTGTTAACCCTGTAGACTCAAACAGATCGGGTGATGGGTCCACAAGGATTGTGTCTTGAGGCTCTTCAGTCACAGTCCCAGAGCTCCTGGAGAGACGACGATCTGGTGATGGCCTGTGCGCAGGAGCTGTAGTTTGGCGCCCATCTTGTGGTGTGGTCGCCGACGGTGTCTGGCGCACAGGTGAAGTTCTGTGCGCTGATGTCTGGCGCACAGGTGATAGTCTGCGCGCCGACGTCGTCCGTTACCACACGCGCCCGCATACATGCCCGCGCATGTATGCCTACACAAAGCTCCTTGGTAGTACCCGGTCACGGGTGGGGAAGCCCAACACAGATAAAACAATAGTAAGAAAAAAAAAAAAACTAATGGGAGGGTAAGAAAGGGATACATGAAAAACATATAAGTAAATAAAACAATACGACCGGGCTTATGGTGGAAGTCTGTCCGGATCCTGGTGTTCCTCCTGGTGGGGCGTCGATGTCATGGGAGGCTGGGTAGTGCGTTGACTGGGCCTCTGTGCCCATGCGGCTGTAGATGTTGCGGCCGGTGGTGGAGGCATCTGGTGGGTGTGGTACATCCCTGTATATCCCTGGTACATCTGTGACTGTCTGTACTGGGATGGTAGTTGAGGAAGGGTACGAGGCGTCCTTGTGGCTTGCGACGGCGGAAATGGTGGATCACCAGCATGTTGATGAGCTGGTTCTGGGAGCTTATCATAGATCATCTGCAGTGTTGTTGCGATGAGCTGTTGGCTGGATGAGGATTGTCGATGGCTCTCCGACATGTTGGTATTGCTGTGTGCCAGGCATGATGTGTTCTCCACGAGCCGGCTCATGGATTCGGACAGAATATGAAGGACGTCCATAGTCTCCCTATGATCTTCCATTCTGACCTGTAGCAATGTGGCCGTGCTGTCGGCAAGAGCCTTCTGCATTTCAAGCAGACTGTTTGACATCTTCTCCATTGTCCTCTCAATGTTGTCCAGTCTGCCTCCAACGACATTTGTGTACGTATCCTGGCGGGAAGTAATCTCCGATGCCAGGGTGTGAACCCTCTGAACAGTTGAGGGATTCTGCCCTTCCTGGACGTCTGCCACCACTTGCATTTGGGCAGCTGAAAAGAAAATTAGAAAATATTATACACATTCATCATACATTTGTTTGAAGGCTCACAATTCTATTTACTCACACAGGGATGTAGCAACTGCAGCCTGCTGCACTTCCACCTCGTCATCCTCTGACGACTCCTGTAGGAGGAGATCCGGCCTGTAGTAGGAACCAATCCCCGAAGCTAGTCCGCTGCTGGTCCGTGGCACCACTGTTTGCAAAATATTTTTTTTTAAGTTAATAAACTATACAAAACTGCTGCACCCCCCCCCCCCACACCCCCAAAAATTAAATGCAAACCTCCATCCTGTGGTGCCGCTGCTCCAGGAGCTTCACTTGTCCTCGTTTCTGAAGACTTTTCAAGGGTCTGGCTGGATACGTCTGCACGGCTGTCCTCAAACCCAAGAAAAGTCTCGTCTGTTAACCCTGTAGACTCAAACAGATCGGGTGATGGGTCCACAAGGATTGTGTCTTGAGGCTCTTCAGTCACAGTCCCAGAGCTCCTGGAGAGACGACGATCTGGTGATGGCCTGTGCGCAGGAGCTGTAGTTTGGCGCCCATCTTGTGGTATGGTCGCCGACGGTGTCTGGCGCACAGGTGAAGTTCTGTGCGCTGATGTCTGGCGCACAGGTGATAGTCTGCGCGCCGACGTCGTCTGGTGCACAGGTGACAAACTGCGCGATGACGATCTGTGGCGCACAGGTGAAGATCTGCGCTCCTGATGCTTGCTGCGCAGGTGACGGTCCGCGCGCTGCTGACGATGCCTGCTGCGCAGGTGTTGGTCCGCGCGCTGGCGATGTCCTGCGCGCAGGTGATGTCCTCTGGGCAGGCCTGTCTGAAAAAAAAAAACACATTAGCAAATACAAAACAATTTTTTCGTTAGTACAGCTCATCTGAATGTATTCTTACCATCAGGCCTCCTTTTGGACTGCTTGTCTCCCGCCTTCTTCCGTCTTCTGGGCGGTTCTTCCTCCTCGGGAAAGCCAGCAGGACGGCTAGAGTCCACACCTCCGCGAACTGCTTCGACCATGGCAGGGTTCATGCGCCTTCTAATAACGTTCTCCCAGGGTAGCCACTTCAGATTGAGAGCCGGGCCACCTCCCGTAGCTGTCTCATGTCGGCGCAGAATCCCCATCTTCTTCTTGGTCTGTCTGCGGCAATCACTGTACCGCTTCATGCAGTTTCTGGTGCTCCGGCGGTTTCCAGATACTGCAGTGACTTGGCTCGCGATGGCATCCCAGATGTTTCGCTTTGTCTTAGCTGCTGTGGTCTGTGCCCTTTGTCCATACAGAACGTCGTAGGACCTGTCGATGCCATCCACTAGGGCACAGTTTTCCGCCTCAGTGTATCTGGGTCCACGCGGCTTTTTCGGTCCTGCATCTTCACCAGAGGCTTCCTCCTCCGACTGCTCCTCTGGCTGGCTTCTTGCCTTCAGGGATTGAAAAAAAACCCATGCATTTAATAAAATCGGTATGTACCTGTGAGTGTCAGTATCCCTGGCATTGCGCACATATACCTGTAGGTGTGCATGGCAGTGCGCAAACTAGGGTGGGTCAAGTTGGATGCTATTTGTGTCTGCAGGTGTTGTCAGTACCTTTTTACTAGGCTTTTTCTTAAACTTCTCATCGGCCCTTGACGACCGCGGCTGGTCACTGCATGCCTGGTCGGTCGTATCCTCCTCCTGGGTCGGCTCCCACTCCTCGTTGCTATGCAGGGATAGATCCGAGTGGGTGGGGGAAGGGGGGGGTTGGGTCCGCTTGTCCCTGGACATCTCTGTTTTAAAAAGAACAAAAAATAAATAAATATATATATATATATATATATATATTTACAAATTTAACACATTACATAATTAAATGCAATCACATGTCATGCTGCTGGGACCCCAGTTCTCAAGCAGGACCAAAGCACAAAAAAAAAAAAAAACCCTGTACAAGCCATCCCTGCACATACTGGAAATCAACCATGGCTGACACACAAAATGGCTGACACACACTAGCCAAAAAGCATCCCTGCACACTCAGGAGGTACACCAGAGCTAAAATAGGAGGGAAAAAACATGTTTGGCAAACAACCGACACCACATGTCGGCCGCATGGCCGACCAAACTTGCTCCAAATCACCCCAAACTAGCCAAAAAGCATCCCTGCACACTCAGGAGGTACACCAGAGCTAAAATAGGAGGGAAAAAACATGTTTGGCAAACAACCGACACCACATGTCGGCCGCATGGCCGACCAAACTTGCACCAAATCACCCCAAACTAGCCAAAAAGCATCCCTGCACACTCAGGAGGTACACCAGAGCTAAAATAGGAGGGAAAAAACATGTTTGGCAAACAACCGACACCACATGTCGGCCGCATGGCCGACCAAACTTGCTCCAAATCACCCCAAACTAGCCAAAAAGCATCCCTGCACACTCAGGAGGTACACCAGAGCTAAAATAGGAGGGAAAAAACATGTTTGGCAAACAACCGACACCACGTCGGCCGCATGGCCGACCAAACTTGCTCCAAATCACCCCAAACTAGCCAAAAAGCATCCCTGCACACTCAGGAGGTACACCAGAGCTAAAATAGGAGGGAAAAAACATGTTTGGCAAACAACCGACACCACATGTCGGCCGCATGGCCGACCAAACTTGCTCCAAATCACCCCAAACTAGCCAAAAAGCATCCCTGCACACTCAGGAGGTACACCAGAGCTAAAATAGGAGGGAAAAAACATGTTTGGCAAACAACCGACACCACATGTCGGCCGCATGGCCGACCAAACTTGCTCCAAATCACCCCAAACTAGCCAAAAAGCATCCCTGCACACTCAGGAGGTACACCAGAGCTAAAATAGGAGGGAAAAAACAAGTTTGGCAAACAACCGACACCACATGTCGGCCGCATGGCCGACCAAACTTGCACCAAATCGCCCCAAACTAGCCAAAAAGCATCCCTGCACACTCAGGAGGTACACCAGAGCTAAAATAGGAGGGAAAAAACATGTTTGGCAAACAACCGACACCACGTCGGCCGCATGGCTGACCAAACTTGCTCCAAATCACCCCAAACTAGCCAAAAAGCATCCCAGCACACTCAGGAGGTACACCAGAGCTAAAATAGGAGGGAAAAAACATGTTTGGCAAACAACCGACACCACATGTCGGCCGCATGACCGACCAAACTTGCTCCAAATCACCCCAAACTAGCCAAAAAGCATCCCTACACACTCTGGAGGTACACCAGTGCTAAAATAGGAGGGAAAAAACATGTTTGGCAGACAACCGACACCACATGTCGACCTCATGTCAGACAGAAACTTGCTCCAAATCTCACCCCAAACTAGCCAAAAAGCATCCCTACACACTCTGGAGGTATACCAGTGCTAAAATAGGAGGGAAAAAACATGTTTGACAAACAAACAACACCACATGTCGACCGCATTGCTACCGACACACACTAAAATCAGCCCAAACTAGCCAAAAATCAATCCTGCACATGCTGGAGGTACACCAATGCAAAAGCAAGACCCAAAAAGTCGTTTTAAGAAAAAGAAAAAAACGTGAAAAACTACCCCAAAACACAAAAATCCACAAAAAAATGCAGCAAAACAAGCAGGAGCTATACACATACCCAAACACCCCATGTACACCTCATGGCAACCCCCACTACACAAACACATACATGCAACACCAGACCCACATGTGGTACTTACCTGTACCTACAAATGTTGTAAAAGCTCCTAAAATGGCTCTCCTCCGGGGTAACAGGTATCCTCCTGTCTGTCCTGGAATAAAGCCTGCTGGGGTGTCCAAACGATACCACAGCAAGCAACCAATTTGCTAGCTCTGCACCTCCTCACACCTCTCTGCAGGTTCACAAAATGGCTGCAGAGCACGCAGCAAACAAGCCCTAATAAAGGGCTGCTTTCGGCGGGAAGTCGAATTCGGGACGCCCACTACTCGCCGATTGGCCCGTTATCCGCCAAGGGGTGTGTCGAATCCGTTTTACATTGCATATGGTGAATTCATGGTCCTGGCGGCAGGGCTGCGGCTGTCGAGTGCAGGCGAACTTTTAAACGGACGAAAAAAAGGCGCGATTCGCCCGGGATTGCATATACCCCTATATCTTGAGCCTGTGAGGTAAAAAGTCGAATAATAGAATAATATTTCTGGAATGTGTTTGCTATTATTTTTGGTGAGGAGGTTAAATTTATCACGGGAATTTTTAAATTTAGCTATAAACGTCGCCGCTCTTTGGTCCCATAAGGAATGTGCAAGGAGTCTTCCTCAGTAGAAATACTCGTCACGACATTTCTAGAAAGCTAAATTGGTTTTGTCAGAAAGCAGCTCATTCAAGGCTGCCTGTGCCTCTGCTAGTTCTGTACCCACAGTGGCATCTAGGGAGTATTTATGTGAAGTTCTAAGGTTCTAATTTTAAGCATCAGAGCATCTGTTTGAGCTTTTCTCTGTTTTTTTTCCGCTATAGAGCCTAATTGTATGAGTTTCCCCTAAACCACACATTTGTGGACCTCCCAAATAGAGCATTTCTGTGCATCAGGAGTATTATTAAATAAAATATATTCCTCTATAGCCTTGTATATTATATATATATATATATATATATATATATATATATATATATATATATTTATTTATTTATATTCAGGCCTCTGGATTAGACACTTGTTTAATTTCCCGGACCAGCATTTAGGTTTAGACTCTGGCACCACAACATGCAAAAATCTAGGGGTGTGATCTGACCATGTGATGGAACCTATGGAATAGTAGCCCTCATTCCGAGTTGATCGCAGAGAGACATCGCATCGCAAATGTGCAAAACCTAACTAACTGCGCATGCGCAAATGCGTAAATACGCATGCGCGAGCTCAGCCGTACGACACCGGTGCAAAAATACTACAAAAAAACCCACACGTTACTCACAAACGAAAACGAGGAGTGGCGGAGGCGAGACTTCGCAATGGTCCGACATGGGCGTGAAAGTGGGCGTACAGTGTGGGAGTATGCAACTCGCAATGGGCGTGTTTTTCGCAATAAAACATTGTCGCTGTTAAAACTAACATAGGAATCCATAGCAAGCTTCACGCAGCAGCCGAGTAGGTCTGCAGTTACTCTGCATTTGCGAAGTGCTGTTACAAGTGTGTATGCAGTAATTAGCAGTTAATTGGAGAGCACATTCATCTGTTGGGCAATTACTTGTTAAATACTGCTCAGATGTAAGTTACCAAACCGCAATTGTCTGAACCCACATTACATGTTTATTCTACTCACATAAATCTCACACACTGCTAAATAAGGTTGTTGTTTGTGTAAAAGTTGGTGTGTAAAATGTTTGTAAAGGGCAGGTTTTAATGTGTGTAAGACTACTAACTGCAAACAAGTTAATTTACACAAAATGTTAATAGGAAGAAGGAACATTTTTCCAAAATAAACAGACTCCCACATAATGCAGCATACACTTAATTTTGGCCAGAAATGTTGTTTTTGTTTGTTTTTAAATTTATGACAATGTTTTAAATGATGTCCTGTTGACCATAGATAAAACTAAAAAGTGTGGTGTCAGTTTAATTAATATGGACATTAAAGTGTGGTGCAAGGCATACCTGTAGTATTTTTGAAGATGCAATTGTTTTAAAAACTTGCAGATTGTTCCCTCGTTACACAAGTGTCTATATGCTTACATAATCTTCCTGGAACTAAGATTTACATAATGCATTACCTTGAATAAAGTGCACAATTGTTAGTAAAATATGATATGTTTATTACTGTAGTAATATTTGTAAACATCAAAACAACATGCCTACATGTGAGTATCACAGGCAGAGATGGACCAAGCAGCAAGCAGATGACACTGACACAAATGAGATATCAGAACTCAGTACTCGTCAAAATTCAGCTTCTGACAATCTGATAAATTTAAATAACACAAAAAAATATTACACACCCTGCCACACAAAAAAATTGAACAAACTGTGAAAGAATTCGGATCCACCACACAAACACATCAATACATAGCACACTAGTAAGAGGAAGATGGCTCTGTTGTTTCAGAAAATAAGCTCACAGGCTACAATACCTCCAAACATTAATAATACATTTCACTAAGAGGGAGTTAGCCATTCTGGACACACAAGCCAACTCCAAAATAACATAGAGGCAACATGAAAAACATGGTTGCTGTCCATCTGGAGAGACATCACTTTCTTTTTTTTCTCCCCGCCTGAGGCTCTTCTTCTTGGCTTGGTCTGCGGAGCGACCTTCGTTGGCCCTGCCCAGTGGGCTGTTCTTCCTGGGCAGGGGCAGGGGAGGGAGCCGATGTGGGTGGCTCTCTGCCACTGTGGGCAAGGGAGACAGCGATGGCCTGGAGCCCTTGCAAGATGTTATTTGCAAGGCTTTGGAATGAGGAGGCAAGTTGTTCTTGGCCCTGCCTGATCTCTGCCAGACCTTGGCAGAGTTGAGCAACACCTTGCTCAACACTGGTTCGGTGCTCAGTGAGCCGGACAGCTATCTGGCTTACCTCCTGGATGACCCTGTCTTGAAACGCATTTAGGCTCTCCCCATACCTAGCGATTTCAAGCAGGATCTCCGGGATAGCAGAGGGTTGGGTGAGGGGGCCAGTAGGAACCTGCAGAGGTGGGATTTGTGGGCCCACACTGCCAGACCCACTAGGTCCCTCCACCTCAGCCTCAGCCACATAACCCTCCTGTGACTCAAACTGATCACCCCCCTGTGCTGTGTTTTGTGGCAAGCAAATAGAAGAATGTGTGGGAAAAGAGTACAATAAAAAATTAGTTGTTATTTTATAAATACAGTTTAAATTGCTGACAAATACATGTGTAAACTTACCTGGCAAGTCATGTCCCGTCAGGATCTCAGGCAGGTCCGTGTCCATATTAGACACCCCTTGGCCCTCCTCATAACTGACACAGTCCATCGCTATCTCCTCCAAGTCTGTATACTCCACAGCGACAGATGGTCCTCCACCTGTAGCCCTTGAGGCATTCCACTCCGCAGACCTCTTTGCCTTCAGGCGGGATTTGAAGTCGGCCCACCTACATATGTATTGGGAAAGAGGGGCAAAGTAGAGTATTATTATTTCTGGATTTAAATATATAGGACACATGTTCTGCTTTTGTTTGCTATACATAACATCACATGTAACTACATTTTTAAGACAACTTAGCACAGAAAAAGGACTGCCAAGATGCACTTACCGTCGTCTAACTTCCTGTGATGTTCTGACGACAGAGCCAACTTCATTCACAGAATGTGTGATGTCCCTCCAGATGCGATCTTTCGTAGCCGCACCCATGTTTTTGGGGCCTCTATGTATTTTGGGCATGGCCTGCGTGACCAAGACACGCAACTCCCTCTTAGTGAATGCTGGCTGTCTTTTCTTACGTCTGGAGGTAGCCTGTGAGCTTTCTTCCTGCTGCTCCTCACCATCTTCCTCGTCACTAGCAGCTTCTGTCTGTTGTGCTTGTGTGGCTAATGCTGATTCTCCCTCAGTTTGGCCAGTATGTGTGTGTGGCAGGGTATCACCACTTAATTGTTGGGGCTCAGAAGCTGACATTTCCCGAGTACTGGTTCCTGCCTCTTCAACATCCTCAGTGGCGGATTCCATCATCCGTCTCTGGCACTCTATGCGTTTTTTAGCCAATGCCATCTGCTCCTGCATAATGCGCTCCATCTCTGCTGCTAATTCCTCACGAGTAGCCATGTTGCTGATGTCGTTTGTACGCCCAGGTGTGTGCCTATTTATACGTACGTGCGGCGCGTTCATTCACACAGGTGTACAGTATGGTAATCTTGCTAACGATTGGACTGCTTATTTAAGGGCCTGGTTTGCACGCTGTGAGTGTTTTGGTGATGAATGGAGTTTGGAGTTTGTGTTTCTGGCCCGTGCAAGAAGGTGCTCTTGTTATTTTCTGAGTGAGTAATTTTAGCATTGTCAAGCATACAGTTTTCCGTTTGTTAGCTTTTAGCATATACACAGTATTGCATACTTTTTTTTCTTCTTTTTTTTTTACGGATTGTTCTGCAAAGTAGTGTTGTTCTTGGCTGTATTAGTTACTAAAGGACTAAATTTTGGCCTGAATCTAGTTTAGAGGTCTAACATATTTTTCATAATTTATACTTAGGTGCTGGTTATGTTTGTGATGTTCTTATTATGTATCTGTTTGGTTTATTTTTTTTTTAGTATTTTTGAGCTTGAACTATGTTTGTTTCTCACTTTTAATTTGTGTGTTTCCTTTTTTGACTCAATTTCAATTTGTTCATGAATTGAATACAGAAAAAATGTCGTCAGCTCCTGCAGTAAGTTTACACCCTGTTTTTTTATAATGTATTAAGGTTGTATTTTTTTGTTTAGCATTTGGCTTATTCTCAATTTAGTTATTTAATTTAAAACACATGTTTTCTTTGTTAAAATAAACACCAACATATGTTGTAAAATGTAGACCATTTTGTGACTGTGCAGCTGATTTATCACAACAAATGTGGTGACTACACTGTGTTTTTAGGCAATTTTAAACAAAGTGTGTTTGTATTGGGGGTTGTTTTAGTTATGTTTTTTTTTCTGGCTCTTCCGCGACAGCGTATTTACGCTCGAGCTAAATAAGGACTCTGCTCTTCACAGCATTGCAAACATCAATAAAGTTTATTTAAATGACAGCATAGATATTACACCAATCACATGCCAACACACACTATAAATATATGCCCAAACAAGGAAAACGCCATTGCCATGATGCGTGCTGCCCCGTTCACACGGCGGGAACTCCGCGTGCTGGTGGCGGTAATGGACCGACGCGTAGGCCGCGTTGGGCGTTTTATCCCTAATAGGGTAAAACGCGAGGCCTACGCGGAGGTCCGCCGCTTACTCCGGAGCCGCCTCCGCAGCCGCAGGAGCATAATTCAACTGGAGAGGCGCTGGAGCGACCTACGGAGGCGCACGCCAGACCTCCTGGCGGAGCTCCGCCAACAGATCCGGACACTACATGTCCGCAGTAAGTAACATTTCGTGCACAGACATAACGCATAACCTAAGCATACTATCGTTAAGTGTGGTTGCTAAAATTTGCATAGAGAAAATTTGCATGAGTGTGTGTAGGTAGGTTATGCGGTGATGCCTAACTCCCAATATGACCTTTTGCAAGAGAAAAAAAAACTCTGCTTAGGTATTTGTAATTTAATTGGTAATCTCAAGATTTCTCTGCACAAATGATGACAATCATACATTAAGAGTGAAGTGACGGAGCAGAACATTCTGGCCCTCCTGGCGAGACTCATGTTGGGAGGTATGGTACTGACTGTATGTTATTGCCCATAATTAATACACTGACAGAAAAGTTTAAACTAATATCGTTTTTTTTTTTGATCCCTTTTTTCAAATTGTGGGTCATTTATTACACTGGAGATGTTGTTTTGATTTTAAAAAGATAATATAATTTAAAATTGATAGACGGATTTAAATATACTTAATTTAGATTCTGTTTGTTTGATAAGGCCAACATCACAATGAAATATATTTAAATAACTTAGTCATGTTAACCCTGTTTCTTTAACATGGTACAGAACAGAGTAATATGAATATTGTGTTTATTTCTTGTGGTTTTTAATCAAAAAATAACATATGTCATTATAGGGCGATCACAACGGCAAGTTGCTGGTGCAGGAAGGACACACCAGCAACCTACCCCATCCCCTTCCCGATCACCCTCCCCCTCTCCTGCCCAATCCCCCTCCCCCTCTCCTGCCCAATCCCCCTCTCCGCCAACCTCACCCTCTCCTGCCACCTCACCCTCTCATGCCACCTCCCCCTCTCCTGCCACCTCACCCTCTCATGCCACCTCCCCCTCTCCTGCTCAAACCCCCTCTCCGCAAACCTCACACTCTCATGCCACCTCCCCCTCTCCTGCCCAAACCCCCTCTCCGCAAACCTCACACTCTCATGCCACCTCACCCTCTCCTGCCCAAACCCCCTCTCCGCAAACCTCACACTCTCCTGCCACCTCCCCCTCTCCTGCCACCTCCCCCCTCTCCTGCCCAAACCCCCTCTCCGCAAACCTCACACTCTCATGCCACCTCACCATCATTTTCAAAAACCCCCTCTCCAGCCCAAGCCCACTCCATTTCCCAAACCCCCTCTCCAGCCCACACACCCTCTCCAGACCAATCCCACACTCTGACCAAATTTCCCTCTCTGCCCCCCTTCCCCTCTGTGTCCCCTAAACAAACACCACCACCCTCACCCTATCAATCTGTACCTCGCTCTGAAAGCACCTCCCCCTTCCATCCTCTCACCCAATTGGACCCGCCTTCCCCCATCCTGCCTTCTTCCCCCATCCAGCACCCATCCCCCATCCAGCCTCCATTCCCCATCCAGCACCCATTCCCCATCCAGCCTCCATTCCCCATCCAGCACCCATCCCCCATCCAGCCTCCATCACCCAGCCAGGAAAATTCCCTGACAGAATGGGCAGCAGAGGCCCCGGAGCCACTAGAGGGAGGTGGCCAAGTGGCAGAGGAGAGTAAGTTGGCACACATTCCTTTAAATTTTATTGAATTAATTATCAAAATACAAACATTGCTGAGTATGCTTTTGTGTTGGTATGATACTATTTTGTCATTTAAACATCCATGATGTATATCATTTATTATGAAAGTGTGCTTTGTGGAATTGTGATGTAATAGCTAATGTGAGTTATGTTTAAAATATGATTTTTGTTCTGCATTTCAGATGTTGCCATTGGAGATCCCACAAGCCTGGGAGCCATCGTTGGCAGAATGCAGGCGAATGTGGAGGCCATGTTGGCCGAAATTTAGAATTTGGCAGATTTAATTTAAAAACCAAAAAAAAAAAAAAAATGGTTTAAATAATAATTAAAAATTTGGTTCCGTTATGCGCTTGTGATGTTTTTATTGTCCAAAAATTAAAGCATATTGCAAAGAAGAAATTGGTGAACCCACAAAAAAAAAAAAAAACCCACTAGTATTATTCTTAATTCTTACATACAAATTAGGTTAGTTAGTAGCTTCTTTTTTAAACAAACATGTAAACACAGACATTCACACACTAAACATACACACCAAATTAAGCTAGTTACATTTATGTCAGGCACAGTTTACACATCTCTTGAACTACTTACAAAATAAACATGGTAATGTCCAATTATGCCTGCAAAGTGTTCTTGAGGTATTCTTTGAAGACTTAATTGGTCATGCACACAATCAATTAGTCCACTAATTGGTTTTCTAATTGAGAGACGCTTGCTGAGTTAGAATTGCAAGGTGTCATCTAAATTAGAAAGAAAAAGGCATTGGTGTGCGTTTGTTTGCACAAAACTTAGCATATTTGAGAGAAATGCGTTAATCTACGTTAATATCGTATTTTTGCGATGATGATGTGTGTATATGCGTTGGATTCGCATAACTGCGTTGGAATATGGCATACGCCTACCGTGTGCAATACTGCGTACAAAATAGCAAAATTACGTTGGGGGCGGGTGTTCGCAATTTTACAACATTATCGCAACATTGCGATTATGCTGTGCGAACGAAACACTTAGCGATCAACTCGGAATGAGGGCCAGTGGGTAGAGAGGTGTAAAGGTGCCTATGTGAAACAAGTAGTCTATCCTTGAATAAACACTGTGAGGGTGAGAAAAGAAGGTAAAATCTTTCTCTTTGGGATGTTGCAATCTCCAGACAGCAAACAATTGACAATCGTGAAACATTTTCCTTACCTTGCGTAAATCCTTATGTGGTAACTTGGACACCGATTTAGAAGTATGTAGGATAGGGTCCAATTAAAGTTACCATCCAGGATGACAATCCCTTTTTGAATTGAATCTACAAAAGGCAATACTTTGGAGTAGAACGCAGGTTGACCTGCATTTGGAGCATACAGATTTACAAAAGTATATTGGTGATAAATCTTCTTTATAACAACCAAGGCCCTGACATCGAATTAATTGTGTGTAACCACTTCAGTAATGTGCAGACATCTGGAAAACAAAATAGCAACTTCCTTAGATTTCCCTTCAGGATTATAATTTGTATAAACGTGGATAATACAAAACCTGTTTTAAGATGCGTTTGTTATATAAATATATCGTGATTTTCCACGACAAAAATCATGTTATGCTGTAGAACATTTCTCAGGTACATTCAATCCCCTTGCGTTGAGGGGGTTAGGTTTGGCTGTCAGTCCGGTCACCGGACCGACGCCGGGATCCCGGTTGTTAGATGGGCGGGGGAGCTCGTGAAACTAAGCCCCTTGTGGGCTCGCCACAGGTTCTATTCCCAGTCTATGGGTGTCGTGGACACCCATGAGTGGGAATAGTCCCTGCTGGTCGGCATGCCGACAGGCGGGCTGTTAACTGTTCAGGATCGCGGCGTCGGTTTTGTGTCCGCATCCCGATAGAGTATAGTATAACCGCATCCCGATAGAGGAAATGAACAGTGATACATGCGTAGACATGTTACTGAGGGAAACATTGAATCTTATAGATGGCCATGGGGAAAAAATACAAATTAAACATTAATACTTGGGAGTCCAGTGTTTGTTACAAGCAAGAAGAAAAAAGAACCGGTGAAGACCTGAGGGGAGTGCAAGGGAGGGGAATATAGGAATGAGTGGAATTACCATAATCACAGCAATCTTGAAAACAATATATACTATAACAGTAACACCCAAATAAATAGAAACAACAGCAAAAAAGTTTGCCCTGGAACACATGAGAAATACTGGGACTCCCATGGCCAGATTGGTGAAAAAGTCAATTATATTTTGTAGTTCCTTACATTCATTACAGAAGTTTGCTACAGAATATATGTTTGAGTCTTCAATTAATTTGTTCTCAGGGAAAATTAGTTTCCCTATTAATTTTGGTGGCATGGTAATTTGCTGTTTTAATGGCCTTTTTATTGCAACCCTTGTTTGATAGCCTGATTGTAAGTTCTTCACTCTTTTGTTGCAATGACATGTGATGCGAACAATACATATGTAGAATCAGTAACTCATCTTTGGGTATGTTTCTCATAGTCGGTGAGAAAAGGGCACTTTCCCAAAGCAGGAAGCTTTTGCTGTACACTTTCTGTACAGTTCTGTCATCAAATAGCCCTCAATATTGATAAAGAGATGGAAATCCTGGAATGTAGCAGACATTTTGCTGATATATATTAATTCAGATTTAAATCATTAGTATTCAAGGGTTCTGATGAATTCACTGAGAGCTTCCATTTCTCTGTGCCAAATCATGAGTATATGATCAATATACTTCAGCCATGATTTTATTTGGCACACACATCTCTCAATGGTGTAACAGAAGACAAGTTCCCTTTCTCACCATCGGAGGATCAGGTTGGCATAGGTGAGCACACATGCTGCACCTGTTGCTGTTCCTGGATCTGTAGATAGAACTTATCAAACGTATAGTAGTTTCTGTGAAGATAGAAGTCTACTAACAAAAACTCCCTTAAATCATCCATGCACTCTGTTCTCAAAAAGTATATTAACCTGATTGATGTCCTATGCTTGTGTATAGAGATTCTACATTCCAGATTTAATGTCACTAGATAATGATTTTCATCTGGTTGGACATCATGGATCTTCCTTAGCACATCAGAATTGTCTTGTTCATATGATGGTAGACTTGTATACATGGTGTCTATGGTGTTTATGGTGTTGTCCAGGAAAATGCTAGCTTGTTGGAAAGTCCACCAACCCCTGATATGAATGGCCTGTCAGCAGGGATAAGATTGCACCTTAGGCAGAATGTAAAAAGTTGTAGTTTGGCGATTGTTGACCTGTAGAAATGTGTATTCTTGCTTTGTGATACCTCTTTTATAAGCCTAATTTATCATTCTGTAAATCAGAATAATGTGATCAGTAAGATTAACGATAACATGTTTGTAGCTAGATGTGACTCCAAGTTGTCTCTGGGCCTCTTTGAGATAATTTTTTTTGGCCAGATAATTTTTTTTGGCCAAATGACAACATTTCCCTTTTTATTAGACGTTTTTGTAATTATGTTACATTTTCTCATTTCATTAGGCTTTCTTCATAGGACAAGTTGATGTTACTATCGTCCATATCCCTGGATATTAGGTATAGAAAGACTTTCACTTCAAGATATGAGGTGTCTTGAGGTGTGAGAGTAGATTGCTTCCTATAATTTCTCTTAGTTAAAATGGTAATGTGTTATCAAAAGTGCTAGTCAGATCTAAAAGTTCTAGGTATGAGAGAGCTTCCAGTTTTTCATTGGTGTTAAAAATGAGGATGTTTTATCCATGACCTCAATAAGGGGTGATAATTTAGATCCTTCAATTGGGAATATAGTATCTTTCATCTTTATGAAAAATTTTGTAACCAATAATTTATACCCAAAAGTTTTAGATTTTAGTGCGTTGAAGTACGTGCTGGGCAAAAATAAAATAAAAATAACCTTTTGCTAAGAACACCCATTTGAGTTGTAGTCAGATTTTTCAGTCAAGTTGATAATTTTTAAATTTGTGAAAGAAGCTTTTAATCTAGATTATTTCAGTGATAATGAGGAGACTACTGATGACGATCTTTAGACTGCAATGGATACATTAAGTTCTTTACTGTTGAAAGAAAATTCCCTTAGGTGGGAAATTGCAACTTTAGAAAAGTACTTAGCTGAGGAGATTATACCAAAGGGTTTAAGAATAAAAAAAATCCCCTACTTTTCAGGATTCCAGTGACCATTTCAAAAAGGAATGAGCCAAGATTATTGAAGCATGCTCCTTTTCACTTGTTTATTTAATAATAAAAGAAAGGAAAGATAAGTTGCTACATCTTAATAAAAAAATAAAAGTGATGCAGACATTATTACAGCCTTTTCAACAATTACCAGAGTATACCATATTGGATAATGACTTGGAATTAAGAATCAGTATACACACAAAAGAGCTAGTTGAGAAAAAACTAAGAATTGAAAAGAGATTCTGACTTCTATAGAAATGGAGGTAAAATCAATTCAATAAAAAAGAAAAAGAAATCTAAGAAAAAAATAGAGAAATTCTTTCATACCGAGATAGTAAAAAAGGCACAAAAAAATCAGGAAGCTAGAAATACAAATAAAAAGAAAGGAAAGGTACAGTTTAAGGAAACATTTATACAGGTACAGTTTAAGGAAACATTTATAGAGGATCTAGAAATGGAGAATGAGAACAGACCAACTTGAACAAACACAATACGATCAAATTAATAAAGAGGACAATCAACGAAGATATTACTCAGAAGATCGCTATAACCAGAGGGAATGGATACATCCAAGGAGAAATAACTTTAGAACCAACCGATGGAATAGAAGACCTTCTTTACACTCAAAACCTATTTGAGGCTTTTGGAGAACGAGGTTATGAACCAAGACCTTTTTTATGGAACAGAGATCGTTATAGAAAAAATCAGTGGTAAAGAAAAAGAAGGGAGGAAAACGTGGGGGAAATAAAACAAGGCGAATAAGGAAAAAAGATGGAGCAAAAAAAAATAAACCTTCTGGACAACACATCAAAACATGATGTGAAAATATTCAATTTATGTTCAAAAGTTTTAACTGAAGATGAAGATAAAATTTTAAAGAAAGGACTCAAACTTGCTCCCACATTACCATCCAATCCATTTCAAACCTATATTGATATCCATAAACTTGCGCGCAAACTGACCCTAAAGAATTTTTTTTTTCAATAAATAAATCTAATGCATCAGACACTGGTGAAACACAATTTAAAAATAAATCAATCTTCCTCTCACATACAGTATGAAAGGTTGTATGAGCGAGAGTTTTGCATAATCAGTAATAGAGGATGTAAAAAAACTTGATTATTGAATGACCAAGAATACAAAGAAACGAACATTACATAATATCACTAAAAATGAAACACAAGCTATAAAATCACTGAAAAATGATAAATAAATAATTATTAAACCTTGTGATAAGGGGGGTGGAATAGCAATTCCAAAACAAAACTGATTACATAAAGGAAATTTAATCTCAATTGAATCAGAATGGAACCTACCAGAAACTAAAATCAGATCCAACTGTAAGGATAAGAGGAAATGATAAATACATTTATGGTAAATGGAACCATTACTATGGAGTTTGATTTTTTAGATATAAAAGATCCAAAACCCCCACGATGTATACCCTACCTAAGATACATCAAAATGCAACAGCTTCCCCAGGACATCCCATAATTTTGGGCTCAGGAGGACTCGCAACAAACTTATCGGAGATGACAGATTTATTCCTGCAACCTTTAGTAAAAGAAGGCAAGTCTTATTTAAAAGATACCACTGATACTATTAACACATTAGGAGATGGGATCAGAATATCTTGTCACTGCCGATGTCTCTTCCTTGTACACTATAATCAATCACAAGGACGGTTTAGAGGCAGTAAAATGGCATTTGGAACAGACAAATATTTCATCTGGAAAAATAGCCTTCATTTTAGAAGGGATCTCCTTCACATTAGAAAACAATTATTTTTTCTTTGAAGAAAATTATTATCTCCAGAAAATAGGGACTGCCATATATGCCAACTTGTTTATGGCCCGGTGGGAGGAAGATTTGGTTTGGAATAACCCACGGGCAGGCGCGAACTTGGTGACCTGGCACAGGTACATCGATGATATTCTTTTAATCTAGAGGGGTCAGGAACAAGATCTTGACGATTTTTGTACAACATTTAAAACTAAAGGATACACAAAGCCTACTGATTCAAATAGCCTTATTCCCTACAGCAGTCAACACCACCCCAACTGGTTGAGGGGGATCCCAAAAGGACAATTATTAAGATTAAAAAGGAATTGCAGTGAGGAGACACAATATCAAGAACAAAAGTTAATTATGAAGGAGAAATACCTAAAAAAAAAAAAAAAAAAAAAAAGGGTATGCTGAAGAACTTCTAAAAAAGGCAAAGCAGGAGGTTGAGAAGATAAAAAGAGACGACATCTTGAAAGGTTTTCAACAGAAAAAGGAAACAAGTGAAGTCCAATGGGCATTTTTGTCTGGATTTGGAGCCAATTATAAGGAACACAAAAAAAATCATTAGGAAACATTGGCATCTCCTGTGTAGGGATCCAATACTGAAAGGGATTATGCCAGATAAACCCCGATTTATTGTTATGCACACCAGTGCCTGCAGGAATGTACTGGTGTCTGAACTGTTATGCACACCAGTGCCTGCAGGAATGTACTGGTGTTTGAACTGTTATGCACACCAGTGCCTGCAGGAATGTACTGGTGTCTGAACGGATAGGGTTGCAAAACAAATGAACTCACAGACAGACTGGGGAATATGACATTACGTACACAGAAGGTGATAGGGTAACAAAATAAACACAAAGTGAACAGAGAAGCCCAGAGGCTAAGAAACTGGGTGTCTCCCTAGTATTAGGAATGCTCAGATGGAAAAAGCAAGATGTTGTGTTTTAATACGTAGAGAACCCGAAATGCTGTTGCTAAGGTCAACAGCAAAACCCTAAAGGGTTACCAACGGGTGTGGCAGTAAACTCCTTGGTCAGAGATGGAATGATAGACACAAGGAGAGTCTCCACAATCCTAATCCTCACTTGCAGTACACAGGTTCAAACTGCCACTAAACTGACACCTGAACACCTTGCACAGTGAGAAAGGATTTAGGCAGGCAAGTCTGAGAATACAGCCGCAAACTTGCTAAGTTCACAGAGTAGCAAAAGAACCCCAGCAAGTTAAACGACTGACTCCAGTCTTACTGCTAGGTCTGGATTGGCATAGTGTAGTACCAAACCCCAAGGCCTATTTGCAGTAAGCAACAACAAATACAAAGCTACACAGTACTAGCTAGCTTTCAGGAACTGACTAACCAACAAAGATTCAGCAGCATCTGCTTAACCTGAGAAGAGGCCTTATATAGCAGGTGCTGTCCACGCCCCACTCAGACCTCACAGACTGTGAGCACAAAAACCAGCACCGGATCCCCTGCCGTGCACAGAGCCTGTAACCACTGCACAGCAAAAGACCCGAACCGGAGTATCAGCTGCGCTCAGGTTACTCCGCTAGCACTTGTCTCCCGGTTGCCATGACGACGTGGCAGCACAGGGCAGGAGACCCTAACATTTATTTATAGAAGAGGGAAAAAATGTGAAGAATTCCCTTGTAAAGAGTGCACTCCGGTATGAACCCTTGAATCCAGTAAGAACAAAGGGGTTCCATCGATGTGGAATGTGCATAGCTTGTAGAACCATCCAGTCTAAGGATTCCAAGTCTTTACAGTAAATGATCAAAGTTATGTGATTAAGGATTTTATCACATGTCACACGACAAATGTGGTATATTTTAATTAAGTGTGAATGTGGCCTCCACTACATCGGTAGAACTGGAAGAGCTTTAAAAACCCGTATATCTCAGCATATACGTAATATTATGTAAGGCCTTACCACACATTCCTTGTCTGAACACTTTTTAACTATAGATAGGTGTTCCACTAATAAAATTACATCATTCATAGGGATACAACATGTTAAATCTTATTGTAGGGGAACTTAGCCACAGCAGAGATGCAATGGATATTCAAATTCAATACATTGATGCCAGATGGACTCAATTCTGACTTTGAACTCAAGTGGTTCCTCCAATAACATCCCTCTGTCCACTTTTGTTGTCCTTTTCCTTTTTTTTCCCCCCATAGTGTTAGGAGAAATCTGCACTTTATTAACGTCTTTCTCTTGAGACTTGTTTTGTTATCATCTTGCGTTTTATTGTGATGGATGTAACACTAGATGTATCTTCTTCCTCAACAATTGGTTATCATCCTTCACACTTTACTGATCTATGTATTTGTTATGTAGAGTGCGATGGGCAGAACTTGTATACATTTTTTCTTTATTTGGGTCATTAGCAATCTGACTTTTGTGGTCAATATAGTCCAGCCCTTTTCCTATGTGTTCTTTGTAAAAATACAGTTTTTTTTAAATATGTACTTTACTGAATCTATTTAGTTACTTTAGCTCTTTTATTTGGTGTTAAACAGAATCGATCTTCTCTGGTTTTATGTGTTCCACTGCGGTAGGTGGAATGCATAAATAAACTATACTTCCTACTTCCGGCGGCCGCTATATCGATTCCGGGAGTACAGTAATATGCGTTCCACCGCGGGAAATGGAACGCAGTGACTAAATGTATGGTCAATATAGTCCAGCCCCTTTTTTGATGTGTTTCTTATATGTTCTTCACTAAAATTATTATATTTTGATATATTCCTATTGGCGTACTACAGAATTAATCCTCTCCGGTCATATGCATTCTGCTGCGGCAGGTAGAACACAAATTATTTATGCTTCCTACTTTCGGCAGCGACTATACCAAGTCTGTATACAGTATTGATAGACCAAATTGCGCAAATGTTGGATGCAGCCTGTAGTGCAGAGAGACAGAGCCTTCACCAACACTCAGAATATAACAATGGAAATAACAAACTGCCACACAATGGCGCCACCAACAATAAACAAAAATTAACTATGCGTTCCAAAGATACAGAAAATACCCAGGCTTAAATCATTCATCAAATATTCTTTAAAACATATTTCTTAAATTAAATAAACATTTAGAACGACTGGTATTGCCCATATTGAGAGGTAAATGTGGCAGCAACTCGTGCATTTAGTCACTGCGTTCCACTTCCCGCGGTGGAACGCATATTACTTCCGGAATCTGAATGGACTTAGTATAGTGGAAATAACACAAACTGACACACAATGGCACCACCAACAATAAATGGGCAAAACAGTTGTATTACACTTTAAAAGACATTTTCAGTGGAGCAAGTTTTTGGATCAACTTCGTGCTGAAACTGAAAAAAATAGAACATAGTGCAATAGAGCTTCAATAAAACACTTGTTTATTTAGAGAGCCGCACTCACATTTTCATTGATTCAAGTAGAAATATCACACCACATAAGTGTACTATCCTCAGACTCCACAGACTACCGTATAATGCGTTCCACCAGAGTCCATAGATTTTACAATGTCGGGTTTAAGAATAAAGTTTCCTTATATATATATATATATATATATATATATGACTCACTTTTCCAGCACTACAGAAAAAGTAAAGAAGCCAGCATTCACGTGTTGAAAAAATGGAGCAAACGGTTTAATCCTTAGCCAAACGGCATGGTCATATACAGTTACACAGACACAGCCCGACAGCTGTTTCAACCAGTTCCTGGTTTTCCACAGGGGCTGTGTCTGTGTAACTGTATATGACCATGCCGTTTGGCTAAGGATTAAACCTTTTTTTCCATTTTTTCAACACGCGAGTGCTGGCTTGTTTACTTTTTCTGTAGTGCTGGAAAAGTGAGTGTCTTTATTATTATTGCTACCTTGCACCACCATTATATATTTTTTCTTCAAATTTATAGGCTTCGTGTGCTGTCTTTATATATATATATATATATATATATATATATGTATGTATTTATGTATGTATGTATGTTCCCGGATTTTAGATAGTTGTTAACTGTCACAAGTCCTCTCTCCAGCAGGTAATAAAGTGATGGTCCGAAAAAAAACCCATACATGATTTTAAAAAACAGTCATATACATAATTTACAATAAAATTAGTTTGACTAAAATATGCATAATTTGAAAGGAGGAGCTTAATATAGATTCAATAAGAAGGCAGGAGAAAATATTAATCTATATTCAGAGAAACCATTTAATTTCGAAATCAGCATTAAGTCCACCAGGGGCCAGGAATCCCAACGTATGCATCCATTTCATCTCTGACTTGGCTAACAGGATTTCTACATCGTTACACCTCCAATTCTGGTCTATACGTTGAATCCCCCAAAAAGCCTTACTACCACTTGTACTACAATTGTGTTTGAGTTTAAAATGGGCAGATACTGAGTGTATCTAAACCTTTTTGCTAACCGGGTTTTTAAAGATCTGCTGGTCTTGCCTACATAAATTAGATTACATTGACATTGTATGGCATAGATTATATTTCTAGAATGACAAGTGATGAAATCCCATATAGGGTATATTTTCTCATTCACTGTAAATTCTTTCAGCTTATTAGTACCCTTAGTCTGGCGGCATATAACACAGCCCACATCGGTAAAAACATTGGCTTCTTATATTGCTACGTTTAGGTATTTCCATTACACTGCAAACCAGTTTGTCTTTCAGAGAAGGGGCTTTTCTATAAACAAATCTAGGTTTTTCTGGTAAGTTTTTTCCGATAATGAGATCTTATTTCAGTATCTTCCAATGTTTTCTGAACACACTTTCTATTTCTTTGAATTAATAGTTGAAATTTGTGATAAAAGACCATTGTAAACAATCTGATTTTTTTTTTTGTGTGTAAATACGGTTTATTGAAATTTTTTGTCAGAGTACAATAGACAATGAACAGTTGGATGGGGGAGGGGAAGACATAAGGAAAAAGGTATCAAATATGCGAGTTAGGATGGTCAACAAGTAACAGAGCGAAGAATATTAAAGTAACTATATCAAAAACCGTATGTCAACGGGGGGGGGGGGGGGGGGGGGGCATTTATAGTACGCCAACCATGGGGACCAGATATCAGTAAGGGCTGATGAACTGCTTTCAACCACACTAGAGAGGAATTCCATATGGTAAGCATCCCAGACGGCAGCATCCACAGCCGCGATGGATGGAATTGTGTGCGACTTCCAGTGGAAAGCTATTTTACATTTCAGTGCGGTCGTGATATGCCAGATGAGCTTTTGTGAAGATTTCGGTGTTCCGGGGATGGGTCTCGGGAAAAGAAAGAAAGACGGGGAAGAGGGCATGTCCACTCCAGTGATTCGCAAAATCAATCTCCGGATGGCCTTCCAGAGTGATGCTATCCTGGGACAGTCCCAAAATATATGGAGCAGGGTACCCTCCAACCCGCAACCCCTCCAACACCTATCCGAGGCGGAAGGGAATATTCTACTTAGTCTTGTCGGAACCAAGTACCAACGGACATATAGTTTAAATGAATTCTCTCTATGTCTAATAGAGGTCGCAGAGGAAACTAAGTTCTGTTTAATCTGTTCCCAGGTGTCTGTCTCCATGTGGTCCTGCAAGTCAGTTTCCCAAGCTATCTCGTGAGGGGCCAATGTGGGTAGGTTATGAGTAAGCATAAGGCGATATATTGATGACAGAAGGCCCTTAGAGGGAGAGCGAAGGAAGCATAATGATTCCAGAGGGGATCGGGACAAAGAGCTATGCGATTGGAGAAAGGCTAAGTGAAAGCTACGTAGTTGCAGGTACTGGAAGAAACGTGGGTGGAGGCCATATCGACTCTGTAGGTCTGAGTAAGCTGGAAAAGAGCGTGACAGTGCTATATCGTTAATAAACAGAAGATCATGAGCTAACCAGTGCTGAAAGGCATGTGAGACCCTTCCTCCGGCAAACAGTGGGTTGTCCCAGAGAGGTGCAAGAGCGGGAGGGGAGGACAATAGAGCAAAGATCTTAGTGAGCCTGTCCCATAGCGAGATGGTGAATGTTATAGATGGGAAATTAGTATAATCAGGGGGCCTGTGAGAGCGAGGGATCCATAGAAGGGTGGAGATGGAGCGCACACGAACAAGTTCGGATTCCAATTGGACCCATCTACGGGAAGATATGTGCGAGTGCCAGGGAACGGCCTGGGAAAGATGGGCCGCATAATAATACAATTTAATATTGGGCACTCCAAGTCCACCCTCCCTGGCCCTGTTATATAGAGTCTTGAGTCCAACCCGAGGTCTTTTGCCTAACCATAAAAAGTGTGGAATTTCTTCTGCAAATCTAAAAACACATGTGAAGGGATCCTCACCGGGAGCGCTTGAAAGAGGTATAAGAGGCGAGGTAAGACATTCATTTTCAGGGCATTGAACTGACCAGACCACCTCAGGAGATCACTAGTGACACTATGAATCAACCCAGGATAGTTAGCCGGATACAGTTGGGAATATTGTCTGGTGAGATGTATGCCTAGGTATTTCAAGCGGGATTTTTTCCAATCAAATTTGAAGTTAATAAATAGGGAAGCTTTCAACGGGGCTTGCAGGTGAAAATCCAGTACCTCTGTCTTAGCAGCGTTGACTTTAAAATTGGAAATAACACCAAATATAATTTTGAAAAGGATTGGGAGAGAGATAAGCGGGTTCGAGAGAGTAAGTAAAATATCATCCGCATATAGAGAGATCTTAAACTGAGAGGAGCCTATTGTGATCCCCGAGATATCCGGGCAGTTGCGGATTCCGGACGCCAGAGGTTCTATCATCAGAGCGAAAATTAAGGGTGACAAAGGACAGCCCTGTCTCGTGCCATTTGTAATCGAGAATGGAGGGGACAGTAGGCCATTCACTAGGACACAAGCTGACGGGGAAGCGTAAAGAGATTTTACGCCCGTGAGAAAACGGCCCGAAAGACCAAAGCAAAGCGTCGAAGGGTGCAATCCATATATAACCAAGATATGCGGTCGAACGCTTTTTCAGCGTCCAACCCCATCGCCAGGGAGGGGATTTTAGATGAGTCAGCAAAGTGCAGAGTATCAATCGCCCGTCTAATGTTGTCAAAGGCCTGTCTGCCAGGGATAAAGCCGACCTGGTCCGGATGAACCAGGGAAGAGATCATCCCCGCAAGACGGTTTGCAAGTATTTTCGCAAATAGTTTCAGATCAGAATTTAACAGCGATATTGGGCGATAGCTGCCACATTCCGTGAGGTCGCGTCAAGATTTAGGTATGACCACTATTTCAGCTCTAGTAGTGGAGCCATCAAAGGGTGTACCGGCTAGAATCGCATTGAACAATACTGTCAGGGCCAGGGTCAGAATTCTACTAAACTTCTTATAATATAAAGCCGGCAGACCGTCTGGACCCGGAGCTGAGGCATTCCTCAATGATTTGATTGTAAGATCAATTTCCTCGGCAGTGATCTCTGCATTGAGCAAACCCATCTGTTGTTTAGAAAGTACCGGGAGGGGGCAGGAAGAAAGGAAGTTGTCTATGCGCTCTTGCAGACTAATGGAGTCGCCTGGAGTAGGCAGGTTATACAGGGATTGGAAATATTCCTTGAAACAGTGGGCTATTTTCTGAGGGTCATAAGTCAGCTTGTGATGTTGATCTTTTAGCGAGAGGATCCTGTTCCTCTGTTTGCGAGCGCGTAAGCGGGAAGCTAAGAGGGAGTCAGCTTTGTCACCCTTAGAGTAGAACTTATGTTGTAACCATCGCATGGTCATAGCGGCTTTGGCAGATAAGATTTGGTATAATTGGCCCTTGAGAGCCAGGAGTTTGCTATATAAAGAGCGTCTGGGCGTCTGTTGATGTCGGATCGTTAGCTCTTTGATTTACATAGAAACATAGAATTTGTCGGCAGATAACCACTTGGCCCATCTAGTCTGCCCCTTTTTTTTTTTTTTATATTTTTATCTCTAACCTTATTTGATCCTTATTTCTTTGTAAGGATATCCTTATGTCTATCCCATGCATGTTTAAATTGCTCTACTGTCTTAGCCTCTACCACCTCTGATGGGAGGCTATTCCACTTGTCCACTACCCTTAATTTTTCCACAAATTTCCCCTGAACCTCCCCCCCTCCAGTCTCAGTGCATGTCCTTGTGTCCTGTTGCTTCTCTTCATTTGGAGAATGTTTCCCTCCTGGACTTTGTTAAAACCCTTGATATATTTGAAAGTTTCTATCATGTCCCCCCTTTCCCTTCTCTGCTCCAAACTATACATATTGAGATTTCTTAGTCTTTCTGGGTATGTTTTGTGATGTAGGCCATGCACCATTTTAGTTGCCCTCCTTTGTACAGTTTCTAATGTATTAATATCCTTTTGAAGATATGGCCTCCAGAACTGAATACAGTATTCTAGATGAGGCCGTACCAATGACCTATACAGTGGCATTATTACTTCTTTCTTTCTGCTGCTGATTCCTCTCCCAATGCAGCCAAGCATCTGACTAGCCTTCCTCATTGCCTTGTTACATTGCTTACCTGCCTTTAAGTCATCTGAAATAGTGACTCCTAGATCCCTTTCCTCCTCAGTAGTTTCCAGTATAGTGCCATTAATACTGTATTTAGCTTTAGGATTTTTGAGACCCAAGTGCATGATTTTGCATTTTTTGGCATTAAACTGTAATTGCCAGACTCTTGACCATTCCTCTAATCTACCTAGATCCTCAATCATTTGTTTTACCCCACCTGGTGTGTCTACCCTGTTGCATACCTTTGTGTCATCTGCAAAAAGGCATACTTTCCCTTTAATGCCATTTGCAATGTCACCAATAAAGATATTAAAAAGCACTGGTCCAAGTACAGATCCCTGGGGTACTCCACTGGTAACATTTCCCTCCTGTGAATGCACTCCATTTACCACAACTCTCTGTTTTCTATCCTTCAACCAAGATCTTATCCATTCAATAATCCTAATATCCAATCCCAAACTTTCAAGTTTATTTAGCAGTTTGCGATGTGGAACTGTGTCAAAAGCCTTACTAAAGTGTAGATAAGCTATATCCTTGGCTCCACCTTTATCCATCACTTTAGTCACACAATCAAAAAAGTCAATAAGATTTGTTTGACATGATCTCCCCCCAGTGAATCCATGCTGTTTGGGATCCAGTAAATTTGGTGCTCAAGATCCGCAACTGCCCGGCGATCCTGCATTTTTTGGGCTTTAGCTAAAGAAATAAAATTACCCCAAATGGAGGCCTTATGTGCCTCCCATACTATTGCGGGAGATATATCGTCCGTGGAATTCAAGGAGAAGAATTCCTCCAGGACTCCATCAGTCTGAATGAGATATTCCTTTTTCAGAAGGAGAGTAGAGTTCAATCTCCAACGGAAAGTTGTGGGATGTGAAGGGGAGAAATTAACGGTCAATGAAACCGCTAAATGATCTGACCACACCACCGGGGAGACCGAGGCCTTAATCAGGCCTTGTACAGTGGAAGAGTCCACTAAAAAAAGGTCAAGTCTAGAGTGAAGGTCATGGGGAATAGAGTAATGAGTGTACGTACGTTCACACGGGTACAATACTCTCCAAGCATCGTAATATCCCTAGGACGTTATGTAGTCAGCTAATCGTCTGGATTCCCTAACTGTCGAAGGACTAGGGACACAAGACTGAGTACGGTCCCATACTAAATCTGGCACGGCATTGAAATCCCCACCAATGATTACCCGGCCCTTTGTTAGTTTATCAAGTTGGGAGCGGAAATCGCTGTGGAAGGCACCCTGCTCCATATTCCCAAGCTGTAAGACAACAATATTGAAGCAACCCTTGGGATCAGAAAAAGAGTTTTCAATAGCGTAATGAAGTGAAGCATGTAGCAGGATAGCAGTACCCTTACGTTTTTGGGGAGTTGTAGAGTAGAAGGCCTGAGGGTAGGCTCTCGAGGCCAAGGAGGGATGTACAGTTTGAAAATGTGTTTCTTGTAAAAGAATTATGTCAGCTTTCTGTTTTTTTAAAAATTGGACGGCCATGGTTCGCTTTTGGGGGGGGGGGGGGGAGTTTAGTACGTTGACATTCAACGATACAATATTAAGAGTCATGGAGGGTGCCAGTGAAAAATTCGGCTCAAGGGAGGTCTGACCACCCAGAGTGCACTGCAAAGCTGAGTAGGGGGGTATAAGTAGGACAGGGGAAGTTAGGGGTAAAAAACGAGGGGAACGGAGGCCGTGTGGCCAACCGAGTATCTGGAAAAGGTCGCAGTCCTAAGGACACGACATACAACACCACCATAGGACCACATCCGTACAGGAGGGGGTCCGGGTGTTGTGGGGGTGAGGCCGAGAGGAGAACAGAGGTATGCCAGCTGTCAGCCAGCCAAAACAGCAATAGAACGTGGGTCATTAACGTGGGCATGGGGGAGGGAGGCCTGCAAGGCAAAAGGGGGAAACCCCAATAACTTGTGGATAGGGTCTGAAAGAACTCAAACTAGGGAGGGTCCATTCCAGTAACGGAGTGACCCCAGCAGAGGGACGAACAATACCTTAGTGTGTCAGGATAAACAATCGCCATGTAATATATGAACATAAAAAAACAAAGACATGTAGCAGTTAATAGAGATAGACAATTATCATCAACAAAGTCAATCGTAGTATCGCTGAACAGCGGCATGAGGCGACCCCGGAACACTCGTACGATAGCGTCACAAGGCCAGTGAAACAATGAGCCGGGAAGGCAGGCTGTGAAAGTGTAAAAGGAGAACCCCATGCCGCTGCGCAGGGAGAAGGGGCAAAAGGCACAGATACAGTATAAACAAGAAAACAAACATCATCTCTATAACATTAAGCCAGAAAAAGAAATTCTACTAGTCCTTGTAACAAAAACCTGAAAGTCTTGAAAGCGAGTAGTGTAATCAGCGGGCGGTCGACCATTCGGCACGTGGGGGCGATCTCGACTTCGGGCCCTCAGGGGAATCTGAGGATGATGCAGGAGGAGAAGTCGAGAAGAGCCCTAATCGTCTGAGGATGATGCAGGAGGAGAAGTCGAGAAGAGCCCCAATCGTCTGAGAGCCGACAAGCCATCGTCAGGATTCTTCACAGAATGATTCCGACCGTTGAAGGAGAACTGTAGGGCAAACGGAAATCCCCATCTGTAAAGGATCTGGCGGTTGCGTAAGGCCTTAGTGACGGGTAACATCTCCCTCCGTTTTTTGAGAGTGGAGGGGGCCAGATCTTGAAAAATGAGGAGGTGTGATCCTTTATATGGGATAGCAGGGGCGCCACGGCAAGCATTGAGCACTTTTGTTTTGACGTGGAAGAAGTGCATGCGGAGGACAATGTCTCTTGGGGGTTGGTCCGAGGGTGGTTTTGCACGGAGAGCTCTATGCGCTCTGTCCAGCAGGAATTGATCCTCCGAGAGGCCCGGGAGAAGTTGATGAAATAGGCCCAGGAGATACTCAGACAGCACAGTTGTATCTATCGACTCTGATACGTTGCGTATTCGCAAATTGTTTCTGCGCGAGCGATTCTCCAGGTCCTCGACTTGTTCGCGCATGAGGTCGACTTCCGACCGCAATTAATTTCCGAGACTCCTGAGTAACAACATCCTGATAATTGCAGATATCATCAGTTTTACGTTTCAAAGCGTCAGTACGAGATCCCAGGGAGGATATCTCCGTTTTAAGTTCCTGGATGGCCGCACGTAGCTCAACTCTGAATGTGGTCGCAATCCTCTGTACTAGAGAGTCATAGGGATCAGCGTCAACAGTGAGAGCAGAGTCAGATCTGGACGGGGAGGACCCCACATCCTGCAGAGTTCCAGGCGAAACCGGGTGCTGATTTACATTTTTGCCCCGTTTAGGGCCAAAGAAAGATGAGGAGTCTCCAGGGGGAGCTTTACGGTTTCTGTTAGACATGACCACTATATTTCAGAGCGGCAATGTATAGATGTATAGAAAAAACTGTGAAGAAGATGGGGTAGGGCCCAGTGCCTTGCAGAGAAATAAAGGTGTTTCACATGGACATCACAGAGGAGCTACACAGGGAGAACTAGAGACCCGGCCAGCGGTGACTCCCATTCCCCGAGAGCTCAGGGTTAAGCAAAGCCCAGTAATCCCATGATGTGTGGAGGTATTGAAATAGGACAATCCACTGTATCCACAGGGGCAGAGGACGTAAGGCCAAGCACAAAGCCAGCAATCTTGTAAATGCACAGGGAGGGATATGTTCATGAGGGGCCAGGCAGAGTGTTAAGAGTTCCCACTACAGGCTTCTGTGATCAGCAACAGGGTGTCTTCCCATATATGGGCATTCAAGATGGCCACCGCATACAGGGAGATCAAGGCAGCTCACCTCACAGTCAGCTCCGGACCGCCGCAGTACTGGATTCCGGGTGCGGAGGGGTCCCCCTTCCTGATGGGGGCAGCCACAGTGAGTAGCAGGGTCGGGTAGAGCTCCCCGGGCCGCGCTGCGTCCGTGAACGGAGGCGCGGGAGGGACGTGCCGGACGCCATGAAAATCGAGTCCCCGGCTCTGGAGGGGAGACAAGGCCTCGGCCCGCGGGAGCGTCCAGGTCGCCCCGCGGCTCAGAGACAGCAGCTCACGGTGGGGTCTCAGGTGCGGAGAGGCGCAGTACGGGTGCAGGAGCTTCCGGGGACCGGAGATTGAGCAGGGCAGTATGTTTAAAGCGTGCCCGGCCGGGAGCTCACGGGGCACACAGCAGAGAAAGACACTCTTTCTACCTGCTATTCCAGGCACAGGAGGGGAGCTTTTGGGCCTCTGCAGGTACCTGAGGGTCCAGGGGGGTCTCCGCTGGTCAGAGGGTGTGTGGGGCGCCCGCAGGAGGTCCGCCGAGTTTCGCCGCGGCCGCGAACGGGTCCCGGAGCTCGTCGCCGGGACGCTTCCAAACTCGAGGCCCCGGCTTCTGGAAGTCCAGTAGGCCGCGATCTCGTAGCGGCGGAAATTACCCCTCAGCGCTGCGGGACTCCTCTCCAGGTAGCCCACCGCTGTCAGCAGCTCACTAGGTCACAGCAGGGGCCGATGGAGGCTATATTGAGCGGTTTTCTAGGTGTTTTAGAGCCCTTAGTTGCAGGAGCTCCAGCCCAAGATGTCTGAGCAGGACAACGTCCAAGCCACGCCCGCTGATTTTTATTTTATATTAATTTGTTCCCATTATTAAATCCCTCCTTTCAATAGAGTCTACTCTCTTAAGTGCACTATCAAGACAATCATCAGTGTAACCTTTATCTATTTATTTTTCATTTCTAGAGTCTGTACCTCACAAATGTCTGGTTCTGTACAATTTCTCCTGACTGAGGAATTGACTGAAGGGGATCGAGTCTAACCAGTTATCATGGTGTAGACTTGACCTTTCTATGAAGCTATTGGAATCGGTCGGTTTTGTTTCCAATTTACCCTCCTTTGCATATAAGCAGAGATATAAAAAAAATAATTCAGCAGCACTAATAGAGTATGATAAATTAATATTGAAATCATTCCTATTGAGGGAGTTCAAAAAAGATTGTAATGATTCCATATTTCCTCCATACAAGAAGTAAGTCATCAATATATCGCTTCCATAGCACCAGGTCCGCCCCCAGACTGCCATCATGACACACTATAAGTTCTTCCCAGTATGCCATGAATAAATTAGCATAACATAACATGTAACATAACATGTCATTTTATGATTATAAGTACACAGTTCAAATCGACTTCCTCTAGACAAGTGTTTGAAATACTTTCTTTCATAAACTGTCAGTCCTCCTATATTATCTATTTGATTACTTGCCAATGTGGACTTCAGTATGTAGGACGCACTACTAGAAACCTCAATATACGCTTTCTCGAACAGAGGAGGAATATTATTAATAAACAATCTCTGCATAGTCTATCTAAACATATTACCCGTCAACATCAAGGAGTTGTAAAAGTTATTAAAATTCAAGGCATTGAACACATACCGAATACAGCCCGTGGAGGAGATAGATTCAATGTGCTTTGCAAACGTGAAGCATATTGGATCTTCTCCCTGGGAACTTTATTCCCACAAGGTCTGAATGAAAATATCGAGATTAATAACATCTGATCCATCTCTATACTTGTTCAGAGCCCTTGGACGGGAAACCATAGCTGGTTTAAATATATCCAGTTATTGGTTGCCGCGCCCTATTGTTCTGTCTGTATGAGACGTCACCCTATATATAATCTTATCTGTTCCCAGCTCTGTAGACAGGAATGTATTTATAAAATAATTTACTTTTACTCCTGGTTCCTTCCTTCTTAGTCTTGGTTACTCTTAGGGTCATTCCGAGTTGTTCGCTCGCAAGGCGATTTTAGCAGAGTTACACACGCTAAGCCTCCGCCTACTGGGAGTGAATCTTAGCTTCTTAAAATTGCGAACGATGTATTCGCAATATTGCGATTACAAACTACTTAGCAGTTTCAGAGTAGCTTCAGACTTACTCGGCATCTGCGATCAGTTCAGTGCTTGTCGTTCCTGGTTTGACGTCACAAACACACCCAGCGTTCGCCCAGACACTCCCCCGTTTCTCCAGCCACTCCCGCGTTTTTTCCGGAAACGGTAGCGTTTTTATCCACACGCCCATAAAACGCCGTGTTTCCGCCCAGTAACACCCATTTCCTGTCAATCACATTACGATCGCCGGAGCGAAGAAAAAGCCGCGAGTAAAAAAACTATCTTCATAGCAAAATTACTTGGCGCAGTCGCAGTGCGAACATTGCGCATGCGTACTAAGCAGAAAAACGCTGCGATGCGAAGAAAATTACCGAGCGAACGACTCGGAATGACCCCCTCTGTCTTTATATATATATATATATATATATATATATATTCTTCAGTATTATTACTCTCCTATCTATCTATCTATCTATCTATCTATCTATATATTAAAAAAAATATACAATTATAATCCTTTAATTTCCCTAAAAATTCCAACTTGAATACTGGTCACTTAAAAAGTACGTTAGTGGAAAATAAGAGTTCTCCACATTCTTTCTTCGACTAATGAATTGAGTGCATTGATATAACTATATATATTTATTGTTTATTAGTCTTGTAATGTACTCAGATGGAGGTATATATCTGTGTCCGTGCAGAATTGTATATCTATAGCTCTTAACACCTACATTTCCAATTCCTCAGATACACTTTTGGCTCTGCTATGAAATATATGAGCACGTTCTAAATATGATTCTTACTGTGAACCACAATGTTGCATTATGATAGATTAACTAGTTACATTAAATAGCAACAATTGTTTCTTTTCCTTTTTTTCTTCTTCCAGTCAGGGATGTAAGATGTATGTCTATACAGCTCCCCTCACTGTGTGGCCGGGGTTCTTTTCGCCGACAAACTATACTAATAACTGTAATTCGATACCTGATGCCTAATTAATTAATAAATATATCTTTTTATATATAGAGAAAATAAAAATATTATTGAATATAAAACTAAATAATAAATACATACTATATATATTACCTTTTTCTATGTAAAAATAATTGCGGGATTTGAACCCACGATATGTGGCCCATACTCTGACTTTATTGAAGCTTTAACCCACGGCCGTAGGTAACAACAGCTGATGAGCACTCATTCCATCCTTGTATTATGGATCTCCCTTTCCTAGTGACGCCTCTAATGGATGCTCATATAATGAATGTATTATATATATGTTTTAATGTATATTATGTTAAACAGGTATAAAGGTCTAATATAAATGATGCCTATATATTTATTAATATATTACTAAATACAAAACCATTACCATGTTTTTATGTGAAAGTTCTATTGATTGCAGGCTGAATGAACACACACAAGTGTTTTTAATTGCACAATTACGGAAACTTCAATCCGATTGGAGGATACCTGTTTAAATCCCTGACACTTTGGACACTTGAAATTCTTCTTTTGTTGAAACCGCAGGTCCATAGGAGCGGAGAAACGCATCAAGGACCACTTTGTTTGGGGTAATTGAAGTACGCAGACCTGAAGACAAAGACTATTACAACCACCGCTAAGTCCTTCTTAACTGCGGCACTACACCTGAACCGCGACTTTCCGTGAACATTGGCGATCCCTTGTGAGTGTGTGCACAAATACTGACAATACGGTTAAAACACTTAGGTCTCCAGCATCGTTTTAGAGTTCCGGATTAATACCAGCGGTGGGAGCACTCTCCCCGGTGAGAAGAGCACGCCTTGGGGCTCGTTGCTGATCATTGAGTCTTAAAAACCCATACAAGGAACTGCTAACTGTGGTTGATTTTTAAGCTGGCCAGCTGTGAAACTTGTTACACAAAAAAATATTTCTCTGACGTCCTAGTGGATGCTGGGAACTCCGTAAGGACCATGGGGAATAGCGGCTCCGCAGGAGACAGGGCACATCTAAAGAAAGCTTTAGGATCACCTGGTGTGCACTGGCTCCTCCCCCTATGACCCTCCTCCAAGCCTCAGTTAGATTTTCTGTGCCCGACGAGAAGGGTGCACACTAGGGGCTCTCCTGAGCTCTTTGTGAAAGTTTTAGTTTAGGTTTATTATTTTCAGTGAGACCTGCTGGCAACAGGCTCACTGCATCGAGGGACTAAGGGGAGAAGAAGCGAACTCACCTGCGTGCAGAGTGGATTGGGCTTCTTAGGCTACTGGACATTAGCTCCAGAGGGACGATCACAGGTTCAGCCTGGATGGGTCACCGGAGCCGCGCCGCCGGCCCCCTTACAGAGCCAGAAGAGCGAAGAGGTCCGGAAAAATCGGCGGCAGAAGACTTTCCTGTCCTCAGATAAAGGTAGGCGCACAGCACCGCAGCTGTGCGCCATTGCTCTCAGCACACTTCACACTCCGGTCACTGAGGGTGCAGGGCGCTGGGGGGGCAGCGCCCTGAGACGCAATAAATCGATAGAAAACCTTTTATGGCTAAAATAAATGCATCACATATAACTCCTGGGCTATATGGATGCATTTAACCCCTGCCAAAACATACAAGAAAAAGGATGATAAGGACGCCGAGAAAGGGGCGGAGCCTATCTCCTCAGCACACTGGCGCCATTTTCCCTCACAGCTCAGTTGGAGGGAAGCTCCCTGGCTCTCCCCTGCAGTCACTACACTACAGAAAGGGGTTAAAAAAAGAGAGGGGGGCACAAATTAGGCGCAGTATAAACAATACAGCAGCTATAAAGGGAAAAACACTTATATAAGGTTATCCCTGTATATATATAGCGCTCTGGTGTGTGCTGGCAAACTCTCCCTCTGTCTCCCCAAAGGGCTAGTGGGGTCCTGTCCTCTATCAGAGCATTCCCTGTGTGTGTGCTGTGTGTCGGTACGTTTGTGTCGACATGTATGAGGAGAAAAATGATGAGGAGACGGAGTAGAGTGTCTGTAATAGTGTTGTCACCCCCTGGGGGGTCGACACCTGAGTGGATGTACTGTTGAAATTGCGTGACAGTGTCAGCTTTGTATAAAAGACAGTGGTTGACATGAGACAGCCGGCTACTCAGCTTGTGCATGTCCAGACGTCTCATACAGGGGCTCTAAAGCGCCCGTTACCTCAGATACAGACGCCGACACGGATACTGACTCCTGTGTCGACGGTGAAGAGACAACCGTGATTTCCAATAGGGCCACACATTGCATGATTGAGGCAATGGAAAAAGTTTACACTCTTCTGATAATATAAATACCACCAAAAAAAGGGGTATTATGTTTGGTGAGGAAAAACTTCCTGTAGTTTTCCTGAATCTGAGAAATAAAATGAGGTGTGTGATGATGCGTGGGTTTCCCCCCGATAACAATTGATAATTTCTAAAAAGTTATTGGCAGTATACCTTTTCCCGCCAGAGGTTAGGGTGCGTTGGGAAACACTCCCTAAGGGGGATAAGGCGCTCACACGCTTGTAAGAACAAGGGCTCTACCCTCTCTGGAGATGGCCGCCCTTAGGGATCCTGCTGATAGAAAGCAGGAGGGTATCCTAAAATGTATTTACACACATACTGGTGTTATACTGCGACCAGCAATCGCCTCAGCCTGGATGTGCAGTGCTGGGTTGGCGTGGTCGGATTCCCTGACTGGAAATTTGATATCCTAGATAAGGACAGTATATTATTGCCTATAGAGCAATTAAAAGATGCATTTCTATATATGCATGATGCACAGCGGAATATTTGCCGACTGGCATCAAGTATAAGTGCGTTGTCCAATTATACCAGTAAAGTGGTCAGGTGATGCGGATTCCAAACGGCATTTGAAGTATTGCCTTAAAAAAGGTAGCCTCTCAAAATAAGACGCCGTATTATCAGGCGCAGTCCTGGTTGGCAAGCGGACAAAAGGGTTCCTCTTTTCTGCTCGTGACAGAGGGAGAGGAAAATGGCTGCAGAGATCAGCCAGTTCCCAGGAACAGAAACCCTTTTCCGCCTCTGCCAAGCTCTCAGTATGACGCTAGGGCTTTACAAGTTCAGGCACGGTGGGGGCCCGTTCTCAATGAATTTCAGTGCGCAGTGGGCTCACTCGCAAGTAGACCCCTGGATCCTTCAGGTAATATTTCAGGGGTACAAATTGGAATTCGAGACGTATTCCCCTCGCCGTTTCCAAAAGTCTGTTTTACCGACGTCTCCCGCTGACAGGGAGGCAGTTTTGGAAGCCATTCACAAGCTGTATTCCCAGCAGGTGATAATTAAGGTACCCCTCCTGCAACAGGGAACGGGGTATTATTCCACACTATTGTGGTACCGAAGCCAGACGGCTCGGTGAGACCGATTTTAAAATCTAAAATCTAAAATCTTTGAACACTTACATACAGAGGTTCAAATTCAAAATTGAGTCACTCAGAGCAGTGATTGCAAACCTGGAAGAAGGGGACTACATGATGTCTCGGGACATCAAGGATGCTTACCTTCATGTCAAAATTTACCCTTCTCACCAAGGGTATCTCAGGTTATGGTACAGAACTGTCACTATCAGTTCAGACGCTGCCGTAGGGATGGTCCACGGCACCCCGGGTCTTTACTGAAGTAATGACCGTAATGATGATATTCCTTCGAAGGAAGGGAATTTTAGTTATCCTTTACTTGGACGATTCCCTGATAAGGGTGAGATCCAGGGAACAGTTGGAGATCGGTGTAGCACTACCTCAGGTAGTGTTGCGGCAGCACGATTGGATTCTCAATATTCCAAAATCACAGCTGGTTCCGACGACTTGTCTTCTGTTCCTAGGGATGATCCTGGACACAGTCCAGAAAGAAGGTATTTCTCCCGGAGGAGAAAGCCAGGGAGTTATCCGAGCTAGTCAGGAACCTCCTAAAACCGAACCAAGTCTCAGTGCATCAATGCACAAGGGTTCTGGGTAAAAATGGTGGCTTCCTACGAAGCAATCCCATTCGGCAGATTCCACGCAAGACTTTCCAGTGGAACCTACTGGACAAATGGTCCGGGTCGCATCTTCAGATGCTTCAGCGGATAACCCTGTCACCAGGGACAAGGGTATCCCTCCTGTGGTGGTTGCAGAGTGCTCATCTTCTAGAGGGCCGCAGATTCGGCATGCGGGACTGGGTCCTGGTGGCCACGGATGCCAGCCTGCGAGGCTGGGGAGCAGTCACACAGGGAATGAATATCCAGGGCTTATGGTCAAGCCTGGAGACATCACTTCACATAAATGTCCTGAAGCTAAGGGCCATTTACAATGCTCTAAGCTTAGCAAGACCTCTGCTTCAAGGTCAGCCGGTGTTGATCCAGTCGGACAACATTACGGCAGTCACCCACGTAAACAGACAGGGTGCCACAAGAAGCAGGAGGGCAATGGCAGAAGCTGCAAGGATTCTTCGCGGGGCGAAAAACCATGTGATAGCACTGTCAGCAGTTTTCATTGCGGGAGTGGACAACTGGGAAGCAGTTTTCCTCAGCACGACCTCCACCCGGGAGAGTAAGGACTTCACCCAGAAGTCTTCCACATGATTATAAACCGTTGGGAAAAACTCGACAGGTATTGCGCCACGTCAAGGGACCCTCAGGCAATAGCTGTAGATGCTCTGGTAACACCGTGGGTGTACCAATCAGTGTATGGGTTCCCTCCTCTGCCTCTCATACCCAAGGTACTGAGATTGATAAGATGGAGAGGAGTAAGCACTATATTAGTGGCTCCGGATTGGCCAAGAAGGAATTGGTAACCGGAACTTCAAGAGATGCTCACGGAGGATCCGTAGCCTCTACCTCTAAGAAGGGACCTGCTCCAGCAAGGACCTTGTCTGTTCCAAGACTTACCGCGGCTGCGTTGACGGCATGGCGGTTGAACGCCGGATCCTGAAGGAAAAAGGCATTCCGGATGAAGTCATCCCTATCCTGATCAAAGCCAGGAAGGATGTAACCGCAAAACATTATCACCGCATTTGGCGAAAATAGGTTGCGTGGTGCGAGGCCAGTAAGGCTCGACGGAGGAAATTCAACTGGGTCGATTCCTACATTTCCTGCAAACAGGAGTATCTATGGGCCTGAAATTGGGGTCCATTAAGGTTCAAATTTCGGCTCTGTCAATTTTCTTCCAAAAAAGAAGACATTTGTTAAAGGGGTACTGCATATACAGCCTCCTTTTGTGCCTTTAGTGGCACTTTTGGGATCTCCAGGTGGTTTTTGGGTTCCAAAAGTCACATTGGTTTGACACACTTAAATCTGTGGGCTTAAAATATCTCACAGAAAAAGTGGTCATGCTGTTGGCTCTGGCCTGGGCCAGGCGCGTGTCAGAATTGGTGGCTTTATCCTGTAAAAGCCCTTATCTGATTTTCCATTCGGACAGGGCGGAATTGAGGACTCGTCCTCAGTTTCTCCCTAAGGTGGTTTCAGCGTCTCACCTGAACCAAACCTATTGTGGTGCCTGCGGCTACTAGGGACTTGGAGGACTCCAAGTTGCTAGACGTTGTCAGGACCCGGAAAATATATGTTTCCAGGACGGCTGGAGTCAGGTAATCTGACTCGCTGTTTATCCTCTATGCACCCAACTAGCTAGGTGCTCCTGCTTCTAAGCAGACTATTGCTCGTTGGATTTGTAGTACAATTCAGCTTGCACATTCTGTGGCAGGCCTGCCACAGCCAAAAATCTGTAAATGCCCACTCCACAAGGAAGGTGGGCTCATCTTGGGCAGCTGCCCGAGGGGTCTCGGCTTTACAACTTTGCCGAGCAGTTACTTGGTCAGGAGCAAATACGTTTGTAAAATTCTACAAATTTGATACCCTGGCTGAGGAGGACCGGGAGTTCTCTCATTGGGGGCTGCAGAGTCATCCGCACTCTCCCGCCCGTTTGGGAGCTTTGGTATAATCCCCATGGTCCTTACGGAGTTCCCAGCATCCACTAGGACGTCAGAGAAAATAAGAATTTACTTACCGATAATTCTGTTTCTCGTAGTCCGTAGTGGATGCTGGGCGCCCATCCCAAGTGCGGATTGTCTGCAATACTGGTACATAATTATTGTTACCAAAAAATTCGGGTTATTGTTGTAGTGAGCCATCTTTTCGAGAGGCTTCTCTATTATCATGCTGTTAACTGGGTTCAGATCACAAGTTGCACAGTGTGATTGGTGTGGCTGGTATGAGTCTTACCCGGGATTCAAAATCCTTCCTTATTGTGTACGCTCGTCCGGGCACAATATCCTAACTGAGGCTTGGAGGAGGGTCATAGGGGGAGGAGCCAGTGCACACCAGGTGATCCTAAAGCTTTCTTTAGATGTGCCCTGTCTCCTGCGGAGCCGCTATTCCCCATGGTCCTTACGGAGTTCCCAGCATCCACTACGGACTACGAGAAATAGAATTATCGGTAAGTAAATTCTTATTTTTTTGTTCTTTATCCTCAGCGGCACTGCACCCTATTAACCCAATATTACCCATTGAGCTCTTTTAATTGTCTAATTGTTACTTTATATTATTATGGGTCATATGTTTATATTTAAATGCATAATAAATGTGTGATGTATTGAACTATACTATTGTATTTTTGCGCCCTCTTTTTCCTATTTCATAACTGGGGCGAACCAGGTGCCCACCTTATGTATGTAGTAGGCACCGGTAAAATAAAAATAATTGTTATTCAAAATAAATTTGATGCTGTTCACAATAAAGGTTTTTAAATCCTGTGAATAGTCTGAGAGATTCAGAAATAAGATATTGCTTCTATTCCTTTTGTTTCTTGTATGATAGTATATAAAGTAGATACGTCCGCACTGACTAGGATATAATCATTATTCCAAACAGTACGATCAAGTATTTTTAATAAATCTCCTGTGTCCTTTAGATATGATTTAGTATTTTTAACTAATGGTTGGAGGTAATAAATCAACCAAAGATGACAAATTTTAAGTGATACTATTGCAACCTGACACAATAGGTCTACATGGAGGGTGGACGGGGTCCTTATGAATCTTAGGCAAAATATAAAATGTGTGAACTGAAGGATGTTCTATATTGAGAAAATCAAATTAAAATTTAGTAATAACACCTTTAGTAAGTGCATCTGTAGTGTGTTCCTTGTTCCTTTAATAATTTTATCACTTTGTGTTGGATCTTTTTTTTTTTCCCCCAAAATCTTTTTATTGGGTTTTTTGCTTTTTACAAAAAGTATACTCAAAGTATTAAAACGCAATAAATGTTGAACAGTTGCCAGCAATAAAATCATTACAATGTAATGTCACTGAGTGGATAAGTGGAGGAAAAAAAAAAGTTGACAAAAATGACTGTCATATAAAGTCAGAGATTGAGACACACAATCCCATTACTCAATGTTCACATAGAATATCAATAGCGATCTGCAGCTCTGGTCCAAAGTTCGTCCAGGTATGATATAATCAACGAAATCAGCATCTCCATTAATACTACGAGTGTGTTGAAAGAGTGGGAATAATTGGCAAAGGAATATATATAGGAATAGTTGGCAAAAATACAATGTACGTATAGATAAAAGAACAGTATTCAGTAATGTAAAATATAAACTAAGTTATCACATTAAAAGAAAGTGGGAAAATAAAACACAGACACCTAGGGGGGAATGTATAAAGGAGCTCCATTTACGGTGAAAGGTTATAATACCTTTTTCAACATTAGGGAGCTTGGAGTATCTGTCTAAATACATAGTTTTAAGAAGCATGCGGTGGACCATATCTAATCTGGGTGGTGACCGGTGTATTCACTGTGTCAATATTACTTTTTTGGCAATAGTGACCAGTACAATTAAGAAAGGGCAGAGCTTGGTGGTATCAGCACCTAGAGTCCAGTTTTTGAAATTAGCAAACAACAATGCTGCAGGATCTAATGACACTTTTAAACTAAATGTGGTATTAATATATGAAATAATCTTGTTCCAAAACTTTTTAATTGTTCCACAAGACCATAGATTATGAAAGAAGGTAGCCAATGAGGCCTTGCACTTACGGCATTGCCCTGTTTCGGCGGGTACAAAGTGTTTGCACTAGCCTGCGAAATGTAAGCGATATGAATGAATTTTATATGGGTATCTTGTAAAGAAACAGTGAAGTGCTTTCAATGCAGTCTCATGGTTTTTAAACAAGATCGGTTCATTATTTAAGGAAGGAACATCATTCTTCCATAATGCAGTGACATAAGTCCACAGTTTGGGGGAGTTCAATTTGACTAAATCTTGATAAAGGTATCTAGATTTATATTTAATTTGTTTAATGAAAGACAACAGACATCAGAACATCGTCTTCTTCAGGAGAAGACAGGGCATTAGGAAGCGACTCCATGTAGTGCTTAATCTGAAGGTATGCAAAGAAATGGTGATTACTTAGATTATATTTAGTTTGCAATTCAGAAAAAGAAAGAATCTTGCCTTCAGGGTCAAAAACGTCAGCAGTTTTTCTGATGCCCTTTGTCTTTAGACTAAGGTAAATTAGATTTTCTAGCCCTGGTTTAAACAAAGGGTTGCCCCAAAGCGGGATCACGTCAGTGCGGCAAGGGTTTCTCTTGAACAGTTTGTTAAGGGCCCACCAAGTATGGTAGGTGTCTAAAGAAAATATGAAGTACAGAAGGTGGGAGAAGCTTTTTCGGGAAATGTAGCAAGGCACCTGGGGAGAACGGGGCACAAGTAGCACAATCTAAGGCATACACAGAGTAGGTATCCCTTTCCAGTAGCCAATCTGCAATATAACGGAAAAATATAGAATATGTGAATTTCAGTAGGTCTGGAAGTCCAAGGCCGCCATCCGAGCGCAACATGTGTAATTTGGCTCTGGAAATTCTAGGGTGTCCATTTTTCCAGATGATTTTTTGAAATTCTCTGTAATTTTGTAATATCCTGGGTAGAGATAGAAATTGGGAGCATCTGCATCGTATAAAATATCTTCGGAAAAATGACAGACTTTAATACTGCTATCCTTCCTATTAGGGACAAAGGTAATACATTCCAACTCTCTAATAAAGTTATAATTGAGTTTATCAGTGGAGTAAAATTATATGAGATAAATGGCTCAGAATATTAATTCTTAAATATTTAAATTTGGATTTCACCACTTTATAATTTCCTTGAGTAATGCTGATGACATGTCATATGATGTGTCGGTGCCCAACTGCAACATTTCTGATTTTTTTATGTTTATTTTATATCCAGAAAAAGAGCCGAACTGTGTTATAATATCTAAGATAATGGGTAAAGAATAATTGTGGGTGTGACATAAACAATAACATGTCATCAGCAAATAGAGAAAGACGCAAGTCTACTCCTACCATGATTACTTGATATAGGGGCGATTGTCTGAGGGCAATTGCAAGTGGTTCTAGGGCTACTGCAAAGAGTAACGTTGAGCGTGGACATTCTTGTCTCGTCCCCTTATAAATTTGAAAAGAGTCATAAAGATAGCCATTACATAGAGTCTTAGAATTTGAATAAGAATATAACAGGTGCAGAATATTAACAAATCTGTCAGGGAAACCAAATTTCCGAAGCGATAGATACAGTTGGCCCCAATGTATTCTATCAAATGCCTTTTCAGCATCTAGGGCAAGGATAGCTTGTGGTGTCTTCTTGTTAGAGTTCTGTGCATATGAAATAGCTGCCAATACTCTTCGTATGTTTACTGTCGAGTTCCAGCCAATTATAAACCCCGTCTGATCTTTATGAATTATATATTTTACCTTTTCTGCAAAAATTTCAGTAAGCATTTTATAATCGGCATTCAAAAGTGATATTTGGCGATAGGAGCCCGGATCTGCCAGATATCTACCCTGTTTGGGGATGATGTTTATGGTGGCTGAATTAAAATGATGCGGGACCCTTTCTAATGTCAAAAGTGAGTTATAAAATATTGTTAATTGAGGGACAATTCTGGGTGCTAGTATCTTATAATAATCTGCAGTATACCCGTCAGGGACTTGTGCTTTGCCATTTTTTAAATGTTTAATAGCACAAGATACTTCTTCCTCAGTGATAGGGCCTATAAGGGATTCTAATAATTGTTCCGGGATTCGAGGGATAGGTAAGTCTTTCCAGAACCTTGCAACTTCCGCTGCAGGAGAGGCAGGCGGTTGTGAGTACGACGAGGCATAGAATTTAGTCATAATATCAGCTATCTGCGCATTGGTAGTTGTGAAGGTAGCATCAGGCTTAGGTAATGGTCTAACCACCATCGGCGGTTTTTGTCCTTTGAAAATGGTAGATAAAAGTTAACCACTTCTATTGCCATATTTGTAGAATCTATGATCTTTTTTAAAGGAAAAACATTCTTCCATCTTAATAAACATGCCATCATAATGTGATTTAGCTTCAAAATATATTTTCTAAGTAGTTGAATTAGGGTGGGATTTATATGTTTGAAACGCATCTGTCAAAGCTTGTTGGGGCTTGACATGATCATCCCTCAGAGATTTCTTAGCTGATGACACATAAGAAATAATGTTACCTCGGATTACGGCCTTGGACGCCAGACAAAATAATACAGGATTATCTGATGCGAAGGGAAGGTTGTTTAATCCATACGACTCCCAGGCGTCTTCTAATTTTTCTCTAAATTTTAGTGAATTAGAAAGCTGTGGGAAATTTCCACAATCTAAAAGGGCTTTGTTCAATATTTGTATGTACTTCAAACCAAATCAGTGCGTGGTCCGAGAGGCTGATAGGTTCCATTTAGCTATGAGGTATTTTATTGATCAAAGTATGAGAACATAAGACATAGTCAATTCGGGACATCAGACCAGTCGCCGCAGATAGGCAGGAGAATTCCTTTTGTGTAGGGTTGTGTAACCTCCAAATATCTAGTAGTTGTAGTCGTTTGGAGAAATAAGGCACCCCTATTTTCGGGGGTTTACGTCTGCCTACTAAAGGCCTTTGTTTATCTAACTGGGTAGACGAGATCAAATTAAAGTCCCCACAAATAATCAGTGGGGTGTCCACTTTTGGTAAAAGTTTGGCTAATAATGTCTGGAAGACGGTCCTGGAATATATGTTAGGGGCATATATATTACAGAGTCAACTTGAATTTGCCCATTAAAACTTCACATATAAATATGCGACCATCCGGGTCAGCGTTAAGAGATTAACTCTATATCTCAGTGCTGTTTAACCAAAATAACCACCCCTCTTCCCTTTGAATTAAACGATGCAGATGCCAACACCTTCCATCTCAAAGTGTTTAGTATTAATATGTCCGATGGGATCAAATGCGTTTCTTGAAGGAGAAGCATATCTAATTTCATTTTGTTAGCATAAATGAGAATTTTCAGGCGTTTCTGGGGGGAGCTAACACCTCCTATATTCCAGGATCCTATCCTCCAACAAGCTATTCTATATCACACGTGAAAAATACAAATGTCAAAAACAGGAGCATCAGCATAATATATAGAGAAACAACATAATGGTGCCCATGTGCAGTTGGGAGGGGGGAAGAACATGAAAAAACAAAAACAGGGTGGCAGTAAAAATACAATGAACTTCCAGAAGGAGCTTCAAGCTCAGAATCAAACACAGGTAAATGTCCAGTATCATAGGAGACTTGTTCCTAGTCACTAGCGTCCAAAAATCTAAACATTGTTATTCAGTAATAAAGGTATGTCTAGAATAACTTTAAATAAGATCCTTGAGCAGCAATAAAAACAAAAGTATAACTTGTATGAAGAAACCGAACATAAATATGCATCTAATGAGCAGAAATAAACACATTACTAACTAATCATATTATATAACAGCATATATCTTTGAGGGATAAGTGTAATACCGTTGACAGCGACAGCAAGAAAGAGCTGTGAACAGTGTAGGAATGCATAGCTGCAAAATAAATATGAAAAAGGGAAAACATATTTCTGTATGTGAGTAATCAAAATTCAGCTTGGGTCTGTATTACGTGATGGGAGAGCATCTCCTTCCTCCTCTTGGTAGGTAGAAGCATCGTCAACATTAGTAAAGTTGACATAACTGTTCCCATCAAATATCCGGAGGCGAGCAGGGTATAATAGATCAAACTTTCTTCTCCTTTGAACTAGCTGCGAGCACAGCGGTGGGAAATCTTAGCGTGCTTTAGTCAGTTCAACGGAGTAATCTTGGAACAGAAATATCTTGTTCCCTTCCCAAACAAGGTCATGACATTTTCTCGATGCTCTCCAGAACGCCTCCTTATGCAGGAAGTTCAGGCATCTAAAAAGAACTACACGTGGTCTTGCTCCAGGGTGGGTGCGTAGCGGTCCAACTCTGTGTGCTCGCTCTATTACGAGATCTGAGCAGGAGTCTGTAATGTGCAATAAGCTGGGAAGTGAATTTTTGAGAAAGTCCAGCAATGCTGCCCCTTTTAGAGTTTCGGGGAGCCCCACCACCCTCAAATTCTGTCTCCTCGATCTGTTCTCAAGGTCATCTAATTTGTTCAATATTTGAGATTGAATGCGGTCCTGTTTAACTCGGATCACCTTGAGTGCTGCCATATCTGAGAATAACTCTCCCACTCTCTGTTCATTTACTTTCACTTTCTGTGTTAGCTGGTTCAACTGCTCTGTAATGCTGGCTGTTGTTGTAGCAAGGGACCTGTAGCCTCTCTGTTTGCCACTATCATATCCCCATATGTAACTGGTGTGTCTGGGGAAGGAATAACTCTATTTGGGGAATGACTAGTTTGGTGAGGAGAGGAAGGAGCAGATTCAGCCTCATCAGCAGTGCCTGCAGTGTCTGGTGCCACCTTGGATTTCTGGCCACCTTGCTGGGACTTCTGTTTGTTCTTTTTTTCCAGGCATCAAGGGAGAAAAATATCTCTCCATGTGTGGCAGGATATCTGGGGGTGTTCCGGGGGGGTCCCGGGGCCATATTGGAGGCTTTAAAACAGCCTTGAAATGCTATTTAGAGCGGGTGGCAGCAGAGCAGCTCTGGAGTGCAGCCTCACATCTCAGAGGCAGAGCAGGAAGTCACCCTGGATCATTTTTAAGCTTACCATATGTGATCCAATCATTTATCTGCCTATTTACTGCATTAATTTTTTACTTAAATTACATTTTTTACAGTATCTACCTTATTGGTGGGTTTTATACTTGTTTTTTCAGTGGGTTTTTCTCTCCACTTTTTAAGACCACCTCTTTTACCTCTTATGTTTTTTTTTATTTCTAGTAATATCTATGGTCTTCTCCTGAATCTCAGTTCTTGTTCTAAAAAAGGTGACCTAACGTCAACCCTATCTAGAACTTCAAATCGATTTGAATCATAAAACTTTTGGTTTCTCTCAGTTCCATACTACCTATTCATATTCCAGTACCTTTGTTTTTTGGGAGGATGGTCATGTTGATAAAAATTACGATTATTTCTATTTTGATGGAATCTATTGTTTCTCTGACGTCCTAAGTGGATGCTGGGACTCCGTAAGGACCATGGGGAATAGCGGCTCCGCAGGAGACTGGGCACAACTAAAAGAAAGCTTTAGTCTAACTGGTGTGCACTGGCTCCTCCCACTATGACCCTCCTCCAGACTCCAGTTAGAATCTTGTGCCCGGCTGAGCTGGATGCACACTAGGGGCTCTCCTGAGCTCCTAGAAAGAAAGTATATTTTAGGTTTTTTATTTTCAGTGAGATCTGCTGGCAACAGACTCACTGCGACGAGGGACTAAGGGGAGAAGAAGCGAACCTACCTGACTGGAGATAGTTTGGGCTTCTTAGGCTACTGGACACCATTAGCTCCAGAGGGATCGAACACAGGACCCGACCTCGATCGTTCGGTCCCGGAGCCGCGCCGCCGTCCCCCTTACAGAGCCAGAAGCATGAAGATGGTCCTGAAAATCGGCGGCAGAAGACTTCGGTCTTCAACAAGGTAGCGCACAGCACTGCAGCTGTGCGCCATTGCTCCTCATGCACACCTCACACTCCGGTCACTGATGGGTGCAGGGCGCTGGGGGGGGGGGGGGGGCGCCCTGAGCAGCAATATAAATACCTTGGCTGGCTAAAAATCACAATATATAGTCCCAGAGGCTATATATGTGATAAATACCCCTGCCAGAATCCATAAAAAAAGCGGGAGAAAAGTCAGCCGAAAAAGGGGCGGGGCTATCTCCCTCAGCACACTGGCGCCATTTTTCCCTCACAGCTCCGCTGGATCGCTCCCTGGCTCTCCCCTGCAGTTTCAAGCTACAGAAGGGTAAAAAGGAGAGGGGGGGGCACTACATTTAGGCGCAGTATAATTTATATAGCAGCTATAAGGGGAAATAATTCAGTTAATCCCTGTATTATTATAGCGCTCTGGTGTGTGCTGGCATACTCTCTCTCTGTCTCCCCAAAGGGCTTTGTGGGGTCCTGTCCTCTGTCAGAGTATTCCCTGTGTGTGTGCAGTGTGTCGGTACGGCTGTGTCGACATGTTTGATGAGGCTTATGTGGAGGCGGAGCAGATGCCTATAAATGTGATGTCACCCCCTGCGGGGCCGACACCTGAGTGGATGGTTATGTGGAAGGAATTACGTGACAGTGTCGACTCCTTACATAAAAGGTTTGACGACATACCAAATATGGGACAGCCGGCTTCTCAGCCTGTGCCTGCCCAGGCGTCTCAAAAGCCATCAGGGGCTCTAAAACGCCCGCTACCTCAGATGGCAGACACAGATGTCGACACGGATACTGACTCCAGTGTCGACGACGATGAGACTAATGTAACTTCCAATAGGGCCACACGTTACATGATTGAGGCTATGAAAAATGTGTTGCACATTTCTGATGTTACCCCAGGTACCACAAAAAAGGGTATTATGTTTGGAGAGAAAAAACTACCAGTAGTTTTTCCTCCATCTGAGGAGTTAAACGAAGTGTGTGAAGAAGCGTGGGCTTCCCCCGATAAGAAACTAGTAATTTCTAAAAGGTTACTAATGGCGTACCCTTTCCCGCCAGAGGATAGGTCACGTTGGGAAACATCCCCTAGGGTGGATAAAGCGCTCACACGCTTGTCAAAGAAGGTGGCACTACCGTCTCCGGATACGGCCGCCCTAAAGGAACCTGCTGATAGGAAGCAGGAGGCTATTCTGAAGTCTATATACACACACAGGTATTATACTGAGACCAGCTATTGCTTCAGCATGGATGTGCAGTGCTGCAGCTGCGTGGTCAGATTCCCTGTCGGAAAATATTGATACCCTAGACAGGGACACTATATTGCTAACCGTAGAGCATATTAAAGACGCAGTCTTATATATGAGAGATGCACAGAGGGATATTTGCCGGCTGGCATCTAAAATAAGTGCAATGTCCATTTCTGCCAGGAGAGGATTATGGACTCGGCAATGGACAGGTGATGCAGACTCTAAAAGGCACATGGAAGTTTTGCCTTATAAAGGTGAGGAGTTGTTGGGGGATGGTCTCTCGGACCTAGTTTCCACAGCAACAGCTGGGAAGTCTGCATTTTTACCACATGTTCCCTCACAGCCAAAGAAAGGATCGTATTATCAGGTACAGTCCTTTCGGCCCCATAAGGGCAAGCGGGTTAAAGGCGCGTCCTTTCTGCCCAGAGGCAGAGGTAGAGGGAAAAAGCTGCAGCATACAGCCAGTTTCCAGGAGCAAAAGTCCTCCCCCGCTTCCTCTAAGTCCACCGCATGACGCTGGGGCTCCACAGGCGGAGCCGGGTACGGTGGGGGCCCGTCTCAAAAATTTCAGCAATCAGTGGGCTCGCTCACGGGTGGATCCCTGGATCTTTCAAGTAGTATCTCAGGGGTACAAGCTGGAATTCGAGACGTCTCCCCCCCGCCGTTTCCTCAAATCTGCCTTGCCAACAACTCCCTCAGGCAGGGAGGCAGTGCTAGAGGCAATTCACAAGCTGTATTCCCAGCAGGTGATAGTCAAGGTGCTCAACAAGGACGGGGTTACTATTCCACAATGTTTGTGGTACCGAAACCCGACGGTTCGGTGAGACCCATTTTAAATTTGAAATCCTTGAACACACATATAAAAAAATTCAAGTTCAAGATGGAATCGCTCAGGGCGGTTATTGCAAGCCTGGACGAGGGGGATTACATGGTATCACTGGACATCAAGGATGCTTACCTGCATGTCCCCATTTACCATCCTCACCAGGAGTACCTCAGATTTGTGGTACAGGATTGTCATTACCAATTCCAGACGTTGCCGTTCGGTCTATCCACGGCTCCGAGGGTCTTTACCAAGGTAATGGCCGAAATGATGATACTCCTTCGAAAGAAGGGAGTTTTAATTATCCCGTACTTGGACGATCTCCTGATAAAGGCGAGGTCCAGGGAGCAGTTGTTAGTCGGGGTAGCACTATCTCGGGAGGTGCTACAACAGCACGGCTGGATTCTAAATATTCCAAAGTCACAGCTGGTCCCTACGACACGTCTACTGTTCCTGGGGATGGTTCTGGACACAGAACAGAAAAAAGTGTTTCTCCCGGAGGAGAAGGCCAAGGAGCTGTCATCTCTAGTCAGAGGCCTCCTAAAACCAAAACAGGTGTCGGTGCATCACTGCACGCGGATCCTGGGAAAGATGGTAGCTTCCTACGAAGCAATTCCATTCGGCAGGTTCCATGCAAGAACCTTTCAGTGGGACCTGTTGGACAAGTGGTCCGGATCGCATCTTCAGATGCATCGGCTGATAACCCTGTCTCCAAGGACCAGGGTGTCTCTGCTGTGGTGGCTGCAAAGTGCTCATCTTCAAGAGGGCCGCAGATTCGGCATACAGGACTGGGTCCTGGTGATCACGGATGCCAGCCTTCGAGGCTGGGGGGCAGTCACACAGGGAAGAAACTTCCAAGGGCTATGGTCAAGTCAGGAGACTTCCCTACACATAAATATTCTGGAACTGAGGGCCATTTTCAATGCCCTCAGTCAGGCCAAACCCCTGCTTCAAAACCAGCCGGTACTGATCCAGTCAGACAACATCACGGCAGTCGCCCATGTAAACCGACAGGGCGGCACAAGAAGCAGGACGGCGATGGCAGAAGCCACAAGGATTCTCCGATGGGCGGAAAATCACGTGTTAGCACTGTCAGCAGTGTTCATTCCGGGAGTGGACAACTGGGAAGCAGACTTCCTCAGCAGGCACGACCTCCACCCGGGAGAGTGGGGACTTCATCCAGAAGTCTTCCAACTGATTGTAAACTGTTGGGAAAGGCCACAGGTGGACATGATGGCGTCCCGCCTAAACAAAAAGCTAGAAAAATATTGCGCCAGGTCAAGAGACCCTCAGGCGATAGCTGTGGACGCTCTAGTGACACCGTGGGTGTACCGGTCGGTTTATGTGTTCCCTCCTCTTCCTCTCATACCAAAGGTACTGAGGATAATAAGGAGAAGAGGAGTAAGAACTATACTCATTGTTCCGGATTGGCCAAGAAGAGCTTGGTACCCGGAACTTCAAGAAATGATCTCAGAGGACCCATGGCCTCTGCCGCTCAGACAGGACCTGCTGCAGCAGGGGCCCTGTCTGTTCCAAGACTTACCGCGGCTGCGTTGGACGGCATGGCGGTTGAACGCCGGATCCTGAAGGAAAAGGGCATTCCGGAGGATGTCATTCCTACGCTGATTAAAGCTAGGAAAGAAGTGACCGCGAACCATTATCACCGCATTTGGCGAAAATATGTTGCGTGGTGTGAGGCCAGGAAGGCCCCAATGGAAGAATTTCAGCTGGGCCGTTTCCTGCACTTCCTACAGTCAGGGGTGACTATGGGCCTAAAATTGGGTTCCAATAAAGTCCAGATTTCGGCTCTATCGATTTTCTTTCAAAGAGAACTGGCTTCACTGCCTGAAGTTCAGACTTTTGTTAAGGGAGTGCTGCATATTCAGCCCCCTTTTGTGCCTCCAGTGGCACCTTGGGATCTCAACGTGGTGTTGGATTTCCTAAAGTCTCATTGGTTTGAGCCACTTAAAACCGTGGAATTGAAATATCTCACGTGGAAAGTGGTCATGTTGTTGGCCTTGGCTTCGGCCAGGCGTGTATCAGAATTGGCGGCTTTGTCATGTGAAAGCCCTTATCTGATTTTTCATATGGATAGGGCAGAATTGAGGACTCGTCCCCAGTTTCTCCCTAAGGTGGTATCAGCTTTTCATTTGAACCAACCTATTGTGGTGCCTGCGGCTACTAAAGACTTGGAGGCTTCCAAGTTGTTAAACGTAGTCAGGGCCCTGAAAATTTATGTTTCCAGGACAGCTGGCGTCAGAAAGACTGACTCGCTATTTATCCTGCATGCGCCCAACAAGTTGGGTGCACCTGCTTCAAAGCAGACTATTGCTCGCTGGATCTGTTACGATTCAGCTTGCACATTCTGCGGCTGGACTGCCGCATCCTAAATCAGTGAAAGCCCATTCCACGAGGAAGGTGGGCTCTTCTTGGGCGGCTGCCCGAGGGGTCTCGGCTTTACAACTTTGCCGAGCAGCTACTTGGTCGGGGTCAAACACATTTGCTAAATTCTACAAGTTTGACACCCTGGCTGAGGAGGACCTAGAGTTTGCCCATTCGGTGCTGCAGAGTCATCCGCACTCTCCCGCCCGTTTGGGAGCTTTGGTATAATCCCCATGGTCCTTACGGAGTCCCAGCATCCACTTAGGACGTCAGAGAAAATAAGAATTTACTCACCGGTAATTCTATTTCTCGTAGTCCGTAGTGGATGCTGGGCGTCCATCCCAAGTGCGGATTGTCTGCAATACTTGTATATAGTTATTGTTTAACTAAAGGGTTATTGTTGAGCCATCTGTTGAGAGGCTCAGTTGTTATCATACTGTTAACTGGGTATTGTATCACGAGTTATACGGTGTGATTGGTGTGGCTGGTATGAGTCTTACCCGGGATTCAAAATCCTTCCTTATTGTGTCAGCTCTTCCGGGCACAGTATCCTAACTGAAGTCTGGAGGAGGGTCATAGTGGGAGGAGCCAGGGCACACCAGTTAGACTAAAGCTTTCTTTTAGTTGTGCCCAGTCTCCTGCGGAGCCGCTATTCCCCATGGTCCTTACGGAGTCCCAGCATCCACTACGGACTACGAGAAATAGAATTACCGGTGAGTAAATTCTTATTTTTTTTTCCTTCTATTAACATACTGCCAACTATCGTCACGTGTATCCTGCCAATCATTCTTAAATTCAGTGTGTCTAAAAGGCTTGCTTTTTCTTGGGGGATCATTAATTGGGTTTTTAGGTTCCTTAATTCTCTTCCTGTATTCCATTCTCTTTGTTCATTTTGCCCTCTCATCTTTTTGTCTCTTATTTCTCTTGTCTCCTTATTTACCTTCCTAATAATCTCTATTTTCAGCCTCCTTGAAATATTCTAGGTCTTTACATGGTTTTACTAGTAATTTTAAATTTTCAATCTCTTCATTTATTTTTTGCATATTCTTTTTCCTTTCTTATAAAATCAGATCTATTAAAAGGATAGGAACACTCGTCTAATATCAGGTTCCATTCTTTATGAAAATCCTCATTGGTATTAAAAGAAGTTTTTTAAATATGATTTTTAACCCTTTCGGAATTAAATTCTCAATTTGATAACGTTCCAGGGTACTAATTTCCCACCAGAGACGGTTTTCCTTCAGTACTGCAATTTCTAATTTATGCAGAACTGAAGATAAATACTCGTCAACAACACCAATATCAACAATTTTTCCAAACAAATCATGAAGGAGTTCTCTCCTGCCTTCCCTGAAAGATAACATAAATGCAGCAAAAAAAGGATCTTAAAGTGAAGAAAGAAACAGTATACAATATTGATAGATCCAAATTGCGCAAATGTTGGATGCAGCCTGTAGTGCAGATAGACAGAGCCTTCACCAACACTTAGAATATAACAGTGGCAATAACACAAACTGCCACACAATGGCGCCACCAACAATAAACAGGGGTAAAACAGTTGTATTACACTTTAAAAGACATTTTCAGTGGAGTAAGTTTTTGGATAAACTTCGTGCTGAAACTGAAAAAAATAGAACATAGTGCAATAGCGCTTCAATAAAACACTTGTTTATTTAGAGAGCCGCACTCACATTTTCATTGATTCAAGTAGACATATCACACCATATAAGTGTATTATCCTCAGACTCCACAGAAGTTGGCTTATTTGCTTCATTGCTGAAACGTGAACGAAAATGCAACAATAGTGCAAGATTGTAATCTAATTTATGTAGGGAAGACCAGCAGATCTTTAAAAACCTGGTTAGCAGAGCATACATTTTTTACGTAAACTTTTTATTGATGCAGCAGACAATCATGCGGCATAACAAATGTCAAACAATAGGAGACAAAAAACGATGCAGGGCAAACATAGCAATGAAATATCACTGGATCTCCTTCAACACAGAGGAGAATTGTCTACTTTACAATTTTCAAGCAAAGATAAAGGGGATAAAGAAAGAGAGGAGGAAGAGAAGGTAGAGCTGTAAGAACTAGAAATAGGTGAGCTTGTCCTAGATGAGCAGATAGATCTCACAATTGACTAAAGGGTAGGTATAAAACCTAATTACTAATAACCAAAGCCTTGAAAAAGATCAGAACCACTGATTGAAACGCGTTGGCTGATGAGAGGGACAGAACGGCGACCTGACCAGATGAGGAGAAGACGGGTGATCCATTCTTGGAGCTGAAATCTTCCCCGGGGATTTTTTGGAACATCTATTGGTTTCATTTATGTGCACCTTATACTCCGTAAATCTGGTAGGAAGCCACCCTCATAAATATTCGTATGGATGTAACATCTGTGGATTATTCATCATTTCCTTGCCTGGATATTTTATGACGAATTTTTATTATTAAAAAACCTGTTTTTAAGAAATGCATGCTTATCTGTTATGAGTGAATCACAGGTTGATAAAGTTATATGACTGATATCGCTTGTAAATTATGCTACACTAGATTGCTCTTTTCTATTTTTACGTGTTTATCTATCTGGACACCACATCTCTCATTAATTAAGAAGAAGTTAGCAGATTGAGAGAGCTCCACCCATCCATAAATTAAGTAGAAATATATGGTATTAATTTTATTAGGAGGCGCAGAGAAGGGGTTACCCCATTTTTTCTATAAAGGGTAGGTATGTCTGGCAGGTGTTTTGGAACATGCTGAAAAACCATCAGGATAGGCTGGGGGGGGAATCTAAGTGGATACATAAGACCGATATATATGTGACTCCTTGAATTCATACCAGGGAAACCAGGTGGCTTTAAAGTCAATGGATCTGCCTAATGAAAAGGAAATCGGGTCCTCCATATCGAAGTAATAATCTATCCTGGTAAACCATTGTCTAATCAAGGGCGGGGAGGTAGACCTCCAAAGGGTCGGTATAACGGCCTTAGCTGCGTTACTAAGATGTCTCAGTAGTGAGCATTTGTAGGAGTGTGTACTAGCCGAGGTGAGATTGAGAAGCCAAAACTCCGGGTCTCTGGGTACCACATCTCCCGTGATTAACTCTGAGCATTTAAAAACTTCCAACCAAAAGGGAGTTATTAGAGGACACTCCCACGATATGTGCAAAAAGCTTCCTGGGGCACCCTTACACCTCCAGCAAAGGCTTGAAAGAGTGGGAAACATCTTGTTAAGAAAAAGGGGAGTCCTGTACCATCTATATATGAGTTTATAAAGAGTTTCCATCGTTGATAAACATAAAGAGCTCGCCTGGGTGTTAAGAAATATTGAGTCCCAATTAGATTGCATGGCTAATCTTGGCATTTCCTTCGTCCAAGAGCTCATAAAGGTAGGGGGTTGTGGGAAATGGTCTTCAATAATAAGCGCATAGATTTGGGATATAGTGTGATTAGGAGAACGGGAGGAGACACATTTTTTCAAAAGTGGTGAGATCTCTAGTTATATCAGAGAGATTTTTGGAAGATACTAAGAAATGATGAACTTGGAGAAATTTCCAAAAAGCGAGATTTGGTATCTTCCACAGAGATTGGATATCTGAGAATGACCGCACCCTACCCGAACTCACCAGCTGACCGACCCTGAACAATCCAGCCTCAGACCATGGGGCGAAGGCCTTTCCATGGAGACCCGGAATAAATTCAGGTTTAAAGAGAAAGGAAGTTAAGGGTGACCATTTGGAGGATATATGGCCCCTCAGCCTAAGTGTGTTCCACAATTTAAGCGTAGTGGAGACCGTGGGGTGGGATACCTTCGGGAGGGCGGGGAGCCATGGCGCGGTTTCTATATGATATGGGAAACACCCTTCCTCCAGTAGTTTATGCAAAAAGAACAGACAATCTGCGCAATGTAGGCTGCTCAATAGATATAGTACCAATTCTAAGTGTCTCTCCAGTACACTTGATATAGACAAAGAAGAAAAAAGTGGACGGTACTAATTCACACAGTGCGCCACACAAAAACCAACAGAATAAAAGATGAAAGGAAAAATTCAATAATACATCCCTCTTGTGTGTGTAGATAAATTCTTTTTCATGAGCTTTTGTCCTAATTCCGTCCCGTCAGCACATGGGGAGAAAACAAATGATGCAACATGTGTGGTACAGTATAATTTAATCACACATAAACTGACAAATCTTTAAAATTTTGTAAAATAGGGGACAGCGGAATCCTAGATGCTAGGATATTGTGGATAGATTGCACAATTACCAGAAAGGTATGAGAACCGGTGGAAAACAGTTCTCAGACAAAGTTCTTTAAAATATCACCAGCTTGGTCTTCCCGGGTAGACGGTCTGGGATAGATTCCTGGCAAGAGTTCGGTCTGCCACGTCTCCACAGCAGAAGTTCTAGGGTGCACTGTTCCAAGTTGGGCCAACGCGTTTCGAACCTGTTCTTAGGTTCTTTATCAAGGCAATGAATGAAGTCATCCTCTCCACGGTGCTCCTTATAAGTACATTTATGTCCAATCCTAACGTCCTATCAATAGACTCCCTCCCTTTGACAAATCAGCGTCCTTGATCTTGTATCAAAAACCGAGGGACATCGTGCTCTACAGAGTAACTATGGAAACAACGTCGCGGCTATGCGAGCCGCTTCCGGGATCGGGTGTCCATGGTAACGGCGCCTATGACGCACTTCCTGCCGACGGGCGGAAGTGACGTAACGGGATGCCGGAGAAGGCCGTGGAGAACACGCGAGATTTACATGTGAAAGGGGGATGTCCCTCGGTTTTTGATACAAGATCAAGGACTCCAATGAGCATGGAAGTTTCAAAGGGCAGACTCCGATTACTCTCTCACCCGTAATAGAGATATGCATGGTGACGGGTCTCCTCACTCCACTGGTAGCCACTGGTTCTTGGGATCAAAGTGTTTGCTGCATACACCAAGCCTTGGAAGGTCCCTCTTAACACGTTTCTCCGCTTAGTATATGCTCAGCGGCTTCATCAGAAGAATATTAACATCCCCATCTAGCGTGGTTTAACTAGACCGGGAAATTACCGATCATCGCGTCACTCTTACTGCACATGCGCACTCTTGTGCGTTCCAACTGCGCCTCATTATACATGTGCACATCGATCATATAATCAGATGTATCCTGCTGCTCATCATTAGTCCACACATATATTACTGATATATAGCGCCTCTACTAAAAATCACACATTCTTATTTTAGACGGTGTCTCTTTCCATAGACTAAACAGAGCACAATGTCAGAGTAATTCAGAGATAAATCAATTAAATATATCTAACATGGATAAAGAAAATATAAATACACATATATGTATATATAGAAGGGGAAGTATACACACACATATGTATACCAGAGGAAGCAGCATCAAATTACTGTTAAATATTTACATCTCGCGTAACAAAATAACATTATAACATTAGATCACTCATACATACAAAAATATATAAACAGCAATATCACAATCAGCTCATATAAGGCCCCCTTTAAGCCAATAATATAGCAAAAATAAAAAAGGCCAAACAGCCAGGAGTACCCAAAAACGAGGTGGGGCGGGGGCGCAGGGGAAAACCCCCCCAACAACAATAGACTTATATATTTACAACACTCAGATGTTATTCAACTCCACTGTGTCATTTAACCCCTGTGGACTGAGTGTTTGTAAACGAAATATCCAATACGCTTCCCTCTTACAGAGTAAATTAAAACATCCCCCCCATTAGTGATTCTAATCTGTTCTATAGCTTTCATCTTCAGATTTTCTATTCCACCTTTATTACACCTTATAAAATGCAGGGACAAACAATGTGTTCTCACTTTAATACGAATATTTATTTTGTGTTCCATAAATCTAAGATGTACTTTGCGCGTGGTGCGTCCCACATATTGCATGCCGCATCCACACTGTAACAAATATATTACAAAGTTGGAACTACAGTTCATGAAGTCCTTAATCACAAAACTTTCTCTTGTAGTGTATGAAACAAAACCAACTTCCTTTCTATCACAATGCACACATGTACCACATTTATCCTTCCCACATCTATGGAAAGGGTGGTCTTCAGTATGCCGGCGGTCGGGCTCCCGGCGCTCAGTATGCCCGACACCCGGCATACTGACACTTATTCTCCCTCGTGGGGGTACACGACCCCCCTGGATGGAGAATAAAATAGTGTCGCGCGCCACCGTGCCCGTAGCGTGGTGAGCGCAGCGAGCCCGCAAGGGGCTCATTTGCGCTCGCCACACTGTCGGTAAGCCGGCGGTCGGGCTCCCGGCGCCGGTTTGCTGGTCGCCGGGAGCCCGGCCGCCGGCATATCGTAGTGAACCCCTATGGAAACCTGCCGGTTTCTGTGCTAACCAGTGTAATTCCTGGTTGGTCCTAATCTGTCCATTACTTCTTTTAAAATGGCTGGGAGCCAGCCTCTTTCTCAGATTATCTGATTTCCTAAACACTAATGCGACATCTGTACTAACCAAAAGATTAGCCATTTTCAATAAAAAACTATTTGTCTTTATAATTCCTTGTATATCCCTGGCATGTGAATTATATTTGGTGACAAACCCAATATATGATGTATCCCCATTGTGGGCTAATTTATACTCAGAACCCCTGTAATTCAATAATTTTTTCCTATCCATTTTTTGTACTTCATATGCCCGCTGTACAATTCCTTCAGGATAGCCCTGTTCAGCAAAGGAGTTTCGTAATCTCTCAGCATGTAGTTCATAAGTGAATATATTTGAACAATTCCTCTTCATTCGGTTGAATTGCCCCTTTGGAATATTGTCTCTCCATTTTTGTAGATGATTGCTCTTATAGTTCAAAAACCTATTTTGGTCAACATCCTTGACATAGGTTTGTGTAGTCAAGGAGTTATTTTAAATCACAAGTGCATCCAAGTATGTGATACTTTCCTTATGATATGTAGAAGTGAATTTAAGCCCAAATAAATTATTATTTAATCCCTGTAAAAAAAATATTTAGAGAGTCCTCACTACCACCCCGAATAAAAAATAAGTAATCTATGAAACGACGATATAGGACCAGCTACGCCCCCCACATATGCTGCTCCTCGAACAGCCCCACGTAGAGGTTCGCAAAACTGGGGGCGAACCTGCTCCCCATCGCCGTCCCCCGTAACTGTAAAAAATACTGTGAATTAAAAACAAAATAATTATGGTGCAATATAATCTCAGTAGCCTCTAGAACAATCTCCAGTGTTTCTGTAGTGATGGAATCATCCATTCCCAAATAGTGTCCTACTGCCTCAATTCCCAAATCTTGCTGGATGTTGGAATATAACGATTCAACGTCACACGTGACCAAAAAATATTTATCAATCCATTGTATATCTTTAAGCAAATGTAAAAAATGTGTGGTGTCCTGTAGATAGGATTTTAAATTCTTAACATGTGACTGTAAAAAAAAAATCTACATAGTGCGACAAATTATTAGTCAAAGATCCCACTCCCGAAATGATGGGTCTACCAGGTGGTGACGTGAGGGTTTTGTGTATTTTTGGGAGAAAGTAAAAAGTGGGCACCACTGAGTGAACTGTAAAGAAAAAAAAATTAAAGTGTCCCTGGATATTGCACCCATCGACTGGGCTCCAATCAATAATGCTGTATCACCTAACTGTCTATATGCTTTTTTTAGGTAATCCTCTATTGAGAATGACTATCCCCCCCACCCTTTTCTGCTGATTTAATTATTATATCATAATCAGTTCTAAGTTTTTTTATGGCCATCCTTTCTTGATAAGTCAAATTATCTATACAGGAATATCTCTCAGCTTTTAGGCACATATGTCTGAAATCCTCCAAAGTAGCCTTATAATAGCTTTCTACATATGGCCCCCTGTACTGGAGAGGATAGAAGTCAGATTTCTTACGAAGTTTGGTTCTTGGGTTAATATCAAACAGAACCTCCTTCTTATTCCCAAGTACTTCCAACTCCTCCTCAGCACAGAGGGACTTCAAAATGGACAAGGCCATTTCATCATCGTTGTCCAATACAATAGGTGATTCATCTAGATTATTTCTCTTTAGAGCTTTCATGGCAAAGTAGCGCTACCTGCTCAGGGTCCTAACATACCTGTTTAGATCCACAAATAATTCAAATATATTTGGCTTAGAAACAGGTGCAAAGTTCAGACCCCCCGACAGGAGCCTCATTTCATCATTATTCAAAACCTTTGAGGATAAATTATATATGCGTTTTGGGTCTACCTCAACCTTAGATTTTTTTTCTACATTTCCTGTTTCCTACTCTGCATCCCCTATTTCTCTTTCCCTTTTTAGGACACCCCTTCTCTGTCCTGGATCTCTCAACGGACATTGATGTAGTCCTAAAAAACTGTTACTTTATGAGGGGGAATCTGAATCACCAACCTGTTGATTTTTCCATCTAGGGTTCCTAGACCTTTCTTTTCTCCAGTTGGGTGTTTCATAAGACACTTAACTTTCAGAATCCAACACCTCAAATCTATTATGATTTTCAAACCTCTGAGGCACTGAATTCTTTCTCCCTCTTAAGATGTTCACTTTTATGTGCAAGAGGAATTCTCCTAACATACCCTTCCCGATCCCTCCTATTGTAGGGATATCTGGGGGAACCATTACTTATGTCAAAAGCCACTCTGGTTTGTTTTTTGGAAGAAACTTCATTATCCGACTGAGAACTACTCCTATATTTTCTATTGAACGTTCTGACTGTTTGAAAAACATAGTCCTCCTTGTCCCTATCCATTTTACCCTCTTTCCTTTCTATATATGTTTTACAGAATATTTGATAAATGATTTAAGCCTGGGTATTTCCTGCATCTTTGGAATGCATAGTTAATTACATCATTTCCAGTCAATGTTCATTCCATTACCAATTATTTTCATTATTATTAGACGTATTATTGGTTTAAATAATTGTGGATATATATTTAATAATGTGTTTGTTAGTTATTTTACCCATAATGCACGTAGAAACTTCCTGTTTCTCCCCAATTCCTGAACATGTGGTATAAATATTGCTTCAGTTCATTCCACTGGCACACCTTGAAAAAGATCCCTGTGGATCGAAACGGTGTTGGTGCTGAGACCTGTGGACTACTTCAGGATTGTACCAGAGACTATTTTTACCCAGTTTGGCGTATATTCTGACTAAAGATTTCAGTCCAGACTTTCTTACCTGTAAAGGCCCATACTCACAGAGATTTCTGCAAGAGATGTGTGCTGAGCAATTTAGCACGGGAGATGTCCCTTGAACATCCCGGTGTCTAGATCTCCCATACACACGTGAGATCTGTGCTAAGCAATCTGTGCTAAACAAAAAAAAAAGACCTATTTAAATAGTGGGTTGGTATTATAGGGAGGGGGTGTCTTTTTCTAAACAAAAAAAAGACCTATTTAAATAGTGGGTTGGTATTATAGGGGAGGGGAGGGTGTGTCTTTTTCTGTTGTGGAGTTGCAGTGGCCATTTTAAAATCAGTTTGCCTTCATTGCTCTGTGTATAGTTGGTTTGCCTTCTGCACTATGCTTTGAGAGTTTGCTGTTTATTTAAAAGTGCTTCTTGCCTTTTATCATGGATGAGTACCAGCTGAAGATATTGTACTGCCAGGCTGTTGCAGTGAATGGTTTGGACAGAGAGAGAAGGAGGAGGGAGAGGAGACCTACTTGGTCTTGCTGGACCAAGCAATGGCTTTTGGAGAGGGACGCCATGTCTCATACACCATTTCTACGTGAGCTTCGGGACAATAATCCTGAGGACTACAGGAATTACCTGCGCATGAATGATGATATGTTTCAGGAGCTGCTGCGACTGGTGACGCCTCTCATTGTGAAGCAGGACACAGTTATGCGCAGGGCCATTTCTGCTGAGGAACGGCTGGTCGCTACCCTGCGCTATCTTGCTACTGGGAGACCACTACAGGACCTAAAGTTCTCCACCCTGATCTCCCCTCAGGCTTTGGGAGTGATCATTCCAGAGACCTGCAAGGCCTTACACAGCGTCCTCCGAAAGGAGTATCTGAAGGTAAGAACATGTATAGTAGCAACAGTTTGGGGACACTGTGGGGGTCACTACGTGTGCTGAATTTAAATGCAGCATATTTTAATGTTAAACCATTTCTCTCTGTAGTTGTTGTAAAAACTACATGTCCCATCATACCTAGTCACAGTTAAATTGTTTCCAAAGTTTATAAAGGAATGCTGGAACTTGTAGTTTCACATCAACTGGAGAGACAGGGGGGTACTCACGGAGATCCATGCTTAAAATCTAAGCAATCGCTATCACTGCATGCAGGCTCAATCTAGCACTCGCTGGGTGAAATTAGCGGTCCCCCGTCGTCGTCCCTCGCTCAGCACACCGCGCTGTGCTGAGCGGCGGGAGAGATGTGAGCTGAGCAGTTCGCTCAGCACACATCTCCCACGTCAGTAAGGGGGTACTCACGGAGCGATATTCTAAGCAATCTGACTAGATTGCTTAGAATTTAAGCATTATCGCTCCGTGTGTACCCCCTACAGCGATAGCGATGCGCAGCCCCGCGCATCGCTATCGCTGGTGCTAGATTGGCCTGCATGCAGGCCAATCTAGCGGGTGAAATGAGCAACCCCCCCGTCTCCCTCAGCACACATCACGCTGTGCTGAGCGGCGGGAGAGATGTGTGCTGAGCGGTTCGCTCAGCACACATCTCTCCCACAATGGCCCGTCTATATGGGCCTTTATGTTTAGATCTGCTGTAGGGCCAGTGCTAGGATACTGCCCACCTGCAAAGTATACATTTTCACCCTACTTTACTTTTCCAAGGGACAGTGTACACGTCTCGTTCCATATAAAGGGGACTTTGCGTGCATGAAACGGGGTAATGAGACAAGGGACAAGGATGTAATCCTGCCTCTGTATAAATCACTGGTACATCCGTATCTAGAATATTGTGTTAAATTTTGGGCACCATATTATAAAAAAGATATCGGGGAACGCGCTACTAAATTGATTAAAGGGTTAGAGACACTAGAGTATGAGGAAAGGCTTACTAGGTTAAATATGTATTCCCTTGAAAAGAGCGGTGGACTCTGTAAACGCATTTAAAAACAGATTGGACAGTTTTCTAGCTAAAAAAAAAGTATCCAATGCTATAGCATTTAATATATTGACATTATGTATATGGGGGTGATACGAAATATAGTTGACAATAGGTACGAAACCATTATTTTGGCTGGTGCACTGCTTAATACAGAATACGGGTTGAACCCGATGGGCTTTTTGCCTCTTTTCAACCTCATTAACTATGTTACTATAAGGAAGGGGCATGCCGTTTACACATAATAATGCCGTCTGTCACGTGTTTTTAATTGCAATGTTTAATAATGATTTCTACTTTTGCTTTCTAGTTTCCCACTAAAGCAGAGGAGTGGAAAGATATTGCCCGGGACTTTGAGGATTGCTGGAATTTCCCAAATTGCGGAGGTGCCATAGACGGCAAGCATGTCCGCATCTCTCCTCCTACAAAAAGTGGATCTCTATATTATAACTATAAAGGTTATTTTAGCATAGTCTTGATGGCTATAGTTAATGCTAACTATGAGTTCATATTTGTGGATGTGGGGAAAAATGGAAGAGCATCCGATGGCGGATCAATCAAAGATACTGTGTTTTATGAGAAGCTGCTTTGCAACCAATTGGACCTACCGAAAGCTGAGGACTGCATGCATGGCTTGAATTATGTGTTTGTGGCAGATGAAGCCTTTGCTCTGCACGAGCACATCATGAAACCCTACCCACAAAGGAACTTATCCAAGGAGAAACGCATTTTTAATTATCGGCTCTCAAGGGCCCGCCGCATAGTTGAAAACGCATTTGGGATCTTGAGTAGTAGGTTCCGAATTTTCCACTCTGCTATTGGCCTAAGGGTGGATAAAATAGACTGGGTTGTGTTGGCCTGCTGTGTTCTACACAATTATCTAAGGCGTAAGACTGGCCCAAAATGCCCCCCATCTACTACTCCGGCTAACAACCCTGATGTGGACTCTGCCAGGCTGCCTGCTCAGGCCGACAACTCTGATGTGGACTCTGCCAGGTTGCCTGCTCAGGCCGACAACTCTGATGTGGACTCTGCCAGGTTGCCTGTACTTGAAAGGCCACAGTCCACACCTAATCCCACTTTAAAGGCTAGAAAGGTCAGGGACGACTACCTGACCTATTTTAATGGAGTAGGTGCAGTGGATTGGCAAGACTCCTACATTTAACTGCTTTTATGTTTGATAGACATTACATATGCTTGATTGGTTTTATATTTTATTGTATTTTTTTATTTATTTCCAAAATAAAAATGTATCTTGTTTTAAACTTCTGTTGTCAGAGTATGTACCTGTGTGTGTTTTGCATGTATATTAAAAAACAACGTAGCCATGAGGATCCAGGTATACCCAGGACACTTCACGACTGCGTCGTTTTTTGTGGGGGATAAGTGAGGACTAATGGGATCCAACAGTGTGAACCAAGTCAGGCATACCTGTGTGTGCCATCACCCCTGTGTTCCGTCCCAGTCACTGTATCACCTCTGTGTCTGAGGGAGGGGCGCAAATTTACAGTTTGCAGGAGGGCGCCGGACACCATAGCACTGGCCCTGGGAATCAGTATGATATACCGGCAGCAGGCTTCCCGACAGTCATAATCCCAATGTCGGGATGGCGGCCACAGCGCAAAAAGAAGCCCCTTGTGGCTCGCTTTGCTCGCCAAATTTTTAGTCTCCCTCTATGGGTGTCATGGACACCCACAGGGGGAGAATATGTCAGGATTGTGGCTGTCGGGAACCCGACGCAGAGATCTTAACCGCATCCCTCTGTAATAAATGTCCCCTTTAACAGTACCTTGAAGGTAGGATTGTCCTCACTTATCTCCCCTTAAAATTTTTTGTTTTTAAGTGGGGATAAGTGAGGACAAATTTGGTCCAACAGCATTCCTATCATAACTCCCCCAAAAATTAAAAATATAATGATAAACCATAAAAAATACACAACACTTCTTTTTTGTTTTTAAAATAATTTACTTATAAAAATATATTAATTTTTAACACTTATGCAACTGGATTCATCGATAAGAATGACCAATATCCCAACGTTCAAAAGTCCAGGACAAAAAACCGACACTATGGTAACTATGAACAACATAAAAGAGTCGAGGAAACATGGAACAATTTGTCCAACGGAAACTAAAAAAACTAATAAAAAAAATTATAATTTAATAATTTAAAAAAGTAGCCTCGTCCTCTGGGGGAGCTGTGTACTCCGCATTGCTAAGTACAATCCAGTGGACAAAGTGCTGGTGGGAGGAGTGGGCAGAGTGGGTGTTGGTGGGGGTCCCGGCGAAAAAAAAGGGTGCTGTGGCGGAGGATTACCCGGCGGATAATAGTATGGTTGGGGATAAGGATACTGGGACTGTGGGGCATTTCGTGCGCGCCGCACAGGATTTGACATTAGATCCAGGTTATCGAATAGGTCATTATCCTCGGCCCTTCTCAATACATCAAATACTATGCGCCTGAAAGTTCTAAAAACAGTTTCGGGCATTACACGTATCTGAGATTCTATCGTGTTTGAAAATTGACGAAAGAAGTCCGGTGGCCTATTAAGCATTTCCTCCGCCCGCTGGATAAATTGAACTGTGCTGGTGGATGCAGAATCGGAACTCAATGATGAAGTCTTTCGTCTCCGCCTTGGTGGTGCTGTTGACCGAGATGGTGCTGACTCCTCACCACTGAGCTCCAGTTCTGTTGCCTCTGTTGCGGAAGTGTTCATTACCTCCGGGGTAGATTCCTGTAAAAAAAAAAAGCAAATAAAACATTAGGGCGTTGATTAAACAATGATAAAGTTGAACATTTTAAAGTGTTTTAACTTACCGGATTAAGGGTCACCTCTTCCTCTGGCATCTTAGGAGACTCTTTATCCAGGCTACCCTGTCCATGTAATTTCGCCTCTCTCTCCAAAAGGAACTTCATCTGTTTATAATACCATAGCGTCGGCTGGTAAACATCATCAGTTCCGGCTCCTGAACGTTGAGACTCGATCACGCGTGTGTGTTCCTTCTTGAACACCGTCCGCAAGTTTGCTATCTTTTTCTTCGCCCAAATTAGATCAGCATCACTGTTATGGGCTTTGCTGTACTCCACCAATTGTCTGTAGGCCTGATCCTTCTTCTGTCTGTTTGAAAAATCCTTGCTACGGACCTTCCACAGACATTCGCTGGCCCGATACACATCAATGAATCCAGTTGTGAACTCCCGGTCCATGTAAGAAGCCATTGCTGTGAGAAAAATAAAACAACACTATTTAAATAACAAGCAAGCAAAAACTTTAATAAAACATGTTGACCCTCACATTAAAAAAAAAAACCATGCCGCTTATACACGTGTTGCTCCAGGAAATGGTGCTTATACACACGCTGCTCCAGGTAAAGCCGCTTATACACGCATTGCACCAGGTAAAGCCACTTAAGCACCACAAAAATATAGTAACACCCCCCTATCCCTCCCCCGCCTGCTAATACAGCTTCAAAGCACATTAAGCACCATAAAAACATAAGACCCCCCCCCATCCCTCCCCGCTGTTAATACAGCCTCATAGCAAACATAATAACACCACCCCCCATCCCCCCTGCTGTTAATACAGCCTATCTAATCATACGGATACATCCATCTTCTCCTAGACCGCTATCAGCAGCCGCATCACACTCCCCCATATATATATCGCTCGATACACAGGACAGCCTCATAAAAACATTATTAATAACAACCCCCCCCCCACCGGCTGTTAATACAGCCCACACGCCCCCATATGATCATAGCTCATAATTCATGCAGCCCCCCCCCCCCAGCTGTTAATACAGCCCACACTCCAGTGGCGTGTGGCGAGGTCAGTGGCTGGTGAGGCACTACAGCCACATAATGTTCGCCGAATCCTGCCGATGACCCCCTACTGCCGCCGAGCCAATGCCCGCTACTGCCTCTGAGACGATGCCCACTGCCACTGCCAATGGCTTACAAACTCGCCCACCATCAACTGACCCAGCCCTCCACCACCACTGTGCTCATCATACTTGTGATATATTGTACATTTTTATAGAAAAAAAATAATTAGTGTTTGGGACTGGGAAGGGAGTGGGAGGAGGACATGAATGTAATTTTGTTGTCCAGGGCTTTCATTAACTTAATGGAGAAGGGTCTGAATGGGTTAAAACATTTAAAAAAATGCGTCAGGTCCCCCCTCCTAAGTATAACCAGCCTCGGGCTCTTTGAGCCGGTCCTGGTTGTTTAAATACTGGGAAAAAAATTGGACAGGGGTTCCCCGTATTTAGACAACCAGCACCGGGCTCTTAGTCCGGTCCTGGTTCCAAAAATACGGGGGACAAAAGATGTAGGGGTCCACCGTATTTTTAAAACCAGCACCGGGCTCCACTAGCCAGGGACATAATGCCACAGCCGGGGGACACATTTATGTAGGTTTCCTGCGGCCGTGGCATTACCCCCCCAAGCAGTCACACCTGGCCGGGGTTCCCTGGAGGAGTGGGGACCCCTTAAATCAAGGGGTCCCCCCCTCCAGGCACCCAAGGGCCAGGGGTGAAGCCCGAGGCTGTCCCCAGCACCCCTGGGCGGTGGGTGCCGGGCTGATAGCCATGAGTGTGTAAAAAAAAGAATATTGTTTTTTGTTGTGGAACTACAAGGCCCAGCAAGCCTCCCCCGCTTGCTGGTACTTGGGGAACCTCAAGTACCAGCATGCGGGGAAATAACGGGCCCGCTGGTACCTGTAGTTCTACAACAACAAAAATACCCAAATAAAAACACAACACACACACCGTGAAAGTAAAAATTTATTAAAAACACACTTAACACACTTACACATACAACACACTCACACATACTTACCTATATCCCACGCCGGTCACGTCCACTTGTCCAGTAGAATCCAATAGGGGTACCTGTAAAAATGAGAGAGAGATTACTTACCTACATCCCACGCCGGTCGCGTCCACTTGTCCAGTAGAATCCAATAGGGGCACCTGTAAAAATGAAAATTACACTGACAAACGAAGTAATCCACAGGAGGAGAGAGAGAGAGAGAGAAATAGAGAGAAATTAATGAATATTATGCACTGACTGATGTGGGAGGACGTTAGCACAGACAGGGGGGAGTGCTGCTGCTGGCTGGGAGGACGGAGCCGGGGGAGGAACGAGGGGGAAGGGGGGATTCCTACCCAGCCACCGCACACATGCGCCACCCCGGAGGAGGAATGAGGGGGTAGCAGTGCCCCGAGTAGTTGTGACCCCAGTCGCTGTGCCCCCTGTAGCTTTGCCCCTTGTAGCTGTGACCCCTGTAATTGTGCCCCCTGTAATTGTGCCCTTTGTAGCTGTGCCCCCTGTAGCTGTGCCACCTGTCGTTGTGCCTCCTAGCTGTGCCAGTGCCCCAAACACGCACACAAAAAAAAATAAAAAAAATACACACACGCTGCCCTCCGTCTCCGGGCGCCGGCTCCTCTCTACTATGGGAGAGACTCTTTTTAAAAAGTTGTTTGAAGTCAAAGTCCTTTTCCTATTCCTCCAATATTTTCCGCATGGACTCATTTCAAATAGTTTTCAGTGGCAGTGAAGTCACAGTTAACTCTCAGTTAACTCTCATCTGTCTAAACTTTACTTTTTTAAGTCATTTTCCCAAGTAGCATCATTTTCTAACTCTAAAAAAGTATTTGGGAAAATACTATCTATTTCTTCTTTGGTCTACACTTTGAAGCTGTTAAGGCTAAAGGGCATGCTACAAGTGTGTGTTTATGAGTGAAATATTAATCCAAAGTTTTTTTTAAAAGTGTACTATGTTTCATTAAGAATTAACTTTTATTAGTTCTGTTAAAATAAATAAGTAAACAAATAGACACATGAGTATGCACACACATATTACAAAACAATTAGATGATCCAACTTATTTCACTATGCAAATAATATCCTATTGAGATCAGTGGGGTGCAAGTGGGAATGGATATTAGTCCTCATTGGAGTACTTAACCAAGAACAGGATGCAGTTTTGTACCCCATGTGGTATATACGTCAGTAAGACGAGCACAACGAGCTCTGGAGAATAACATTATGGGTCAAGTTGATGTCAGCACAATTCCTTTCAGCAGCCCAGTAATATGTAGAAGAGGGTCTTGGTTTCATAATAACCAAGTTCCAGCTGCAGTGAACCATATAAAGTAGGACTAATCTGTAACTTGGTATGCAGTGAGGGGACACACCAACATTGGTCAATGTTTTACTTGCCCTGCTATAGTGCACTATCTTTATGATATTCTACTTTTAGGGAGGGAATGTCCCTTAACTCCATGACTGAAACTAATTCATCACCCATATGTACATCTCAGTGCAGCTCACTACTGCTATATACTTTTCTCTAACGTCCTAGTGGATGCTGGGGACTCCGTAAGGACCATGGGGAATAGACGGGCGCCGCAGGAGCCTGGGCACTCTAAGAAAGATTTAGTACTACTGGTGTGCACTGGCTCCTCCCTCTATGCCCCTCCTCCAGACCTCAGTTAGAATCTGTGCCCGGCCAGAGCTGTGTGCTTTTAGTGGGCTCTCCTGAGCTTGCTAATAAGAAAGTATTTTAGTTAGGTTTTTTATTTTCAGAGAGCTTCTGCTGGCAACAGACTCTCTGCTACGTGGGACTGAGGGGAGAGAAGCAAACCTACTAACTGCGGCTAGGTTGCGCTTCATAGGCTACTGGACACCATTAGCTCCAGAGGGATCGAACACAGGATCTTAACCTTGGTCGTCCGTTCCCGGAGCCGCGCCGCCGTCCCCCTCGCAGAGCCAGAAGACAGAAGCCGGCAGAAGCAAGAAGACATCGAAATCGGCGGCAGAAGACTCCTGTCTTCACATGAGGTAGCGCACAGCACTGCAGCTGTGCGCCATTGCTCCCACACTAACCCACACACTCCGGTCACTGTAGGGTGCAGGGCGCAGGGGGGGCGCCCTGGGCAGCAATTAAGTACCTCCTAGCAAAAGCAGCATATATACAGTTGGACACTGTTATATGCATGAGCCCCCACCATTAATTTTACACAAAATCGCGGGAGAAGCCCGCCGCTGAGGGGGCGGGGCCTTCTTCCTCAGCACTCACCAGCGCCATTTTCTCTCCACAGCTCTGCTGAGAGGAAGCTCCCCAGGCTCTCCCCTGCACGATAGAGAGGGTGTAAAAGAGAGGGGGAGCACATAAATTTGGTGCAAAAACAATATATACAGCAGCTACTGGGTTAACACTAAGTTACTGTGTGATTCCTGGGTCATATAGCGCTGGGGTGTGTGCTGGCATACTCTCTCTCTGTCTCTCCAAAGGGCCTTGTGGGGGAACTGTCTTCAAATAGAGCATCCCCTGTGTGTGTGGTGTGTCGGTACGTGTGTGTCGACATGTCTGAGGTAAAAGGCTCCCCTAAGGAGGAGATAGAGCAAATATGTGTGTGAGAGGGTGTCTCCGTCGACAACGCCGATACCTGTTTGGATATGTGTAAGTGCTGAGGTGAATTTATTGCACAAAAGATTAGAGAACAGACAGGAAATCTACCCATGTCTGTCCCTGTGTCACAGAGACCTTCAGAGTCTCACAATGCTCACTATCCAAAATAATAAACACTGATATCGACACGGAGTTTGACTCCAGTGTCGACTACGATAATGCAAAGTTACAGCCAAGATGGCTGAAAGGTATTCAATATATGATTATTGTAATAAAAGATGATTTGCATATCACTGATGACTCATTTGTCCCTGACACAAGGGTACACATGTTAAGGGGAAAAAAGCTGAGGTAAATTTCCCTCCTCTCATGAGGAAAAAGAGCGGGAATCTCCAGACAAGAGACGGCAGCTTCCCACAAAAAAATCTCAGGCAGTATCCTTTCCCCACTAGGGCCAGGATGTGTTGGGAATCTTCCCCTAGGTGTCCTGTTTGCACAGAAGGTAGCACTAGCTATTCTCAGGGATCCTGCAGATAGCGTGCACATTCTAGTATACTACTCAGACCGGCGATTGTGTCGGCAGGGTTTATAGCGCTGTGGTACCTTATTAGCAGAGATTGAGACCCTAGTATGCATATATATATATATATATATGTATATATAGAGATATATATATATTAAAGATGCTGTCTTAAGTGATATATATATATATATATATATATATATATAAAACATGCCCAAAGAGACATGAGTATACTGGGTCCTAGAGTCAAAGCTATGTCGATTTCTGCTGGACGTGTCCTGTAGAATATGCAATGGACAGATGATGCCGACTTAAGAGGCATGTGGAAGGCTGAGGATTGTGTGGAGAAGGGTTCTCGGACCTGGTCTACACAGCTATAGCTGGTAATTCTGATATTTTGCCTTATATTCCTGCACAGCCTAGGAAAGCACAACATTATCAAATGCAGCCTTTCGTATAAAGAAACAAGAAAGTCCGAGGTGCGTCCTTTCTTGCCAGAGGCGGGGGCACAGGAAAGAAGCTGCACAACACAGCTAGTTCCCAGGAACAGAAGTCCTCCCCGGCCTCTACAAAAATCTACCGCAAGGCGGAGTTAGGCCCGGTGGGGGCACGCCTTCGTCAGTTCAGCCACAAGTGGGTTCACTCCCTGTTAGATCCCTGGGCAATAGATATTGTGTCTCAGGGATACAAGCTGGACTTTGAGAAGATGCCAGCTCACCGACGGCCATGCCGGCTTCCCCCCACGAGAGGTAAACAGTGTTAACTGCAATTCATAAATTGTATCTTCAACAGGTGGTGGTCAAGGTTCCCCTCCTTCAACAAGGAGGGGGTTATTATTCGACCCTGTTGTAGTCCCGAAACCAGACGGTTCGGTCGGACCCATATTGAATTTAAAATCCCTGAACATATACCTGAAAGGGTTCAAGTTCAAGATGGAATCGCTAAGAGCGGTTATTGCAAGCCTGAAAGGGGGGAGATTTTATGGTGACTCGGGACATAAAGGATGCATACCTTCATGTCCCCATTTATCCACCTCATCAGGCGTACCTCAGAATTGCGGTACGGGATGGTCATTACCAATTTCAGACGTTGCCGTTTGGTCTCTCCACAGCCTTGAGAATATTCAGCAAGGTAATGGCGGAAATGATGGTGCTCCTGCGGAAGCAAGGTGTCACTATTATCACGTACTTGGACGATCTCCTCATAAAAGCGAGATCAAGAGAGCAGTTGCTGAACAGCGTATCACTTTCTCTGGTAGTGAAACGGCAACACGGCTGGATTCTATATATTCCAAAGTCGCAGTTGGTTCTTACAGCTCATCTGCCTCTCCTAGGCATGATCCTAGACACAGACCAGAAAAGGGTTTATCTCCCGATAGAGAGAGCTCAGAAGCTCGTGACACTGGTCAGGAATCTATTAAAACCAAAACAGGTGTCAGTGCATCACTGCACTTGAGTCCTGGGAAGGAGGGTGGCATCATTCGAGGCCATTCCCTTCGGCAGGTTCCATAGGAGGACCTTCCAATGGGACTTACTGGACAAGTGGTCCGGATCACATCTTCGGATGCATCGGTTAATCACCCTATCCCCCAGAGCTAGGGTGTCTCTCCTGTGGTGACTGCAGAGTGCTCACCTTCTCGAAGGTCGCAGATTCGGCATTCAGGACTGGGTCCTGGTGACCACGGATGCAAGCCTCCGAGGGTGGGGGGCAGTCACACAGGGAAGAAATTTCCAAGGGCTGTGGTCAAGGCAGGAGACTTGCCTTCACATCAATATCCTGGAACTAAGGGCCATATACAACGCCCTAAGTCAAGCGGAGACCCTGCTTCGCGACCAACCGGTTCTGATTCAGTCAGACCGCAGTGGCTCATGTAAACCGCCAAGGCGGCACAAGGAGCAGGGTGGCGATGGTAGAAGCCACCAGAATTCTTCGCTGGGCGGAGAATCACGTAAGCGCACTGTCAGCAGTGTTCATTCCGGGAGTGGACAACTGGGAAGCAGACTTCCTCAGCAGGCACGACCTCCACCCGGGAGAGTGGGGACTTCATCAGGAAGTCTTCACACAGATTGCAAATCGATGGGAACTGCCACAGGTGAACATGATGGCGTCCCGCCTCAACAAAAAGCTAAAAAGGTATTGCGCCAGGTCAAGGGACCCTCAGGCGATAGCTGTGGACGCACTAGTAACACCGTGGGTGTTCCAGTCGGTCTATGTGTTTCCTCCTCTTCCTCTCATACCAAAGGTGCTGAGAATTGTAAGAAAAAGAGGAGTGAGAACAATACTCATTGTTCCGGATTGGCCAAGAAGGACTCCCCGGCCTCCCCGGTCTCTACAAAAATCCACCGCATGTCGCTGGATACCTGAAAAGGTTCAAGTTCACGTTGAAATCGCTAAGAGTGGTTATTGCAAGCCTGAAAGGTGACTCGGGACATAAAGGATGCATACCTTCAGGTCCCCATTTATCCACCTCATCAGGCGTACCTCAGAATTACGGTACGGGATTGTCATTACCAATTTCAGAGGTTGCCGTTTGGTCTCCTCACGGCCTTGAGAATGTTCACCAAGGTAATGGCGGAAATGATGGTGCTCCTGCGGAAGCAAGGTGTCACTATTATCACGTACTTGGACGATCTCCTCATAAAAGCGAGATCAAGAGAGCAGTAGCTGAACAGCGTATCACTTTCTCTGGAAGTGTAACGGCAACACGGCTGGATTCTGTATATTCCAAAGTCGCAGTGGGTTCTTACAGCTCATCTGCTTCTCCTAGGCATGATCCTAGACACAGACCAGAAAAGGGTTATCTCCCGATAGAGAGAGCTCAGGAGCTCGTGACACTGGTCAGGAATCTATTAAAACCAAAACAGGGGTCAGTGCATCACTGCACTCGAGTCCTGGGAAGGAGGGTGGCCTCATACGAGGCCATTCCCTTCGGCAGGTTCCATACGAGGTCCTTCCAATGGGACTTACTGAACAAATGGTCCGGATCACATCTTCAGATGCATCGGTTAATCACCCTGTCCCCCAGGGCCAGGGTGTCTCTTCTGTGGTGGCTGCAGAGTGCTCATCTTCTCGAAGGCCGCAGGTTCGGCATACAGGACTGGGTCCTGGTGACCACGGATGCAAACCTCCGCGTATGGGGGGCAGTCACTCAGGGAAGGAACTTCCTAGGGCTGTGGTCAAGTCAGGAGACTTGTCTGCACATAAATATACTGGAACTAAGGGCCATATACAACGCCCTGAGTCAAGCGGAGCCCATGCTTCGAGACCAACCAGTGCTGATTCAGTCAGACAACATCACGGCGGTCGCCCATGTAAACCGCCAAGGCGGCACAAGAAGCAGGGTGGCAATGGCGGAAGCCACAAAGATTCTTCGTTGGGCGGAGATTCACGTGCAAGCACTGTCAGCAGTGTTCATTCCGGGAGTGGACAACTGGGAAGCAGATTTCCTCAGCAGACACGACCTCCACCCGGTAGAGTGGGGACTTCATCAAGAAGTCTTCACACAGATTGCAAATCGATGGGAACTGCCACAGGTGGACATGATGGCGTCCCGCCTCAACAAAAAGCTAAAAAGATATTGCGCCAGGTCAAGGGACCCTCAGGCGATAGCTGTGGACGCGCTAGTGACACCGTGGGTGTTCCAGTCGGTATATGTGTTTCCTCCTCTTCCTCTCATACCAAAGGTGCTGAGAATTGTAAGAAAAAGAGGAGTGAGAACAATACTCATTGTTCCGGATTGGCCAAGAAGGATTTGGTACCCGGAACTGCAAGAAATGCGCACAGAGGACCCATGGCCTCTGCCTCTCAGACAGGACCTGCTACAACAAGGGCCCTGTCTGTTCCAAGACTTACCGTGGCTGCGTTTGACGGCATGGCGGTTGAACGCCGGATCCTAGCGGTAAAAGGCATTCCGGATGAAGTTTTTCCTACGCTGATAAAGGCTAGGAAGGATGTGACAGCAATGCATTATCACTGTATATGGCGAAAATATGTTGCTTAGTGTGAGGCCAGGAAAGCCCCTACAGAGGAATTCCAGCTAGGTCGATTCCTGCACTTCCTACAGTCAGGAGTGTCTATGGGCCTAAAATTAGGGTCCATAAGGGTCCAGATTTCGGCCCTATCCATTTTCTTTCAAAAAGAACTGGCTTCACTGCCTGAGGTACAGACGTTTGTTAAGGGAGTGCTGCATATTCAGCCCCCCTTTTGTGCCACCAGTGGCACCTTGGGATCTTAACGTTGTGTTGGATTTCCTGAAATCCCACTGGTTTGAGCCAGTTAAGACCGTGGAACTAAAGTATCTCACGTGGAAAGTGGTCATGCTGTTGGCCTTAGCATCGGCTAGGCGTGTGTCAGAATTGGCGGCTTTGTCATGTAAAAGCCCTTATCTGATCTTCCATATGGACAGGGCAGAATTGCGGACTCGTCCCCAATTTCTCCCAAAGGTGGTATCATCGTTTCATTTGAACCAACCTATTGTGGTGCCTGCGGCTACTCGGCACTTGGAGGACTCCAAGTTGCTGGACGTAGTCAGGGCTTTGAAAATATATGTTTCCAGAACGGCTGGAGTCAGGAAGACTTGACTCGCTGTTAATCCTGCATGCACCCAACAAGCTGGGTGCTCCTGCTTCACAGCAAACTATTGCTCTCTGGATCTGTAGCACGATTCAGCTGGCTCATTCTGCGGCTGGATTGCCGCATCCAAAATCAGTAAAAGCCCATTCCACAAGGAAGGTGGGCTCTTCTTGGGCGGCTGCCCGAGGGGTCTCGGCTCTACAGCTTTGCCGAGCGGCTACTTGGTCGGGTTCAAACACCTTTGCAAAGTTCTACAAGTTTGATACCCTGGCTGAGGAGGACCTTGTGTTTGCTCATTCGGTGCTGCAGAGTCATCCGCACTCTCCCGCCCGTTTGGGAGCTTTGGTATAATCCCCATGGTCCTTACGGAGTTCCCAGCATCCACTAGGACGTCAGAGAAAATAAGAATTTACTCACCGGTAATTCTATTTCTCGTAGTCCGTAGTGGATGCTGGGCGCCCGTCCCAAGTGCGGACTTTCTGCAATACGTGTATATAGTTATTGCTTAAATAAGGGTTATTGTTATGAGCCATCCGTTGAGTGAGGCTCAGTTGTTGTTCATACTGTTAACTGGGTAAGGTTATCACAAGTTGTACGGTGTGATTGGTGTGGCTGGTATGAGTCTTACCCTGGATTCCAAAAATCCTTTCCTTGTAATGTCAGCTCTTCCGGGCACAGTTTCCCTAACTGAGGTCTGGAGGAGGGGCATAGAGGGAGGAGCCAGTGCACACCAGATAGTACCTAATCTTTTCTTTAGAGTGCCCAGTCTCCTGCGGAGCCTGTCTATTCCCCATGGTCCTTACGGAGTTCCCAGCATCCACTACGGACTACGAGAAATAGAATTACCGGTGAGTAAATTCTTATTTTTGTGCCACCAGTGGCACCTTGGGATCTTAACGTGGTGTTGGGTTTTCTGAAATCCCACTGGTTTGAGCCACTTAAGACTGTGGAGCTAAAGTATCTCACGTGGAAAGTGGTCATGCTGTTGGCCTTAGCTTCGGCTAGGCGTGTGTCAGAATTGGCGGCTTTGTCATGTAAAAGCCCCTATCTGGTTTTCCATATGGACAGGGCAGAATTGCGGACTCGTCCGCAATTTCTGCCAAAGGTGGTGTCATCTTTTCATTTGAACCAACCTATTGTGGTGCCTGCGTCTACTTGTGACTTGGAGGATTCCAAGCTGTTTGACGTAGTCCGGGCTTTGAAGATTTAGGTAACCAGAACGGCTGGAGTCAGGAAAACTGACTCGCTGTTTATCCTGTATGCATCCAACAAGCTGGGTGCTCCTGCTTCAAAGCAAACTATTGCTCGCTGGATCTGTAACACGATTCAGCAGGCTTATTCCGCGGCTGGATTGCCGCATCCAAACTCTGTAAAAGCCCATTCCATAAGGAAGGTGGGCTCTTCTTGGGCGGCTGCCCGAGGGGTCTCGGCATTACAGCTTTGCCGAGCTGCTACTTGGTCGGGTTCAAACACCTTTGCAAAATTCTACAAGTTTGATACCCTGGCTGAGGAGGACCTTGTGTTTGCCCATTCGGTGCTGCAGAGTCATCCGCACTCTCCCGCCCGTTTGGGAGCTTTGGTATAATCCCCATGGTCCTTACGGAGTCCCCAGCATCCACTAGGACGTTAGAGAAAATAAGATTTTACTCACCGGTAAATCTATTTCTCGTAGTCTGTAGTGGATGCTGGGCACAATACGTGTATATAGTTATTGCTTAATAAAGGGTTATGTTATGTTGGCATCCATTGGTTGATGCTCTGTTGTTTGTTCATACTGTTAACTTGGTAAGTTTTATCACAAGTTATACGGTGTGATTGGTGTGGCTGGTATGAGCAGAGCCGGCCCTAGCCAATTTGATGCCCTAGGCAAAATTTTTGTCTGGTGCCCCCTAGCTCCGCCGCTAGTTCTGCATCTGTACCTGCAACGCTCAGGTAGTGGGGCCCACCGGGGGGTTACCCTGTGGGCCAGTTCAACTCTGCACAATGCCACACAGTAATGACCATAATACATATAATTCCACACAGTAAAGGAACCTTACACATATGCCCCACATTAGTAATGCCCATAATACACATAATGCCACACAGTATGCACCTTACACATATGCCCCACATTAGTAATGCCCATAATACACATATACTGCCACAGATACTGCCACACTTGCTGGTTATACAAAAAGATCAGTATCAAACATGTAGAAACTGCCCATTCTCTTCACTATTCAGTGTGTTTGCTGGTGTCTGTTACTCCCGTTAACTGCATGCACTTTACTTTATACTGTGGGAGCTAAATGCTCTGCCCTCCAGTCTGATGTGTCCAAAAGTCACGCTGCACTGATGTTTCATATAGAAATAGCACAACGCAACTTACTGACCACGTTACAGTGCTAGATGGCAGGGGAATTTTACGGTATGGACTGACTAGGAAATAAAGTGTGGGGAGAACACTGCCCATGTTATGTCCCTGCAGACACCTGGGGTTTGCACAGGGATAAGGGACACACACAGGATGGCAGGGTCCCCCTCCCCCATGTGCACAAGCAGTATAGGTGATGTCAGGTTTCTGTGAAGCAGTCTTCCAAAATACACGTGTTATCATAAGAAGCCATCCAGTAATAACCTTATATAGTCAGTAAAAATGTCACAGGTCCAGGAATTGCATTTACTGGGCTTCTGCTGTCTGTCTGAGGTCTCACAAGTCAGGGGCATTCAAGCATGTCAGAGGAAGTTTAAGGCACAGTGTGCATTTTTTTTGACAAATGTAAACAGCAGTGTATACAAGTACTGATTGAATACATTTGGAAAGTAACAGTTAGTTTGCGGACTGTCCCTCTCAGCATGAGATGCTGCAGGGACATGCTTGGATGCCCATAGACATGCTTGAATGCCCCAGGCAAATGCCTAGCCTGCCTATAGCTAAGGCCGGCCCTGGGTATGAGTCTTACCCTGGGTTCCAAAATCCTTTCCTTGTAATGTCAGCTCTTCCGGGCACAGTTTCCTTAACTGAGGTCTGGAGGAGGGGCATAGAGGGAGGAGCCAGTGCACACCAGTAGTACTAAATCTTTCTTAGAGTGCCCAGTCTCCTGCTGAGTCCGTCTATTCCCCATGGTCCTTATGAAGTCCCCAGCATCCACTACGGACTACGAGAAATAGATTTACCGGTGAGTAAAATCTTATTTTTTTTCTGATAAATTTCCTGAAGGTCTGATACAGCTTTGCCAATGCTAGCATTGCAGGCTGAATTTCAATCCTTTGAAGAACTTGGTTTAGTCTATTGAATTGGCTTGAAAGCTTATGTGTTGTTATGTAAATATGGCAAATAGTTTAAAATTATGCTGTTGCTCGGGATATAGCAATCAACATCCAACTCATCAAAATCACACTTAATATTGCAAATGTTTTTTTTGTTTTTTTTTCGTTTTAAGTATATTGGAATGCCCGATTCTTCTGCAAGAGAGATTGAGGTTTGTTTTGCATTATCAGAATTATTTTGATTGGAAAGGATCTCCGCAGCATTTGGTATTATGTGCTGCTTTAGACAAATCCTTATGTTTTGGAAGAACAATTTGTCTGCAGAACAACTCGGAATATCAACTGTAATTTTTTTTTTTAACATCACTGATTTGTATTGAATTTTTTTTTTTTGGGGGGGGGGGGAGGGTACAGAAAGAAAGAAGGGGGGGTAGGGGAAAAGGGATATAAACATGGTACATAATATGTGTAATCAAAACATGTACAGAAACAGATCTTGCAGTAGAAATAATCAAACAAGAAATAAAAACCACCAAACTTGGCAGAGAATATCCACACAGTAAACAGATAAACAATCATTAAAATATAAAATAGCATCTAAACACATCAAGGAGACTCTTGCTCATTTAAACTGAATTGAAGGAAATTAGACTGAAAAGTCTGCATTATAAACTGGGCGCCCTCACCTTCTGGCACATACTCATGCCACGGCATCCACTTAATCAGAGAAGATGCCAAGAATGAATAGGGCATAAACTCTTTCCTTGGTAAAATTTAAATTAACTTTATGAAAAAACGTTAAAAACGGAGGTAGAGACTGAAACCAAGAGAAGGCCAGAATAGACAACAATTTTTGGTCACGGAAGCCAAACCTAGAAAAAACTTCACTCGTAAAGCCAATTCAATCGATCAAATGCTTTTTTAGCATCAAGTGAGAGCAAAGGAATACCTTGATCAGTTGGGAGGGAGTCAATAAGATTAAATACTCTATGGGTGTTATCATACACTTATCTACCAGGTATGAACCCAACCTGGTCAGGGTGGATCAAGGAGGGTAGAAACATTGAAGCGAGTAGCAATCAATTTAGCATAGAGCTTTATTATCCCCATGTAATGAAGCTATGAGTACACCCGGAGACGGGGGCGGGCCATGGCAGTAATGGCGTAGGCTGCAGCCAAAAAGCTCTACTTAAGGACATCCTGTTAATTACTCGATCGCCCAGGACTGACTTCTTAGAGCAGCTAACCTGTCCGACCTGGCTGGTGGAGGGGAGAGCAGAGATTGTGGAGCTGTGCAGCGGCAGTTCACATGGCCGCACTGGAGACGGAGAGTGAGCGGCAGCATTTCGGCTCTAGTGCTCCCTTCTCCCCCAGAGGTGTGGAGGAGGCTTTCCCGAGACCTGACCACGTGTGGGTGGCAGAGCTAAAAACTACTGTGCTAATGGAGATGCCAGGTTATTTGCATGGCATAGAGATTCAAAAAGTGTAGAGTTAGAAGTGCTGAGCCTTCCAGTGATTTTTTCCATAGCATCAGATCAGCATGGAATGTTCTTGATGATGGAACATCAATCCCATACATATTAGAGAAATGAGTTATCATTTGGCTCTGATTCTCACTGTCTTAACAATTTCAGATGGAATGATGGTCAGTGCTGTCATAACTTTTGAAGATCAGAGAAGCGAACATCAAACTCTGCAATAAGGTGAACAAGATATGGGAGAGTACAGACATGTTTGTAATAGATTTCAGGGTTTTCTCGCTGGCACATTACTTCTATTGGTTTGCAGACCACTGGCGCGAGGGAGAATAGGTGTAATGCCAAACATTAGTCCTAGAGCAATGGCTTTCTTAAATAGTATTGCATGCTCATTTTTAATATCCTGTCTGATTCCTGCCATTGTAACTTTTAAAATCAACAGCAGAGCAGGCCTTCACGATGTAATTTGCTTTAGCTTGTAATAAGACAGTAACTCCTTTAATAAAGCACAGACAGTGCTGTACTACTAAAGTTATGATGTGGTCGAAAGTAGTCAAAGTAAGTTGCAGAGATTTGTCATCAACCACACTTTCTGCTCCAGGATGGATTATAAATGTCCACTAAACATTTCACTATTGCAAGATACAAGTCAAGGAAGGTCTTCAGTGCATGATGTTGTTTTATCCAGCGAGTCCTGCACAGAAACTTCAACCTTCTTTTTGTCTCTTCCAGGCACTCACTAGAAATAGCAGCCTCAAGAGCAGTTTGACGTTTTGGGTGAGAGTCAAAAAAAAAGTGTGTACTCAATCCACAGCACTAAACATATTCCTCACCATGAGAATTTTAGAAGCTTGCCATGTTTTTTTTTTTTTAAATTGTGTATTCTTTATTGTAAGTTTTTTTTAAAACCCCCCCCCCAAAAAAAATAAATAAATAAATAACATAAATAAAATACAACAAACAATCATGGCAGATACAGTAGAGCATGCAATATGCAGACAGGAGTAGTCAGACAATGTATACCAAATAAAATTACAATACATGCCCTACAAAAAACAGGATATATAAAGCACTCATCAGTATAACATTAACCAATAAGAGCACACAGGCACCATGTGAGCTCACATACTGAGGATAAAGTGAGAGTAACCTATATCTGTGGAATATAAAGATACAGAGATAACCATATTACAGACTATGGCCCTCATTCCGAGTTGTTCGCTCGCAAGCTGCTTTTAGCAGCTTTGCACACGCTAAGCCACCGCCTACTGGGAGTGAATCTTAGCTTATCAAAATTGCGAACGAAAGATTCGCAATATTGCGAAAAGACTTCTCTGTGCAGTTTCTGAGTAGCTCGAGACTTACTCTTCCAGTGCGATCAGTTCAGTGCTTGTCGTTCCTGGTTTGACGTCACAAACACACCCAGCGTTCGCCCAGACACTCCTCCGTTTCTCCAGCCACTCCCGCGTTTTTCCCAGAAACTGTAGCGTTTTTTCTCACACTCCCATAAAACGGCCAGTTTCCGCCCAGAAACACCCACTTCCTGTCAATCACATTACGATCACCAGAACGAAGAAAAAACCTCGTAATGTCGTGAGTAAAATTCCTAACTGCATAGCAAATTTACTTGGCGCACTCGCACTGCGGACATTGCGCATGCGCATTAGCGACTAATCGCTCCATTGCGAGAAAAAAATACAGAGCGAACAACTCGGAATGACCCTTCATGAACAGAATAAGCATAGAGTGAAGGAATATTGAAAAAAATATATATATAATTCCGGAGACATCTGCCATAAATCTAAACAGAATAAAACAAAAAATGAAAACAAAACCCTACAGTCCCTAACTAAATGAAAACAAAACCCCACAAAACAAACCACCTCAGAACCCCCCACCCTGTATAACCTAACCCCAACCTAGGTATACCTGGATCCCCATAACCCCCCCACCTAAGCTACTTAACTTGTCTAAGCCCTAAAAAAAAACCTACCCCATCCCCAAAACGAGGATAAATAAAATCGATATATGACTGGGGCAACTGAAAAGATAATATCAAAGGGTCTAAATCTAGTAGAACTTCCACGTATAAACTTACATATGTGAACAGAAAATATGAAGGATAGTTTTTGCTATACCCAATAGATATTCCAATGCGTATCTAGATATATAAGCTCTTAGATGAAAAATGTTCAAATTAAACATAATGTGGAACTATGTAATAACAAAGTTATGCCAATAATAAGACATACAAGAAACATGAGAATGGACAATATTTTAGAGAGAATCAGTGAGAAAATAAAACATAGCAAGGGTCCTGGCAACAGTGAATCAGTACACAGACTTGAAAAGAAACAGAATCAGTCTGGGGGACGGGCCCATTCCGGAGCCACATAGCTCAACAATTCACAAACAGTAACCAGCAAACACATGGAGTCATCAGCCATCTTGCACAGCATTATCCAAGTAGAGAAGCGTAAAGGCCTCAGGTCCACAAAAATTACAGAATGGAAATCCATCCCCCTCCCTAGCACCTCAACGGACTGCAATGTGATACAGTACAGTTCTCCAGTGTGGAAAAAGTCACATTTTGAGGCCCTGAATGAGATTACAGTGTGGGTCCACACAGTCACTAATGACGAGATGGAGGCTGCCGCTGACATCCCATGCACCATCGCCAACCAGGAATAACGGCGAATACGCATTGGATTAATCCGCAACTTCCCCAATTTATTTATAATTTGTTGTGTAGCGGAACCCACAGGCTCACCCAAGGGCTACGAGGGCATCAACACAGGTAGGCAGGCAGACTGTTCGGGAGAAACAGGCACCGCAACAGTCTCTTCTCCAAACATAGCAAGAATCCTTTTCTCAGATTCCATAACAGCCTTGAGGAGGTTAGATGTTCAGAGGTACTAGCAGGGTTAAACATGGCTGCAGGGGGTGCCTCACCAAAGCCAGTAATATGTAAAGAAGCACTGAATAGCAGATAGAAATAATAAAAAGGTCCAGTCTCAAACAGGCAATATCAGAGGTATAAAACGCAGAAGAAATGGCAGTTCCGTGTGTTCATGATAAAGGAGACCTCAGTGTTCAGCAGAGAGCTATAGTGAAAAAAAAAAAAAGGTGTGCACTCACTAGGGAAGCATAGGAGAGAAGTTATGAAGTGCCCAGATCTGCGGTTTCCTAGGGGCCCGGTCAAAAGATGGCGTCTCCGCGGCGGGAAAGCACTCTCTCAATAAGCTGCTTCCAGGGTCGGCCCAAGTGCAAGGATTCCCCTCCCAATATAAGGCGACAGCAGCGGCACAGACACGGAGTTAAAAGCACCACTCAGAAGAAGCCGCCCCGCATTCAGCTTGGGTAGACAGTCGGGTAGAAGACGTGGCGGATCCGCAGCAGGTTAGTTTGGCCACAGTAAACATGCGGTCAATCCCGGCGATGTAGAAGTCTCCCACCACCGCCAGTCAGCGCCAGCAGTCCCCGAATCAGCAGCCCGCCAGCCGGAGCGGTCAGAGGAGAGGAGAGCCGTAGCCGGAAGTGAACCTGCGCACAGCACAATGTCAGGCAGCGAGGCCGGCCGCGACACTTAGGATGTAGGCCGCACTACGCAGCTCCGCAATGCCAAGGTTTTTCTGCAGCTAGAGACACAGCACAAACACCAAAAGATGCAGCACACTGGAACACCCCTGTGGAGCAATTTCCAACGAGAACGCAGCAGGGAGCAGGATATATCAGCAGGATGTTGGTGAGGAGCTACAACCTGCAGCTGCTACTCCATGCCGAGCCAAGCCACGCCCCCCCAGCTTGCCATGTTTAATGGGCGCAGCAATGGGTATACACCACCTTTGGGTACTGCTGAGATATAATTGCAGCAGCACCTTTTACTTTCCCTGCCATTGACCTTACGCTATCATATCCCTGACCATAAAGTTTATTCTAAGAAAGTCTGGGCATATTAATGCCTGAGAGGATTTGCTGTGCAGTATTTTGCCCAGTGACCCCCTCGCTACATTCTATACATCTTAGGAACTCCTCTCTTATAAAGACATCTTTACTGACAAATCGAATGACAAGTGCTAACTGTTCTTTATTGCTGCAGTCAGATGTTCATCTGATATGACAGTAAAGAATTCATCCACATCTGCCACTATAATCTTAGAATGTTTCCACAAATGTCTATGATTTCATTTTGAACATGCCAGCCTAGTGTATCTTGATTTTTTGGCTGACTTATATGTTCTCTCAATTCACTGTCTCCCTCACTCACTTATGTAATCTAAAATAGGCCGTAAAATGGATATACCATATAAGATTATCTGTCCAATCTTTCTGGTCGAAGTGAAACTCTTGCATGGGAGCAAATGACAACCAGAAAATGTGTAAAAGTGGTTGTTCTGATAAACTGGTTAAATCAAATGTAAATCATTGTTTGGGAGCAAATGTATGGCAAATTTTCTCCCATACATTACCAGATTTTTATTCTAACCAGAAAGATTAGACAGATAATCTTATAGTGTGTATGTAGTTTAAAAGTTGCCTTTGTTAGCAGAATCACCTATGTTACTGTCTATATAGCCTCTTAGAGCAATATTTTGTCCACCATACAGAATAATGGCACTGATTGGTCTAAGCTTTGCTATTTTCCTCAGAATCCCTACATCTGCACTTAGATAGTGGTCCACAGGCTTCTGAAGTAACTTATAAGTGTTTTTAAACTCTGCCTAGTGATACAGCATTCATATAGGTTACACTAACATGGTGCTTATTTAATACACTAACCATTTGTCCAGTTACAATATGGTACAGAAACAAAGTTTGCTTCTGCACCACTTGGAAGAAAGAAAAGAGTACAGAAAACACAGAGTCCAGCATCAAGGTATTTGGAATATGCCAGCTATTTGAATTGTGACAGATAGTCATGTTGGAACTTGCGCTGCTTTCTATACAACAGCTTCTATGGAAAATTAAAAATCTTTCGGTGCTCATTAAAAATTCCCCAGAACATTGAGCTTCTCTGCATCACTCAGGGAATGAGATAGGACGATGGTGTCTGGTTGAGGTGGATTTAGCTGATCCACATGAAGAATGCTCGGTTCACTCCCTGTCTGCAGAGGATTCTCCTTCCTCATCCTTTGAGCATCCTTGTGAAACATCTGGACATTCGTCTAAGTTTATTATTGATGTGGCCTCACTCTGAGTTTCCCTCCAAGATATCTGTGCCAGGGTGCTCGACCAAACAGCCTGCTGAAGCAGTGGACAGGGTGCTCTACCAAACAGCTTGCTGAAGCAGTGGATGGAAATGTTGTAGCTTTTGAAGCACCCTATTGTTTACATTCGCGCTTTGACATTGTTCTTGTGTCGGAAATGGTCCAGTTTTTTAAGTTTATCCATGCTTGGCCACAGGTGGCTTAATAAGCACCTCAGTCATTTTGATTTAACCATCATGGATATACCTAAAACCTGGATAGTTGGGGTGCCTTGAGGACCGCATTTGAGAACCTCTGAACTAGACATAATATGCTGTGAGAAGACACACTGGGGGAATTCAATTTCAGGCGTCCAAATCCTGAATTCACTTAAAGGTGCTCGCTACCCTAAGGTTATAATGAAATATCAATAGATCAGATAATTCATAGTTTTACAATGTTATTTAAGAGCCAGGCACTTTATCACTCTCTAGACACAACAAAATATACGCACGCTACTGCCTGCAACTTTTACTCTCCATTCGTCATGCCAGATAAACACACTCATGCACAAACACGCGGGAATGCTACAGTATGGAATGCTACAGTATGCAAAACTTGCGTTCGCGGAGGTCTGACCAGTGGCGTTCTTATTGCACGATGGTCTGCTTATTGTGCAGTTTAGACCATATTTTTCTGAGGACCTTCGTAGGCTGCAAGCTTCCAGGTATTGAGCACATAAGGGCCCGTGCGGCCTATGTGGTGGTCCATTACTGCAGTCAGCAGCCTCAGCTCTCTGTGTGTAGGCGGCAGCTCGCATGGTGCCAATGGCGTAGTAATCATAATTGCTAATATTTATACAGTCTGCCTACTATTGGTTGGTCAACAGCTGTGATGCTGATAAATGAAAATAAACTTTATTGATGCATGTGGGAATTCACGTGCTCCTTATAGCACACCTACACCAGGGCCACAATCTAATAACGCCACGCTTGCATCCACCAGACAGGTGGTGGAGTGCACCTTTGACCTTCTAAAATGCAGTTTTAGGGTGCTCCACCGCACTGGTGGTGACCTCATGTATTTGACGGAAATGGTTTGTAAGATAGTGGTCCTGTGTGCAATATTGCACAATATTGCTATAAGGAGTCATGTGGCTTTGACGCCAACTGACATTTTGCCCCCAGAGGGCAAGGGGCTGGCTGGTTTAATGGGACAGAAATCAGGCGGGGATACCAAATCCGTGACAGGAGTAGTAAGGTGTTTTTTCAGGTATGTTTCTTTCAAAAATCCATATTTCGTTTTACAAATTAGTGACAACTAACACAATACAGGGTAATTCAAAAGTCGCAGAACATCCTTTTGTTTCAAAAACTGCAGGAAATGGGAAAACTGAATACTCAAGTAAGGTTAGTCTTGAGTTAGTCTTGAGGAAGTCCAGAGAAGTTACTCTTTGGAGTACCGCCCGATTCAAATGCTCTTGCTGCTCCTGCCACCTACACTGCTGATCATGGCCTTTAGCCGTTCCTGCTGCCGCACTGGTAACTGTGGTCTCCAGCCGCTCCTGCCGCCAAGCTTTTTTTGTGGTTCCTACCACCTTTGATGCTGTGCTGCACATTGAGGTGATCAGCTATATATGCTGCCAACGCATTGGTAATTGATCTCCAGCCGCTCCTGCCGCCGAGCTGTCTACTGTGATTCCTACCACCTTTGATGCTGTGCCGCACATTGAGGTGATCAGCTGTATATGCTGCCAACTGATCACTGTGGTCCGTAGCTGCTTTGACGATCGTGCCGTCCACCGTTTGGAAGCCTGCAAATATACCCGCCAGGATAAGCATTGCACTAGCGATAACTGCCGGCGGAGGAAATCCATATTCATAGGGGTAAATATCAACCATAAACTCCCTAACAAAAATCCCGCTTGATCGGGTAAAAGTTTACTGGGAATTATCCTGTACTGGGACGCCAGTGACAGGTTGATTTGAGACTATATCACCCCTGTGGCTGTGAGACTTTACTATTTCTTATCACAGGCATCAATATATGTAATAATAATTAACGGCTATTTCAAGTGGTATTGAGTGTTTTTATAAAGAGCTATTCACTTTTATATTATTGGCTTAATTACTTGCCAAATTCATTGGTATTTTATTAGTTTTTATATGTAGCACAAATGTGTTAAATGTATGTGCTGACATTTGTGTGATAAATGTTATCAATTGTGGCTGCTATAACTGTTTCAGAATCTTATTAAATTGCAACTATGTATGTGCTATAGTAAATGTTTTGTACTTTAAACAAGTCTTGGAATTTATGAGTGAATGCAAGATTTTGACTCTGAGGGATTTTGAGAGAGATTTCCCTTGAACTGGCAGTAGGAAATTTTGACTAACTTTCCCAGAGATTTTGACTAAGTTTGCAAGAGATTTTGGCTATGGGAGATTTTGGCTATGGAAGATTTTGGCTATCTCATTTAAATAAGGGGATGAGTGGGGGAGTATCCTGCAGCAGTGGCTGTGTGTGCAGACGAGGGGGAGTGCTGTGGGCGGACTAAAGCAAAGCTCTGCGCGCTGAGCGGCACCACAGTGCACACAGAGTAGTTTAGCTTTGTCCCACCGTCAGCACTCCCCCTCGTCGGCACACACAGCCACTGCTGCAGGATCTGGTTCCAGGCAGGCTCCAATATGGCGGTGCTAAGGGTGGCGCCCTGCGCGGCCACTCTATTGGAACATGCCTGGAGCCAGCCCTGCCACAGCATGCAGAATACCAATGCCGGCATACCAAGGATATCTGGATCCCGAAGACGATATCCCGAAGGTCAGGATCCTAAGTATGTACTGTCGTCACAGGTTTAGCCTGCGGGAGGAGGGGTTAGGCACACTCAGGGAGGGGGGTTAGGTTTAGGCTGTGGGTAAGGGGGCGTTAGGGTTAGGCTGCAGTGTGGAAAGGTTAGGGGTAAGGGAGGTAGATTACGGTACTCTCTGCACCCTTGTCGGCATTGCTGCGATTGGAATGCTGGCGTCCGTATACTGAACGACGGCCTCCCGACAGACGACTTTTTGGACACTTGGTACAGCCACTGGGATTCGTGAGAGAGACGGAGGAAGAGAGACAGGGAAAGACAGAGACGGGCAGAGAGACAGGGTGAGAGAGAGAGAGATAGATAGGAAGAGAGACAGGGACATAGAGGCAGAGAAAAAGATAGTGATTTGGACAAAGGGGTACATTTACTAACATTCTCATTTCTGCCGATTTCAGCCGAGATCAATCTCGGCTGACATCGGCAGTGTGAGAATGCAACTTTTTGAGAAAAAACACACCTTTCTAAACTACCCTGTTTTTTCAATTCAAATTCATCAATTTTGGTGTAATTTGTATTGCCGGCAGTGTTTTATGGGTGTGAATAGTAAAACACTGCCAGACTTTACACAATGAAGCCCAGCCGGATCAGTGAGATCTGTGCAGGGCTTCATTGTGTACAGTATTTAAATAGTTAAAAGTTTTTTTTTTAAATTGCGTGGGTTCCCCCCTCCTAAGCATAACCAGCCTCGGGCTCTTTGAGGCGGTCCTGGCTGTTTAAATACAGAGGAAAAAATGCATAGGGTTCCCCCGTATTTAGACAACCATCACCGGGCTCTTTGTCCGGTCCTGGTTCCAAAAATACGGGGGACAAAAGACGTAGGGGTCCCCCGTATTTTTAAAACCAGCACCGGGCTCCACTAGCCAGAGAGATAATGCCACAGCTGGGGGATACATTTATACTGGTCCCTGCAGCCGTGGCATTACCCCCCCAACTAGTCAACCCTGGCCGGGGTTTCCTGGGGGAGTGGTCACCCCCTCCCCAGGCACCCAAGGGCCAGGGGTGAAGCCCGAGGCTGTCCCCCCCATCCCTGGGCGGTGGATGGGGGGCTGATAGTCTTTCAAAGTGACAAAAAAAAGAATATTGTCTTTTGCTGTGGAACTACAAGTCCCAGCAAGCCTCCCCCGCATGCTGGTACTTTGAGAACCACAAGTACCAGCATGCTGGGAAATAACGGACCCGCTGGTACCTGTAGTTCCACAACAAAAGAAATACCCAAATAAAAACACAACTCACACACCGTGAAAGTCAAAATGTATTTAAACACACTTACACTCACACATACTTACCTACAGCCCACGCCGCCAACCATGTCCACTTGTCCAGTAGAATCCAATAGGGGTACCTGTAAAAATGAGAGACAGATTACTTACCTACATCCCACGCAGAGAATCACGTCCACTTGTCCAGTAGAATCCAATAGGGGTACCTGTAAAAAAAACAACACAAAATACTCACCTATTATCCGATGAAGTTCGGTCCTCTTCGTTCCAGTAGGCAGTCCAGGATTAAACAAATAAAAACACGAAAACCCGCTCCAAACGAGCTAAAGGGGATCCATGTTTACACATAGTAACATAGTAACATAGTATCTGAGGTTGAAAAAAGACAATTGTCCATCAAGTTCAACCTATTTGTGGTCTCCTATGCATGATGATTTGACTAAAGTTTTTGACTGATACTGCTGTCAGCCGTTGCATTTTATCCCTATTTATAGTAACTATAATGCATGACTATGTACCATACCCCTGGATATCCTTATCCATTAGGAATTTATCTAACCCATTCTTAAAGGTGTTGACAGATTCCGCCATTACAACTCCCTCAGGCAGGGAATTCCAAACACGTATTGTCCTTACCATGAAAAAGCCTTTACGCCGTATTGTGCGGAATCTCCTCTCCTCTAAACTGAGCGAGTGTCTACGAGTCCTCTGTGTTGATCTAACCAAAAACAGGTCCCGCGCAAGCTCTGTGTATTGTCCCCTTATATATTTGTAGATGTTGATCATAATTCCTCTTAGTCTCCGCTTTTCCAATGTAAACATGCCTAGTCTTGCAAGCCTTTCCTTGTATTCCATCGTCTCCATGCCCTTAATTAGTTTGGTCGCCCTCCTCTGAACCTTTTCTAGCTCCATGATATACTTTTTGTAGTAAGGTGCCCAGAATTGTACACAGTATTCAAGGTGTGGCCTCACTAGTGATTTATATAACGGGAGTATAATACTCTTGTCCCTAGCATCAATACCCTGTTTTCTCTATCGTCCTAGTGGATGCTGGGGTTCCTGAAAGGACCATGGGGAATAGCGGCTCCGCAGGAGACAGGGCACAAAAAGTAAAGCTTTAGGATCAGGTGGTGTGCACTGGCTCCTCCCCCTATGACTCTCCTCCAAGCCTCAGTTAGATTTTTGTGCCCGGCCGAGAAGGGTGCAATCTAGGTGGCTCTCCTAAAGAGCTGCTTAGAAAAGTTTAGCTTAGGTTTTTTATTTTACAGTGAGTCCTGCTGGCAACAGGATCACTGCAACGAGGGACTTAGGGTAGAAGAAGTGAACTCACCTGCGTGCAGGATGGATTGGCTTCTTGGCTACTGGACATTAGCTCCAGAGGGACGATCACAGGTACAGCCTGGATGGTCACCGGAGCCTCGCCGCCGGCCCCCTTGCAGATGCTGAAACGAGAAGAGGTCCAGAATCGGCGGCAGAAGACTCCTCAGTCTTCTTAAGGTAGCGCACAGCACTGCAGCTGTGCGCCATTTTCCTCTCAGCACACTTCACACGGCAGTCACTGAGGGTGCAGGGCGCTGGGAGGGGGGCGCCCTGGGAGGCAAATGAAAACCTTTTTTGGCTAAAAATACCTAACATATAGCCTCCGGGGGCTATATGGAGATATTTAACCCCTGCCAGAATCCGTTAAGAGCGGGAGACGAGGCCGCCGAAAAAGGGGCGGGGCCTATCTCCTCAGCACACAGCGCCATTTTCCCTCACAGAAAGGCTGGAGGGAAGGCTCCCAGGCTCTCCCCTGCACTGCACTACAGAAACAGGGTTAAAACAGAGAGGGGGGGCACTAATTTGGCGTTAGAAATATATAAAAAAGATGCTATAAGGGAAAACACTTATATAAGGTTGTCCCTATATAATTATAGCGTTTTGGTGTGTGCTGGCAAACTCTCCCTCTGTCTCTCCAAAGGGCTAGTGGGTCCTGTCCTCTATCAGAGCATTCCCTGTGTGTGTGCTGTGTGTCGGTACGTGTGTGTCGACATGTATGAGGACGATGTTGGTGAGGAGGCGGAGCAATTGCCTGTAATGGTGATGTCACTCTCTAGGGAGTCGACACCGGAATGGATGGCTTATTTAGGGAATTACGTGATAATGTCAACACGCTGCAAGGTCGGTTGACGACATGAGACGGCCGACAAACAATTAGTACCGGTCCAGACGTCTCAAAAACACCGTCAGGGGTTTTAAAACGCCCGTTTACTTTAGTCGGTCGACACAGACACAGACAGGGACACTGAATCCAGTGTCGACGGTGAATAAACAAACGTATTCCTTATTAGGGCCACACGTTAAGGGCAATGAAGGAGGTGTTACATATTTCTGATACTACAAGTACCACAAAAGAGGGTATTATGTGGGATGTGAAAAAACTACCGTAGTTTTTCCTGAATCAGATAAATTAAATGAAGTGTGTGATGATGCGTGGGTTCCCCCCGATAGAAAATATGGGCGGTATACCCTTTCCCGCCAGAAGTTAGGGCGCGTTGGGAAACACCCCTTAGGGTGGATAAGGCGCTCACACGCTTATCAGAACAAGTGGCGGTACCGTCTATAGATAGGGCCGTCCTCAAGGAGCCAGCTGACAGGAGGCTGGAAAAATATCATAAAAAGTATATACACACATACTGGTGTTATACTGCGACCAGCGATCGCCTCAGCCTGGATGTGCAGAGCTGGGGTGGCTTGGTCGGATTCCCTGACTAAAAATATTGATACCCTTGACAGGGACAGTATTTTATTGACTATAGAGCATTTAAAGGATGTATTTCTATATATGCGAGATGCACAGAGGGATATTTGCACTCTGGCATCAAGAGTAAGTGCGATGTCCATATCTGCCAGAAGATGTTTATGGACACGACAGTGGTCAGGTGATGCAGATTCCAAACGGCACAAAGGTGTATTGCCGTATAAAGGAAGAGGAGTTATTTGGGGTCGGTCCATCGGACCTGGTGGCCACGGCAACTGCTGGAAAATCCACCGTTTTTACCCTAAGTCACATCTCTGCAGAAAAAGACACCGTCTTTTCAGCTTCAGTCCTTTCGTCCCTATAAGAGTCATATCTGCCCAGGGATAGAGGAAAGGGAAGAAGACTGCAGCAGGCAGCCCATTCCCAGGAACAGAAGCGTTCCACCGCTTCTGACAAGCTCTCAGCATGACGCTGAGACCGTACAGGACCCCTGGATCCTACAAGTAGTATCCAAGGGGTACAGTTTGGAATGTCGAGACATTTCCCCTGCGCAGGCTCCTGAAGGCTGCTTTACCAAGGTCTCCCTCCGACAAGGAGGCAGTATGGGAAAAAATTCACGAGCTGTATTTCCCAGCAGGTGATAATTAAATTACCCCTCCTACAACAAGAAAAGGGGTATTATTCCACACTATATTGTGGTACTGAAGCCAGAAGGCTAGGTGAGACCTATTCTAAATCTAAAAAAATTTGAACACTTACAAAGGTTCAAATCAAGATGGAGTCACTCAGAGCAGTGATAACGAACCGGGAAGAAGGGGACTATCTGGTGTCCCGAGACATCAGGGATGCTTACCTCCATGTCCCAAATTTGCCCTTATCACTAAGGGTACCTCAGGTTCGTGGTACAGAACTGTCACTATCAGTTTCAGACGCTGCCGTTTGGATTGTCTACGGCACCCCGGGTCTTTACCAAGGTAATGGCCGAAATGATGGTTCTTCTTCGAAGAAAAGGCGTCTTAATTATCCCTTACTTGGACGATCTCCTGATAAGGGCAAAGTCCAGGGAACAGTTGGAGGTCGGAGTAGCACTATCTCGGATACTGTTACAACAGCAGGGGTGGATTCTAAAGATTCCAAAATCGCAGCTGATCCCGACAACAAGTCTCCTGTGCTTAGGGATGATTCTGGACACAGTCCAGAAAAAGGTGTTTCTCCCGGAAGAGAAAGCAAGGGAGTTATCCGAGCTAGTCAGGAACCTCCTAAAATCAGTGCATCATTGCACAAGGGCCATGGTAAAAAAATGGTGACTTCCTTCGAAGCAATTCCAGTCGGCAGATTTCATGCAAGAACTTTTCAGTGGGATCTGCTGGACAAATGGTCCGGATCGCATCTTCAGATGCATCAGCGGATAACCCTATATCCAAGGACAAGGGTGTCTCTCCTGTGGTGGTTACAGAGTGCTCATCTTCTAGAGGGCCGCAGATTCGGCATTCAGTTTTGGATGTTGGTGACCACGGAGGCCAGCCCGAGAGGCTGGGGAGCAGTCACACAAGGAAAAAATTTCCAGGGAGTGTGATCAAGTCTGGAGATTTTTCTCCACATAAATATAGCTAAGGGTAAATTTATAATGCTCTAAGCTTAGCAAGACCTCTGCTTCAAGGTCAGCCGGTATTGATCCAGTGGGATAAAACATCACGGCAGTCGCCCACGTAAATAGACAGGGCGGCACAAGAAGCAGGAGGGCAGTGGCAAAAACTGCAAGGACTTTTCGCTGGGCGGAAAATCATGTGATAGCACTGTCAGCAGTGTTTCATTCCGGGAATGGAAACTGGGAAGCAGACTTCCTCAGTAGGCACGACCTCCACCCGGCAGAGTGGGAACTTCATGGGGAAGTTTTCCACATAATTGTAAACCGTTGGGAATTACCAAAGGTGGACATGATGGCGTCCCGTCTGAACAAAAAACGGGACAGGTATTGCGCCAGGTTAAGAGACCCTCAGGCAATAGCTGTGGACGTTCTGGTAACACCGTGGGTGTACCAGTCGGTGTATGTGTTCCATCCTCTGCTTTTCATACCTAAGGTACTGAGAATTATAAGACGTAGAGGAGTAAGAACTATACTCATGGCTCCGGATTGGCCAAGAAGGACTTGGTACCCGGAACTTCAAGAGATGCTCACAGAGGACTTATGGCCTCTGCCGCTAAGAAGGGACTTGTTTCACCAAGTACCATGTCTGTTCCAAGACTTACCGCAGCTGCGTTTGACGGCATGGCGGTGGAACGCCGGATCCTAAGGGAAAAGGCATTCAGGAAGAGGTCATTCCTACCCTGGTCAAAGCCAGAAAGGAGGTGACCGCACAACATTATCACCACATGTGGCGAAAATATGTTGCGTGGTGTGAGGCCAGGAAGGCCCCACGAAGAAATTTCAACTCGGTCGATTCCTGCATTTCTTGCAAACAGGAGTGTCTATGGGCCTCAAATTGGGGTCCATTAAGGTTCAAATTTCGGCCCTGTCGATTTTTCTTCCAGAAAGAATTGGCTTCAGTTCCTGAAGTCCAGAAGTTTGTCAAGGGAGTATTGCATATACAACCCCCTTTTGTGCCTCCAGTGGCACTGTGGGATCTCAACGTAGTTCTGGGATTCCTCAAAACACATTGGTTTAAAACCAGTCAAATCTGTGGATTTGAAGCATCTCACATGAAAAGTGAACATGCTCTTGGACCTGGCCTGGACCAGGCGAGTGTCAAATTGGTGGTTTTTTTCTCAAAAAAGCCCATATCTGTTTGTCCATTCGGACAGGGCAGAGCTGCGGACTCGTCCCCAGTTCTCTCCCTAAGGTGGTGTCAGTGTTTCACCTGAACCAGCTTATTGTGGTGTCTTGCGCCTACTAGGGACTTGGAGGACTCCAAGTTGCTAGATGTGGTCAGGGCCCTGAAAATATAGGTTCCAGGACGGCTGGAGTCAGGAAAACTGACTTGCTGTTATCCTGTATGCACCCAACAAACTGGGTGCTCTTGCTTTTAAGCAGACTTTTGCTAGTTGGATGTGTAATACAATTCAGCTTGCACATTCTGTGGCAGGCCTGCCACAGCCAAAATATGTAAATGCCCATTCCACAAGGAAGGTGGGCTCATCTTGGGCGGCTGCCCGAGGGGTCTCGGCTTTACAACTTTGCCGAGCGGCTATTTAGTCAGGGGCAAACACGTTTGTAAAATCCTACAAATTTGATACCCTGGCTAAGGAGGACCTGGAGTTCTCTCATTCGGTGCTGCAGAGTCATCCGCACTCTCCCGCCCGTTTGGGAGCTTTGGTATAATCCCCATGGTCCTTTCAGGAACCCCAGCATCCACTAGGACGATAGAGAAAATAAGAATTTACTTACCGATAATTCTATTTCTCGGAGTCCGTAGTGGATGCTGGGCGCCCATCCCAAGTGCGGATTATCTGCATTACTTGTACATAGTTACAAAAATCGGGTTATTATTGTTGTGAGCCATCTTTTCAGAGGCTCCGCTGTTATCATACTGTTAACTGGGTTCAGATCACAGGTTGTACAGTGTGATTGGTGTGGCTGGTATGAGTCTTACCCGGGATTCATAAATCCTTCCTTATTGTGTACGCTCGTCCGGGCACAGTACCTAACTGAGGCTTGGAGGAGGGTCATAGGGGGAGGAGCCAGTGCACACCACCTGATCCTAAAGCTTTACTTTTTGTGCCCTGTCTCCTGCGGAGCCGCTATTCCCCATGGTCCTTTCAGGAACCCCAGCATCCACTACAGACTCCGAGAAATAGAATTATCGGTAAGTAAATTCTTATTTTATGCATGCTAATATCCTATTAGCCTTCTTTGCTGCAGTCCTACTTTGGGTACTACTGCTTAGTTTGCTATCTATGAGGACACCTAAGTCCTTTTCCAGTACAGAATCCTCTAATTTTACCCCATTTAGTAGGTAGGTGTGATTTATGTTCTTGTTACCACAGTGCATTACCTTACACTTGTCTGTGTTGAAGCGCATACTCCATTTGGCTGCCCATGCTTCTAATTTAGCTAAGTCGTTCTGAAGAGACTCGGCATCCTCCTCTGTATTTATAGCCTTACACAATTTGGTATCATCTGCAAAAATTGACACCATGCTCTCTACACCTTCTGTTAGGTCGTTAATGAAAATATTGAACAATAGCGGTCCTAATACTGAGCCTTGCGGCACACCACTTTGCACTTCAGTCCAAGTTGAAAAAAAACCATTAACCACAACGCGCTGCTCCCTATTATCTAACCAGTTTTTGACCCAAGTGCATATAGTGCTTCCTAGCCCTGATTCTTGTAGCTTGTAGATAAGTCTCATGTGTGGTACAGTATCGAACGCTTTGGCAAAGTCTAAAAAGATTACATCCACGTCTTTACCCTGATCTAGGTTTGCGCTTACTGTTTCATAAAAGCCAAGTAAGTTGGTTTGACAGGATCTGTCCTTCATAAACCCATGTTGATTCCTTTTAATGACCTTATTGACTACATGGAACCCCTTTCTCCGAATGCCGGGACCCCTGCGATAGCTGATCTTCACCCCCGACTGGGAGGTCGGGGGCGAAGCCAGTGCTGGGTGCTGAGCAGAGAGGTAGAGCGCTAATCCACTTTGCGCCAGATAGAGCACTAATACACACACTCCGCGCCATCTCACTGCTATAACCTTTAAACCCTCCACCCCGGACCTGACACTACACATGTGCGCCGGTGGCATGTCACAGCTATGACCAGTGTCCCCAGCTACAACCATCAACACACACACGTGCGCCGGCTGTCATCAGCCCTCGGGAACAGACTGGGTGCCATCTCACTGCTACAGACAGCGCACCCCCCTCTCACCCCCACTCCCTGACCTGTGCCGGCTCTCATCAGCCCTCGGGGACAGACTGGGTGCCATCTCACTGCTACAGACAGCGCACCCCACTCCCCCCCCCCCCCCCCCCTACCCACGGACCTGTGCCGGCTGTCATCAGCCCTTGGGGACAGACTGGGTGCCATCTCACTGCTACAGACAGCGCCCCCCCCCCCCCCCCCCCCTGGACCTTTGCCGGCTGTCATCAGCCCTCGGGGACAGAGTGAGCGCCATCTCACTGCTACTGACAGCGCACAGCAACCCCGGACCTGACACTGCACATCCTACACATGTGCTGTGCGCCGGCTGTCAGCAGGGACACAGGGACAGACTTGACGTCAACAAACACACAGCGCACATCTATCCCCTCCCCCCCCCCTGATCCCCACCTCGTAGCTAGGCTGAGAGGAGAGCAGAGGGAATTGGCCAGGCACCAGAGATGTTCATACTCACGATTTCACCGGTGTCTGGAGCTCCTGAATGCTACTGCCTCTTCCCTCTTCCCTCTTCAGCCTCCGCGCACTGAGCTATGGGCTAGAAGGAATCAGATCGCTATCGCTGGGTAAAATCGCTGGGCACTTAAAATATGAGCGATTTTAACTAACTTTACCAGCGACATAGTCTAAATTGACTTGCCTGCCCAGTCTATTTTTCCCAGTGATAGCGACCTGGCGGGGACGCGCATCGCTATCGCTGCCTGTATAAACACAGAGCGATATGCACAATTTTGACTATATAGTCAAAATCGCTGTTATATCGCTCCGTGTGTATGGACCTTTACTCCTTGTATATATATAGTTTTCCATTAAGGCTCTTGCAAAGCCTCTGTTTGTGCAGCTGGTGAATCATTTGATCAAAGTGAAAGGAACATTTATTGATTATTGCGCCGGGAGTATTGGTGGTCTATCCACTTTATTTTTTGTATTTTTCTTACAATATTGCTATATGGAGTCGTGGCTTTGACGCCAACTGACATTTTGCCCCCAGAGGGCCAGGGGCTGGCTGGTTTAATGGGACAGAAACCAGACGGGGAAACCAAATCTGTGACAGAGTAGTAAGGTGTTTTTTTCAGGTATGTTTCTTTCAAAAATCCATATTTCTCTGACGTCCTAGTGGATGCTGGGAACTCCGTAAGGACCATGGGGAATAGCGGCTCCGCAGGAGACTGGGCACAACTAAAGAAAGCTTTAGGACTACCTGGTGTGCACTGGCTCCTCCCTCTATGACCCTCCTCCAGACCTCAGTTAGAATTTTGTGCCCGGCCGAGCTGGATGCACACTAGGGGCTCTCCTGAGCTCTTAGAAAAGAAAGTTATATTTAGGTTTTTTATTTTCAGTGAGATCTGCTGGCAACAGACTCACTGCTACGAGGGACTTAGGGGAGAGAAGCGGACCTACCTGCTTGCAGCTAGCTTGGGCTTCTTAGGCTACTGGACACCATTAGCTCCAGAGGGATCGAACACAGGCCCAGCCTCGGTCGTCCGGTCCCGGAGCCGCGCCGCCGTCCCCCTTGCAAAGCCAGAAGCAAGAAGATGTTCCTGAAAATCGGCCGCAGAAGACTTCGGTCTTCATTAAGGTAGCGCACAGCACTGCAGCTGTGCGCCATTGCTCCCCATGCACACCACACACTCCGGTCACTGATGGGTGCAGGGCGCTGGGGGGGGGGGGCGCCCTTGGGCTGCAATAAGGGTACCTTACTGGCAAAATAACACATAATATAGTCATTAAAGACTATATATGTGTAAAATCCCCTGCCATATATTCCATAAAAAAGCGGGAGAAGTCCGCCGGAAAATGGGCGGGGCTATCTCCCTCAGCACACTGGCGCCATTTTCCCTCACAGCTCCGCTGGAAGGACGCTCCCCAGGCTCTCCCCTGCAGTTTCCAGACTACATAGGGTAAAAAAGAGAGGGGGGGCACTAAATTTAGGCGCAATCTGTGTAATATCAGCAGCTATAGGGGAAAAATCACTGTGGGTAGTGTGAATCCCTATATATATAGCGCTCTGGTGTGTGCTGGCATACTCTCTCTCTGTCTCCCCAAAGGACTTTGTGGGGTCCTGTCCGCAGTCAGAGCATTCCCTGTGTGTGTGCGGTGTGTCGGTACGGCTGTGTCGACATGTTTGATGAGGAGGCTTATGTGGAGGCGGAGCAGGTGCCGATAAATGTGATGTCACCCCCTGCGTGGTCGACACCTGAGTGGATGGTTATGTGGAAGGAATTACGCGACAGTGTCAACTCCTTACATAAAAGGTTTGACAACATATCAGATGTGGGACAGCCGGCTTCTCAGCCCGTGCCTGCCCAGACGTCTCAAAAGCCATCAGGGGCTCTAAAACGCCCGCTAGCTCAGATGGCAGACACAGATGTCGACACGGATACCGACTCCAGTGTCGACGATGATGAGACTAGTGTACATTCCAATAGAGCCACCCGTTACATGATTACGGCAATGAAAAATGTGTTGCATATTTCTGATATTACCCCAGGTACCACAAAAAAAGGTATTATGTTTGGGGAGAAAAAACTACCAGTGGTTTTTTCCCCCTTCTGATGAATTAAATGAAGTGTGTGAAGAAGCGTGGGCTTCCCCCGATAAAATACTGGTAATTTCTAAAAAGTTACTAATGGCGTACCCTTTCCCGCCAGAGGATAGGTCACGTTGGGAGACATCCCCGAGGGTGGATAAAGCGCTCACACGCTTGTCAAAGAAGGTGGCACTACCGTCTCCGGACACGGCCGCCTTAAATGAACCTGCAGATAGAAAGCAGGAGGCTATCCTGAAGTCTGTATATACACACTCAGGCATTATACTGAGACCAGCTATTGCTTCTGCATGGATGTGCAGTGCTGCAGCTGCGTGGTCAGATTCCTTGTCAGAAAACATTGATACCTTAGACAGGGACTCTATATTGCTAACCGTAGAGCACATTAAAGACGCAGTCTTATACATGAGAGATGCACAGAGGGATATTTGCCGGCTGGCATCTAAAATAAACGCAATGTCCATTTCTGCCAGGAGAGGATTGTGGACTCGGCAGTGGACAGGTGATGCTGATTCTAAAAGGCACATGGAAGTTTTGCCTTACAAGGGTGAGGAGTTGTTTGGGGATGGTCTCTTGGACCTCGTTTCCACAGCTACAGCTGGAAAATCAGCATTTTTACCCCATGTTCCCTCACAGCCAAAGAAAGCACCGTATTATCAGGTACAGTCCTTTCGGCCCCAGAAAGGTAAGCGGGTTAAAGGCGCGTCCTTTCTGCCCAGAGGCAGAGGTAGGGGGAAAAAGCTGCAGCATACAGCCAGTTCCCAGGAACAAAAGTCCTCCCCCGCTTCCTCTTCTAAGTCCACCGCATGACGCTGGGGCTCCACAGGCGGAGCCAGGTACGGTGGGGGCCCGTCTCAAGAACTTCAGCGACCAGTGGGCTCGCTCACGGGTGGATCCCTGGATTCTACAGGTAGTATCTCAGGGGTACAAGCTGGAATTCGAGACGTCTCCCCCTCGCCGTTTCCTCAAATCTGCCTTGCCGACGGCTCCCTCGGACAGGGAGGCAGTGCTGGAGGCAATTCACAAGCTGTATTCGCAGCAGGTGATAGTCAAGGTACCCCTCCTTCAACAGGGACGGGGTTACTATTCCACAATGTCTGTGGTACCGAAACCGGACGGTTCGGTGAGACCCATCTTAAATTTGAAATCCTTGAACACTTATATACGAAGGTTCAAGTTCAAAATGGAATCGCTCAGGGCGGTTATTGCAAGCCTGGACGAAGGGGATTTCATGGTATCACTGGACATCAAGGATGCTTACCTGCATGTCCCCATTTACCCCCCTCACCAGGAGTACCTCAGATTTGTGGTACAGGACTGTCATTACCAATTCCAGACGTTGCCGTTTGGTCTGTCCACGGCACCGAGGGTGTTTACCAAGGTAATGGCAGAGATGATGATACTCCTTCGAAAAAAGGGAGTTATAATTATCCCGTACTTGGACGATCTCCTTATAAAGGCGAGGTCCAGGGAACAGTTGTTGATCGGTGTAGCACTAGCTCGGGAAGTGCTACAACAGCACGGCTGGATCCTGAATATTCCAAAGTCGCAGCTGGTTCCTACAACGCGTCTACTGTTCCTGGGGATGGTTCTGGACACAGAACAGAAAAAAGTATTTCTCCCGGAGGAGAAGGCCAAGGAGTTGTCATCTCTAGTCAGAGACCTCCTAAAACCAAAACAGGTGTCGGTGCATCACTGCACGCGGGTACTGGGAAAGATGGTGGCTTCTTACGAAGCAATTCCATTCGGAAGGTTCCATGCAAGGATCTTTCAGTGGGATCTGTTGGACAAGTGGTCCGGATCGCATCTTCAGATGCATCGGCTGATAACCCTGTCTCCAAGGACCAGGGTGTAGCTGTTGTGGAGGCTGCAGAGTGCTCATCTTCTAGAGGGCCGCAGATTCGGCATACAGGACTGGGTCCTGGTGACCACGGATGCCAGCCTTCGAGGTTGGGGGGCAGTCACACAGGGAAGAAACTTCCAAGGACTATGGACGAGTCAGGAGACTTCCCTACACATAAATATTCTGGAACTAAGGGCCATTTACAATGCCCTAAGTCAGGCAAGACCCCTGCTTCAACAACAGCCGGTGCTGATCCAGTCAGATAACATCACGGCGGTCGCCCATGTAAACCGTCAGGGCGGCACAAGAAGCAGGATGGCGATGGCAGAAGCCACAAGGATTCTCCGATGGGCGGAAAATCATGTGTTAGCACTGTCAGCAGTGTTCATTCCCGGAGTGGACAACTGGGAAGCAGACTTTCTCAGCAGACACGACCTCCACCCGGGAGAGTGGGGACTTCATCCAGAAGTCTTCCAAATGGTTGTACGCCGGTGGGAAAGGCCACAGGTGGACATGATGGCGTCCCGCCTCAACAAAAAGCTAAAAAGATATTGCGCCAGGTCAAGGGACCCTCAGGCGATAGCTGTGGACGCTCTGGTAACACCGTGGGTGTACCAGTCGGTGTATGTGTTCCCTCCTCTGCCTCTCATACCCAAGGTACTGAGAATAATAAGAAGGAGAGGAGTAAGAACTATACTCATTGTTCCGGATTGGCCAAGAAGAGCTTGGTACCCAGAACTTCAAGAAATGATCTCAGAGGACCCATGGCCTCTGCCGCTCAGACAGGACCTGCTGCAGCAGGGGCCCTGTCTGTTCCAAGACTTACCGCGGCTGCGTTGGACGGCATGGCGGTTGAACGCCGGATCCTGAAGGAAAAGGGCATTCTGGAGGAAGTTATCCCTACGCTAATTAAAGCTAGGAAAGACGTGACCGCAAACCATTATCACCGCATATGGCGGAAATATGTTGCGTGGTGTGAGGCCAGGAAGGCCCCAATAGAGGAATTTCAGCTAGGTCGATTTCTGCACTTCCTACAGTCAGGGGTGACTATGGGCCTAAAATTGGGTTCCATTAAGGTCCAGATTTCGGCTCTATCGATTTTCTTCCAAAAAGAACTGGCTTCACTACCTGAAGTTCAGACATTTGTTAAGGGAGTGCTGCATATTCAGCCCCCTTTTGTGCCCCCAGTGGCACCTTGGGATCTCAACGTGGTGTTGGATTTCCTAAAGTCGCATTGGTTTGAACCACTTAAAACCGTGGAACTAAAATATCTCACGTGGAAAGTGGTCATGCTGTTGACCTTGGCTTCGGCTAGGCGTGTGTCAGAATTGGCGGCTTTGTCTTGTAAAAGCCCTTATCTGATTTTCCATATGGATAGGGCGGAATTGAGGACTCGTCCCCAATTTCTCCCAAAGGTGGTTTCAGCGTTTCATTTGAACCAGCCTATTGTGGTGCCTGCGGCTACTCGTGACTTGGAGGACTCCAAGTTGCTGGACGTAGTCCGGGCCCTAAAAATCTATGTTTCCAGGACAGCTGGAGTCAGAAAGACTGACTCGCTATTTATCCTGCATGCGCCCAACAAGTTGGGTGCGCCTGCTTCAAAGCAGACTATTGCTCGCTGGATCTGTAGGATTCAACTTGCACATTCTGCGGCTGGACTGCCGCATCCTAAATCTGTGAAAGCCCATTCCACGAGGAAGGTGGGCTCTTCTTGGGCGGCTGCCCGAGGGGTCTCGGCTTTACAACTTTGCCGAGCAGCTACTTGGTCGGGGTCAAACACATTTGCTAAATTCTACAAGTTTGATACCCTGGCTGAGGAGGACCTAGCGTTCGCTCATTCGGTGCTGCAGAGTCATCCGCACTCTCCCGCCCGTTTGGGAGCTTTGGTATAATCCCCATGGTCCTTACGGAGTTCCCAGCATCCACTAGGACATCAGAGAAAATAAGATTTTACTCACCGGTAAATCTATTTCTCGTAGTCCGTAGTGGATGCTGGGCGCCCGTCCCAAGTGCGGATTGTCTGCAATACTTGTATATAGTTATTGTTTAACTAAAGGGTTATTGTTGAGCCATCTGTTGAGAGGCTCAGTTCTATTTCATACTGTTAACTGGGTATAGTATCACGAGTTATACGGTGTGATTGCTGTGGCTGGTATGAGTCTTACCCGGGATTCAAAATACTTCCTTATTGTGTCCGCTCTTCCGGGCACAGTATCCTAACTGAGGTCTGGAGGAGGGTCATAGAGGGAGGAGCCAGTGCACACCAGGTAGTCCTAAAGCTTTCTTTAGTTGTGCCCAGTATCCTGCGGAGCCGCTATTCCCCATGGTCCTTACGGAGTTCCCAGCATCCACTACGGACTACGAGAAATAGATTTACCGGTGAGTAAAATCTTATTTTCGTTTTACAAATTAGTGACAACTAACACAATACAGGGTAATCCAAAAGTCGCAGAACACCCTTTTGTTTCAAAAACTGCAGGAAATGGGAAAACTGAATACTCCAGTAAGGTATGGGTTAGGTGGGCTATCTTTTAGGGTATGTACCAAACATGGGCGCCATCTTGAAATCAGCCATCTTGAATCTAAGTCAGTTTTTTCAAATGGAAAGGAGGTCATGTAACCATTATCTTACAAACCATTTCCGGCGAACCGAACAGGACCCGCTTGGCCGCAAGGAGCCTGCACATGTCCTGCCTCCGCCGGTTCCAAACGCAGCATCCTACGGTTGAGCCGGACGTTGGGATTCCAATGTGAACACATACATTTCAGTGATCCTGTTCTGTGGGAGATAGAAACACTACTAGCTGCTATTTGCGCACTAAGTATTTTTATAATTTTTGTATGGCGCTCCACCACCTGTCTGGCGGCTATAAGCGTGGCAATTTAATCAGATTGTGGCCCTGGTGTAGGTGTCCTATAAGGAGTCATGAGCCAGAGGGTGCAAGGATATCCACTATCTCTTGTAAAAAATAAGCAAACATAGCAAGCTCAATATGTACATAAACACAGACTCATTTACACATGATGTCAGAAACACTCACCCAAAATCCACGCGTCGCAACCTTCCATCATTGTTAATTTGTGCCATATCCCTGACTGCCAAATCACGTAAGAATCATGGGCACTTCCTGGGTACCGTGCATTCGGGGGAAAGGATCTGAAGGGTTGGGCCACAAACCTCCATCACTTTCAAAGAATGGAACATTTTTCTATTCCTAAATATTATTTCATTATGTGATGGAGCCACAAATAGAATGTGTGTGCCATCCACTACCCCTATAATGTGTGGGAAGTCAGCAATTGCATGGAATTACCGCTTGGCCACAGCTAGGGACTCCGCATCCAATGTCATTGATATGAATTGCTTTGTTTTTTGGGGGGGGAAAAAGCAGCTATTTTGCGCCTCAGGATCCTAGAAATTGAGGCTCAGGAGACGCCTCCAAAGACTCTGACAATGTGTTGGAAGGATCCTGATGTGCAAAAGTGTAACACAGATAAGAACTGTGTCAGTGGAGGAATTGGTGTAGGATTGCTTGTTTGACTTTCTGCTATATTGGTACTGTTCTGCCTGAGATGGGGTACCGGGCACTGTGACCTCTTCCTCTGCACACCCAGGTGATTGTTGATGTGCTTGCAGAACTGATGCTCCACCCTTTGTTATTCTAACATTTTTCTGACTTTATGAATTATACTATATTATTGTCTAACACATTTAAATTTACTTTAGTTTCTCTCAAAATAAAAGGTAACAAACAATAAAATAAAAAAATCTTCCTGTGTAGTGTTCCTTCTCCTGTTTCTGTAGCATAAGTGCTGTGCATTATGCAAACACTGGCTGTATGCAGGTGTTGCTGCAACATGAGTTTCACATTAAAAGGAATAGTATTTTACACATGGCATGTTGGTGCAATACCTGCATACAGCAAGTGTTTTTTAAATGCACAAGGCTGTTTAAGATACAGCTCAATTTAATGTAAAAACACAAACAGGGTTGATTAAATGAGTAATTATGTTGTAACACTGTAATGTTCAAATTGTTGCTAATAGACACACGTGTATAATCTGTTAATAACAGTAGGAATTGAGAAAAAAAAAATCAAGATTGAATGTTGCAAATATCCAGAGAACTACAGGCTACAAACCAGTCCACACAGATCTAAGGTGTAATGAGGTTTTCAGGTAATTAGCTATGATTCAGCTGTGTGTGATTTTGTGATTGTGCTATTATCTACAGAAACATTGATGGTAGAGCACCTGTGTTGGGCGATCACGTGCTGTGCGCAGCCCTATACTTACTCAGCACCTGCAATCGGTTTGTGTGCAGTAACAGGGCATTTATTTGCAGACATGCAAAAACTCCACCTGCAGGCCAGGCGTCACACACCTACTTCACGCCCCTTTTCACAGGGCTGCGGAGCACCGCACTTGGCACGCTTCTTTCCTATTGCCTGTGTGCAGTTTAATCGGATATCTGCAAAAGTTTCGTACATCGCGCTCTGGCACATGCGCATGAGCAGTAGGCTAAAAATTGCCACTTGTGCGTTTATTTGCAGGAGCGATCAGGTCTGAATTAGGCCCTTTTTTCCTAGGATGTGGTTACACATTTTCTTTCACCCTCTTTTCCTTTTTCTTGTTTTGTTCCTTCTTGTCTTGCCTTCCCTTCCTTCACCTCCTCAATCATCGATTCTGGATTAAGGATGTTTGATATTTGGCCTTTTGGGCCTTTTGCCTGGGTTCATATAATGGTTCAAAAAGGTGGAATTGGCTTTTTATGTTTATTGAATTTGTTTACAATATTCTGTTTCATGTTCTCAGACCGCACATTTGTCACTTCTATAGCGTCCCTACTTGCTGGGATATGGGGGGCTATTTTGCTTACATATCAGCTGTTGCATTTTATTGCTAAATTGCTTATCCTCCGTCCCTACACCTGTTATATGTAAGGACTGTATTACATTTTATACATGGTAGGTCTGAACACCCCGCTTACAGCATTTAAAGATGGCAAAACTGGATGTAGCCGTGCTGCAGGAGACTCATTGGAGGCAGGGAGATCCTAATACGTTCAGGGATACATGGTTCTCTGATTACTTGTCAGCTTCTTTCACCTCCAAACAAAGGGGTAAATTTACTAAGGTCCCGATTTTGACCGAGATGCCGTTTTTTCATCAAAGTGTCATCTCGGTAATTTACTAAACTCAAATCACGGCAGAGATGAGGGCATTCGTATTGTTTTGGAAGTAGTTGTAAAAAATTACGAATGAATACACCATCGGTCAAAATACGCCTGTTTAGATATGAATCTCGGTCATTTACTAACCATTCGTAATTGTAATGTCTGCCGTGAAAATGCATTTGCGGCCGTGAAAAATTACAAATCGTAAAAAAGTCCTAAAGAAAAACACACCTGCTTTTGAAAAGCGTGTTTACATGTGTACTCAATTATCCATTACTCATACCTGAATGTTTGGCCCTATAAAAGTGTTCCAGGCACATTTTGAAATTCTCTCACTCTGAAATGGCGGCTGTGGTGTGTGCCAATGACTTTCTGTTTGCTGTGGGATACCTTAGACTGCTCCATGAGGCTTCCAGAAATCAGGGCCAGGTAAGTGAACATGGTCAGCAGGTTGTACAAGTGCCGCGGAGGCTGCGCCAGCCACGTTTTTTTCGGGGTCGTTTAAACTTAAACGCATTGTCCGATGATAGGGTCATACAGATGTTCCGCCTAAATAGAACCAACATTTTCCGCCTGTATGACCTTGTCAAACTGGGACTAGACCCTGAGACAGCACGCTCTCGCTCTGTCTCAGGCCTGCACAAACTCCTGGCTGTGTTACACTTTATGGCTACTGGGAGCTTCCAGGCTGTGGCAGGCGACGTTATTGGTATCTCACAGCCAACCTTTTAAAAATATTTGAATCAGGTGAGTCAAAAAATACATAGCCGGTTATGTCTAAGTGTTGCTTCTGTAAGCTCTTACAACACAGTATTGTATAGAATACATAACATGACACTCACCTTAGATTGTTTAATGTCCACTCAGGTTTTGGATGTCTTGGATCCACATATTAATGCCTCAATCTGCTTCCCTACCCAGGAGTCGGAGTGGCGTGCTGTCAGGGTAGCTTTCTATGAGCTTGCTCGCATGCCCAATGTGCTTGGGGCCATAGATTGCACACACGTTCAGCTGAGATCACCTAGGGGCCGTCAATATATATATACTAATAGACATATGGCCCAATCCACTAATGTCCAGGTGGTCTGTGATGCAAAACTAAAAATTATGAGTGTTGTTGCAGGTTACCCTGGTGGCTGCCATGACTCCTTCATCCTCAGTCAGTCATCGCTCTTTGATAAATTTGAGGACGGACAAATGCCTGATGGCTGGCTGCTGGGTATGTTTCAAATGTGTTGTGTGTATGTCTTTTAACAACAAACTCCATTTTTGACTAGGGTAATTAATAATCTTACACATGTACTAATGTTGACTATATCTGTTTTTCAGGTGATGGTGGTTACGGCTGCTACTCTTGGCTCCTTACTCCATTGTCCCAACCTGATTCTCCTGCTGAACACAGTTACAATCATGCACATAAGGCTACGCGGAATGTGATAGAAAGATGTTTTGGTCTGCTGAAATCACGGTTTCGGTGTCTGGATAAATCTGCAGGCCTTTTGTTGTATAGTCCCTCAAAGGTGACTAGGATTGTGTTCTGCTGCTGTTTTCTCCATAATCTGTGTTTAAGTCAACATCTGGCACATGATGAGGGAGAAAGCAGTCAGCAAGCAGAGGAGTTAGAAACATCTGGTGACAGTGTGAGTACATATGTAGGGAGGCAGGTAAGGCAAGAAGTGATTCAGCTGTATTTTTCGGGTAAGTTTTTGTTGGATGTAATTATCCTTGACTAAACACTTTGCAATACAAACAATTGTGTGTTTTGTTACTTACTGTTTGTTGTTTATAGTGGTGTGTACATTGTAGTTAGTTTGTTATGAATACATTGTCATTCATTACCCCTGAAAACACATACATACATACATAGCAGCTTCTACAATGTTTGACACGGACACAGGAAGTTGTGTGTTTTCAAAAAATATTTTTTTATTGAGTTACACAAATGTTTGGTTTGTATTATTTTTTGCGCTTGTGTGTGCTGGGTGCTGTGCTTTGTGCTGGCTCACTGGCACGTGCTTGGGAGGATCGCCGAACAGGGGAGGTTACTGGCGTTTGGCTAGGGGTCGTGGTTCCAGAGCTGGAGGTCACTTGTTGTGCTGCCATCAATGATATGTTGTTGCTTAAATTATTTATGCTGGCATTCAGTTGTGTGTTGGTTGCAGTGTGGCTGGCTACAATCCGGGATAATGATTCATTCACAACCTGGTTGTGTTGTATAAGTTGTATGAGTGTTTGGTGCTGGCGCTGTTGCTCATCAATGATGCGCGTCAAATGAGCCAGCATTTGGTTGTTGTCTGCCCGTATTTGCTCCATAGATGTTGCGATTCGGCCTACTTGGACAATCAGTCTGCCCGAGTTGCGACTAATGCGCGGTAGATGATGGGGCAGACTGGCAAGGTGTTAGGTATGTGCGGTCAGGCTGGCATTGCTTTGGGTCTGTTGGCTTGTCCAACTGGACCAAAAGTCATCTGGAATTTGTGGCTGGGGTGGAGCTTGGACCAGTTGTGGACTCATGGAGGCTTGGGGGATATCCTGCGGCTGTATTGGCTGGCTCGGGTCAACAGGTGTTAGTTGCAGTGTGTATGTTGCCTGTTGGTCTTGTCCCTGCTGGTCCACGTCGGGCATCAAGCTTGGCTCTGTATGGGGTGGCCAACATGCACTGTTTACTTTACAAATAATATATTTGCTAGTTCTAAACATTTCTACATTCATAATACTCCATTATTTTTGTATTTTGAGTTGTGTTTTTAAACTTAAAATTTATTTGGTTTACAAACACATATATACCATCACAGGCGTGCACATAGACTGACTTGCGGAATCCTCACCTAACTACCTCCCCTCCACAGCATTACAGTGTTCTGTCACCTCCCCTGTCCAGGATATAGACTGCTTACCTGGATAGTCCAGAGGAGCGGAGCAAGTAAGCAGTCTACATACAGGACAGGGGAGGTGTGTGAACACTATAATGGTGTGGAGGGGGTGGTGGTGGATTTAGTTCGGTCAGTAATGTGGTGTTATTTTTATGTGCACGTGTGTGGCCTAAATTTTTAAAAATGTGTGTTCAATTTTAAATGTGATGTTGGCCATAGCAACCACTAAGACATTGAAAAATTCAGCATTTGCACCTTTAAAAATTTAAGACGTACAATCACATTGGTTGTTATGGCAAACATGTAATCTCAACTACAACTCACATCATAGTAACTGTACTGTGTAGATTATTTGCTATGTGTTTAGTGTATGTTTTGACTCACCAGATAACTGAGGTGATCGGGGCTCATCACTCTGTGGACTAGCCAATAGTGCCTGTGGTGGCTGGGGTGAGACTGCAGAAATGCGCCGCCTGGGTGGGGAAGTTGGAGCCGCAGATTCAGAGACAAGACGCCGTGTCTTACTTGGCCTCCTGGGTAAGTGACCCGAGCCCTGTGATGGGCGCCTTAGAGGAGGGCGGCTTACAGAAGCTGAACCTATGAGAATATATAAACATTAATATTTTGTACTTCTATGTGTTTGCAGAATATGTGACTACAGTGAATTCTTACCTGCAATCCCAGCATCATCCTGAGTTGTCTGTGGCCTGTCTGGCCGGCTGGTCTGTCGGACTGTTGAAAAAGTTGAAAAAACATTATGACCATACTATGTAAAAAATTGCTAACTGCAAAGCCTTAGTGTACTGTAACCATCTTGTACGTATTGTAAAGTAAACTAATTTCTGCTTAAGATCTTCGTGATTCCTTAATTTGTTATGTATATAAAAATGTACATGGTGTTGCACAAAATAAATCTGTAACATTGATGAATTATGTGTCAGATATTGCAGAGATTGATTACTTGCAACTTGAACCAAACTGAAAATTAAAAGTTTGTTTAAAAATTAATAAAAAAAACACACACATCATAACAAGCTGCTATTAGATACAACAGCTATGTCCAAGCAATATCTCATATTAATTATTGGAACTACACATACCAGCATGCACTGCACCTGATTTTGCATTACAAATTTAAAAATCTACAGCCAAGGCATGATGGGAAATGCAGTTTCAAAACACAAAAACAGCTTAAGGGTGCACAGGCCTGCAATACATGACCAACAATGTATGCATACTTTTAAAAATTAATTTTTCCAGCATTATCATTTTTCACACTTTAAAATATAATTTATAATTATCAAACTCACCATCCTGCGTGGGTCGGTCCGAATCCCGGACATGAGTTGCAGACACCACTTCTGCTGGAATCAGTGCCCGCACAGGCTCCTCCCACTCACGATAGGTTGCCCGGAAAGGGGGTCCACCCCCGGTTTTGCGGGCTGATTTAGCCTCTTTGGCCATCTTGGCCTTGACACGGCGCTTTATGTCATAGAACCTCTTGCGACACGTGTCCTCAGTCCGCCTCACCACACCCTCACTATTTACGGCAACTATTACTTTCCCCCACAGGACAGACTTCCTGCGGGAGGACACCTTGGCAGCATCCTGCCCAAACAATTGCCGATGGTGCTTCATGAGCTCACGCACCAACGCCATGTTTTCAGCATAGCTGAACTTAATATTCCTGCCAGTCTTGGTAGTGGTGCGTGGCTGTGGAGCCACAGCACCATCACTCTCACTGGAGAATGCAGCAACAGGCACCCCCTCCTCCTCCTCCTCACTAACCTCCTCCCTCTCACTAACCCCCTCCACCTCACTCACCTCCTCCACCTCACTAACAGCCTCCACCTCACTAACCGCCTCCCTCTCACTAACTTCCTCCACCACACTGACCTCTGAGTCAGACATGAGGACAAACGACACAAAACACAGAAAAATAAATACAGAAAACACACTCCTCCACTACTACTACTACACACCACACAGCCAACACACACGCTCACTCACTCACAAACAATGACAAAAGACTATTAAAAAAAACAAGGACAAAAAAGTTTACAAACTGTGAAAAAACAATACAACAAATATGACAAGACTACTTACACACACAGTACAGCACTCAACAATCACAAAACTCCTCAGCAAATCCACCAAAAACTCCACCAAACTCACCAACTCCAAATACACCTTCCTCTCTCCTCTCCACTAGCTAAACCCACGAGGTGCGGTGTGTTTGGGGTGGTTTTATAGTAATGTGCACAGACACTCCTCCATCACGAATACAACCAATCACGGACGCGTGACAAAAACGAAACTTAGGACTAAAAACGTGGCCGCGAAATCAAAAACACTGCCGTAACAGACATGTGACGCAGTCGTAAAATAAACTAAAAACACGGCCGCAAAACAACCAAATCGGCCGCATTCTACACCAGAAAACCACGAATGACATCGACATCGGACAAAACAAAAAATATGAATACGACAGCTTAGTAAATTCGTCGTAACAAATTCAAAAAGTTGCAGTTTTACACTTTCGATGTCATTCGTGATTATTCACCCACCAAATCGGGAGAATTACGAATGTTAGTAAATTTACCCCAAAGAGAGGTAGTTCTCCACAAATCCTTACACTATTCCATCATAGACAAGTTGTGTATTCCAGAAGGTCATTATTGTAAAGCTTCAACTAGAAGGAATGTTGTTCACTGTAGCAACTATATATGCTCTCATGGGATCTGACAATTTTTTTTTCTTCACCAACATGTTTGTTCTTCTACAAGATTGGGCTGAGGGGGATATTATATTGGACGAAGATTTCAGTGGAATCAGGTGTGGAATGGTGTAGCAGCACACCAGCAGCCTTATTTCCGTTTTCTTATTTCCTCCTTACAACTTTCAGACCCTTAGAGGTTTCAGCACCCAGTGAAATGAGAATATTTGTTTTACTCACATACCCATCACACCTCTTCTAGGATAGATCATTGCCGTAATTCTACATGTCTGCTTTCTAGAGTTTGTCAATCTAAAATTGAAAACATAGTCATCTGGGATCATGCCCCGACATGGTTTACATTGTCTCTCATCACCACTAAATCCTCTTCGTTTAATTGGAGATTTCCCTTTTTTTTGTTTGACTCACCAGATTTGAAACTACATTTGGAACAGTATTTTCTAAATTATGTAGGTGATAACATTCAACTAATTGATGACATTAACTTATTCTGGACAGCATCGAAGTCGGTGTTACGAGGTTATATTATATATTATGTTACTGCGAAACGTAAAAAGCTCACTCATAGGCTGCAGGACTTCACTGTATCACTCTCACAATCCTATGCAGACCTGTTGTACTCAGATTCCCCACATTTGTCAGACTTACTTGGATAGTATGATACCTTATGTACTGAAAAGGCTCAATATCCATTAGATTATCAAAAACATTACTATTACAGATGGGGTAATAAGGTGGGTAAACTGTTGATAAATGTGGTTAAAAGTCAACGCCCCCCCTGTAAATATTTTAAAACTTGTCTCCCATAATTGTGTTAATATCTACTACTGATATAGCTTCTTCTTTTCCAGATTACTATAAAACCTTATATACAGCTCCGCTGGATAACCCAACTTTGGGCATGTATTTCCTTCGGCTGGCTGGTTCCCCTGTATTAACGGAAGTGGACCGTGATTTCTTGACTGAACCGGTCACTGAACAGGAGATCATGTCCACTATTTGGCGCCTAGCTACTGGTAAGACGCCGGGCCAGGCTTAGTGCGGAATACTACAAACTGTTATCCCTACATTTAGCTTCTCATTCAACCACTTAACTGACGATTTTCCCTTTAAAAATGTTCACAAAATTGTTTTTTAAAAATGTTTCATTTAATATAGTTTAAAAAGTAATTTTTTAAACATTTAAATATTACGTTATGCACATCTGCAGAACGGATCTCCTGGTCAAGAACTGAGGGACACAGTGGGGTGGCGTGGTTGCATATGTTCTGACCATGCCAGTTAAGGGCTTATTTAATTCTATTTTATCTGATAATGCCATACCACCTGTGTTTAATCAGGCAAGGATTATACTAAACCCCACCATAGCTCAGTCGTACTGTACCTTCCTATTTCCATGCCCAATTATGACTTTTAACCCCCATAATGGTGCAAAGATTGCAATGTTTATTTCCCAAATTATTACATCCTTCACAAACCGGCTTTGTGAAAGGAAGATCGTCAGTGCACAAAATTAGACAAGTAATAGTAGCTTTGATCCATAAACTCTCCATGGCCCAAGCACTCACACTCCATGCACACCAACTTATCTAATAAATAAATACACAGACAACTGTAGCTGCGGTGAAATGGGTCAGCTTTTTATTGAAAGGGTTTAAACTAACTATTTTAATTTAAAACTAACTAAAATATGGTGGCAAGATAAGAACGGCCTAGCGTAAGCCAAACTATTAACAATAACTGTATGAAACTAGGGCCAACTGCCCGACAGGCAAGGACGAGCCAACTGCCCCATTCCTTGCCCGTCTGACTCGCCAAGGCAGGACCCACTGCCCAAGCCTTGCGGGGCCCACATCAGCATCGACTTAAGGCAGCAGTTCAGCCATGTTGAAGGAGAAAGGAGGGCCCACCTAGTCCGGTGGTGCCCTCTGGTCTGCCCTTGATTGACCACACCCATACTCCTCCCTAACTGAACTGCCCCCAAGGGAAAATTAACCTATGCCTAACGATAACAACACCTAAGCTGTTCTGAGACCGGCCAACTCGAAGGTTTGCCAACAACAAACCTGCGCTGTCACCATACTTCAAAAACCATACCTAACAACTATCCTTAAATCGACCTAAGACCCCGAAATATCTTTCACAACTCTAGCCGTACCCTCCTCCGATAGATGCACACCATCATCATGGAACAGGGTACGCTATCTATAGGAAATGGACAGGTGCGCAATCGCGCCACCCCCAGCAGCCGCCATGGTGCGGCCCACTACCGCGTTCACCCTTCTACATACCAGGTCTATGGCACCCGGTCTCTCAGTACCATGCCAGACCAAACACGGTATAATATCGGACCACCATATCTTGCAGAAAGGCCATTCTGCAACCAAGTCGACCAGCTGCTGCCTAATCTCGCATGTAAGGTCCAAAGACGACCAAGACGCAAGGTCATTGCCCCCAAGATGTATAATGAGGAACAACGGGTAGCCAAAACGCTGCTCCGCCTCGTCCAATTTCTGCTGGAAAGCCTCCCAGCACATGCCTCTTCATCCTATCCGACGTATAAAACCAACTTCTGGGTATCTAGCGCCATCCGCCAACAAACGATGACCGAGGAGACCAAGAAACAAACGAGTGACCTAACATCCAAATAAATTGCTCGTCAATACGTGTGCCTGTAGAAGAATATAAAAACGTCATTAATAACCAGCTACTCATATAGAACTTGAATGGAAAGAGCCAAATAAGCAACACCTAAGCAAACAATAACCTTGGGGGGGGGGGGGGGGGGGGGGGGGGGGCAAAATGGGCAACACTCCTAAACCTTACCAACGAAGGGACAGGGGTTTAGTGGGCACGGGTCTCCTAACTTGACTTGAGGCAAAAAACGCAAACATCCATCAGCCAGTAGAAACCGTAAGTAAAACTAACGGTTAAACAAAAAATTCCTCAAGACCCCCACCTAGTGGCGGCTACTCCTCAAGTTAGGGTGCACTGACCAGGTCAACGTCTGACGTATATCCGAAATATTCCAGACCTCCACCTGCCCAGGGTCCGGATATCGTCTATGGACCACCCTGGCGTGGCAGCAGCCGTAGCGGCACCGATACGGAAGGAATGAGTACCATAGACACCCGGTGAAAGACCCAGGTGGAAGATGCAGCGCTTCAAGACCCACCCAAATTGATAACGGGTTAACGGAGTACCGTCAGCATGAATAAGCCATGACCCGGTAATTAACGGATGCAATTGCTCATAAGCTACTGCCAAGGCCACGGGACAAATCCTACTTTCTGAGCAGAGACCCATGGAGACCCAATGTCCTCTACCAACCTGATCCGTCTTGGACCGCTGTACCCGACACCACAAAGTATTTGTTTGGAGCACCACATGAGACGTCGTCAATGGGGGAAGAGGCAACCAACTCCCCCACCCTGAACACCCCATGGAATGCCTCGGCAAAGGCCAATTTGAATTATGCCGCTTCAAACCGTGAAGCGCAAATTAACGGCGAAGCTCGAAGTAGCCGACTAAGCAGAGGCCCGTCTATAGGCAATCACGTGTCCGGAGGAGTAGGCGCGGAACATGCCCAACCTTTAAGGACCCGCGATAATAAAAAGGATTTGCTAACATCCTGCTCCCCCCGTAAACGGAGGAAATAGGATATTCCTGCCAGTAGCTTGACGACTGCGCTCTGGATCTTCCTGACGAATATAACTCTCAAACGAAGGCCAAAATTAAGGAAAGAGGACTCTTAACTACAGCGCCCCTGCTGATCAAAAATTGACTCCACTGCTCCCACGCGGACAGGTAAGCCGCATAAGTTGCTGGGGCAAGCGAACGGTGGGCTAGTCCCTCCATGTCGGATGGATAATCTGCCATACATAAGGGGGTCAAGAGTCACCACAGGAGTTAGCATCAGGCGCTAGCCGTCTAAAGCGTGGCCAGTCAAAACGCGACAGCGCATCCGCTATACAGTTATCCACACCTGGGACATGTTGCACTCTTAAGCGTAATATTGCTCTCCAGGCAACGCAATACTATCTGCACCAGTACACGTATAACTGGAAGAGACGTAGAGCGCTGTCTATTAATGGCCTATACCATGCCCAGGCTGTCGCACCAGTACACCACCTGCCTGTTCTCCAGCTCTGGGGACCATAGCCCGAGAGCAACCATTATAGGAAAAATCTCGAGCAACAACATTTACCGTCAGCCCCTGCTTCACCCATTCCGTCGGCCAGGGAGCTGCACATCAGGCACCGTGAAAAATCGCTCCAAACCCAGGGAAGCCGGCCGCATCTGTGAAGAGCTGGAGAACAGGGCAGCCTTTTGTCCTGATATTCCACTCCCGAGCCTTTTGCAAATGAGACCTACTACTTTTCCCTTTGCAGTCGCTGAAAATATATTATTGACCATCACATGTGCTGCATGGCGTTTGTCGCGCTCCAGAATGGGTGTCTTGGATCATAATACAATTTTTCTCCCTTTGTGTCCTAATTCAGGTTTTGGTACATCCACTATCTCTGACCCGAATTTGTTACGACTCTGGAGTCCACAAAGTCTTTGTTTAGTCTTGCAAATTCTGGATTAGCAAACACTCAAAATGTATACCTACAATAAAATACAGGAGACCCATCTGTGAATTCCTTTATGCATTATCAGATCTGTATATATGTAGTTAAATTACTTTCTAAACTCACTGAGAGTGACGGAACACATTTGGTAGATGGTGTGCTGCGCCGCTGCCCTGGAAGTAGTTGTCCTACCTCATTCCTATATACTCATTAAACTAAGACCTAGATAAATTACATACTGGAACACCCCTCTTAAAACCATTCTAACTGCCTTTACTCATCTTAATAAAACACTTATTTCAGCCTCTGACATGGAGATGCATTATAAATTATTGCATAAGGCATATTATACCCCTAAACTACGTTATCTGGTAGGTATGGCTTCAGATTCCAACTGCTTTAAATGTCGGCATGTGGAGTTGCCCAGAGGTTAACAAATTTTGGAGTGCTATTCAAACTTTTTGGGATATTTATACATCCTCCTCCCAACCTAAACTACCTGTGGGACACCGAATTTTGATTGCTAAAAATACGGCAGCAGGGAAGAAAACTATTTTATCCCGGTGGGTTTGATTAGTCACTTTAACTTGACATTGTTAATGCCCTGCATCGCTTACCTATTTCACATGGATTGGTTAACATGTCAACTAACAAAGAAAAATGGGCAGAAAGATTCTTTGCTACATGGTTACCATATATATGTATTCTATCGCCCAATATGAAGGATTCTCTTCGCCAAGCGATATCACTGACCTACTGGTACAATTTAGAAACGTTATCAATGGGTCGACCTCCGTTCTAATGCTAAATCTTACTCTGACAATTCTATTTATCTTACTGTATCTACAGGTGTAAATTATATCTATCAAAAGTTTGTATGTGTGGCTTTCACTCATTTTTTCTCCACATACCAAACTATAATTTTTGTACTTTTCTCCTTTAATATGTTTCTTATGTTTCTTTAATTCTACACATGTTCTTATGAGTATTTGATCAACTGTTTCTCTGTGCAGTTCTTCAATAAAATATTTTTAAAAAAATACAGAAATCTATTTTATAAGGTACCTACAGGGGCTGCACACTTGTTCAATGAGTTTCAGATCCAACATGCATTTGCTGAAGCGAATCTGACACGAGCTCTTGTATTTTGAATTGCTAAACCATTCTATCTGAATGGTCTGCATGTGAGAAATTAATTTTAGGCAAGTTCATTAAAGTAATGCAGGTCGCATTAGAATTGGATTATGCGAGTAACAAGTCGTGTGTGCAATTTATATCCTGATCCATCTCGCAATGAACTTGCATGTAATTGAATTCAACGTCAGTTGCCCTGCCCTCTTCCCCAATCACCAATTAACAAACACACCTTACACAGGGATGGCTCAAAGGGCGGGCTAGCAGGGTTATTGCCCAGGGTGCTGCTGCAGTCACCCGACCCAGCGCTGCCTGGTCTGACAGCGCCTGCCGCTCTACCGCCATTGCTGCCTGGTTTGACAGTGTCTGCTCCTATTGCTATACAAATGCAAATCCTGTCTGTGCTGTGCTCTTAGTATGGTGTGGGTTCAGCACAGATAAATGTATTGATAATAAATAGTATTGCCATAGAATTTGATTGCAACAGAAGGCACATTCCTTACAATGTCACATATGGCTAATTCACCAGCTCCATTACCATGTCGTCACATTTTTACTCTGGTCTCCACATGTATTTCTCTATCGTCCTAGTGGATGCTGGGGTTCCTGAAAGGACCATGGGGAATAGCGGCTCCGCAGGAGACAAGGCACGAAAAGTAAAGCTTTAGGATCAGGTGGTGTGCACTGGCTCCTCCCCCTATGACCCTCCTCCAAGCCTCAGTTAGATTTTTGTGCCCGGCCGAGAAGGGTGCAATCTAGGTGGCTCTCCTAAAGAGCTGCTTAGAAAAGTTTAGCTTAGGTTTTTTATTTTACAGTGAGTCCTGCTGGCAACAGGATCACTGCAACGAGGGACTTAGGGGAGAAGAAGTGAACTCACCTGCGTGCAGGATGGATTGGCTTCTTTGGCTACTGGACATTAGCTCCAGAGGGACGATCACAGGTACAGCCTGGATGGTCACCGGAGCCTCGCCGCCGGCCCCCTTGCAGATGCTGAAACAAGAAGAAGGTCCAGAATCGGCGGCATGAAGACTCCTCAGTCTTCTTAAGGTAGCGCACAGCACTTCAGCTGTGCGCCATTTCCTCTCAGCACACTTCACACGGCAGTCACTGAGGGTGCAGGGCGCTGGAAGGGGGGCGCCCTGGGAGGCAATGAAAACCTATTTTTGGCTAAAAATACCTCACATATAGCCTCCGGGGGCTATATGGAGATATTTAACCCCTGCCAGAATCCGTTACGAGCGGGAGACGAGGCCGCCGAAAAAGGGGCGGGGCCTATCTCCTCAGCACACAGCGCCATTTTCCCTCACAGAAAGGCTGGAGGGAAGGCTCCCAGGCTCTCCCCTGCACTGCACTACAGAAACAGGGTTAAAACAGAGAGGGGGGGCACTAATTTGGCGTTAGAAATATATAAAAAAGATGCTATAAGGGAAAACACTTATATAAGGTTGTCCCTATATAATTATAGCGTTTTTGGTGTGTGCTGGCAAACTCTCCCTCTGTCTCTCCAAAGGGCTAGTAGGTCCTGTCCTCTATCAGAGCATTCCCTGTGTGTGTGCTGTGTGTCGGTACGTGTGTGTCGACATGTATGAGGACGATGTTGGTGAGGAGGCGGAGCAATTGCCTGTAATGGTGATGTCACTCTCTAGGGAGTCGACACCGGAATGGATGGCTTATTTAGGGAATTACGTGATAATGTCAACACGCGGCAAGGTCGGTTGACGACATGAGACGGCCGACAAACAATTAGTACCGGTCCAGACGTCTCAAAAACACCGTCAGGGGTTTTAAAACGCCCATTTACTTTAGTCGGTCGACACAGACACAGACAGGGACACTGAATCCAGTGTCGACGGTGAATAAACAAACGTATTCCTTATTAGGGCCACACGTTAAGGGCAATGAAGGAGGTGTTACATATTTCTGATATTACAAGTACCACAAAAGAGGGTATTATGTGGGATGTGAAAAAACTACCGTAGTTTTTCCTGAATCAGATAAATTAAATGAAGTGTGTGATGATGCGTGGGTTCCCCCCGATAGAAAATATGGGCGGTATACCCTTTCCCGCCAGAAGTTAGGGCGCGTTGGGAAACACCCCTTAGGGTGGATAAGGCGCTCACACGCTTATCAGAACAAGTGGCGGTACCGTCTATAGATAGGGCCGTCCTCAAGGAGCCAGCTGACAGGAGGCTGGAAAATATCATAAAAAGTATATACACACATACTGGTGTTATACTGCGACCAGCGATCGCCTCAGCCTGGATGTGCAGAGCTGGGGTGGCTTGGTCGGATTCCCTGACTAAAAATATTGATACCCTTGACAGGGACAGTATTTTATTGACTAATAGAGCATTTAAAGGATGCATTTCTATATATGCGAGATGCACAGAGGGATATTTGCACTCTGGCATCAAGAGTAAGTGCGATGTCCATATCTGCCAGAAGATGTTTATGGACACGACAGTGGTCAGGTGATGCAGATTCCAAACGGCACAAAGGTGTATTGCCGTATAAAGGAAGAGGAGTTATTTGGGGTCGGTCCATCGGACCTGGTGGCCACGGCAACTGCTGGAAAATCCACCGTTTTTTACCCTAAGTCACATCTCTGCAGAAAAAGACACCGTCTTTTCAGCTTCAGTCCTTTCGTCCCTATAAGAGTCATATCTGCCCAGGGATAGAGGAAAGGGAAGAAGACTGCAGCAGGCAGCCCATTCCCAGGAACAGAAGCGTTCCACCGCTTCTGACAAGCTCTCAGCATGACGCTGAGACCGTACAGGACCCCTGGATCCTACAAGTAGTATCCCAGGGGTACAGATTGGAATGTCGAGACGTTTCCCCTGCGCAGGCTCCTGAAGTCTGCTTTACCAAGGTCTCCCTCCGACAAGGAGGCAGTATGGGAAAGAATTCACGAGCTGTATTCCCAGCAGGTGATAATTAAATTACCCCTCCTACAACAAGAAAAGGGGTATTATTCCACACTATATTGTGGTACTGAAGCCAGAAGGCTAGGTGAGACCTATTCTAAATCTAAAAAAATTTGAACACTTACAAAGGTTCAAATCAAGATGGAGTCACTCAGAGCAGTGATAACGAACCGGGAAGAAGGGGACTATATGGTGTCCCGAGACATCAGGGATGCTTACCTCCATGTCCCAAATTTGCCCTTATCACTAAGGGTACCTCAGGTTCGTGGTACAGAACTGTCACTATCAGTTTCAGACGCTGCCGTTTGGATTGTCCACGGCACCCCGGGTCTTTACCAAGGTAATGGCCGAAATGATGGTTCTTCTTCGAAGAAAAGGCGTCTTAATTATCCCTTACTTGGACGATCTCCTGATAAGGGCAAAGTCCAGGGAACAGTTGGAGGTCGGAGTAGCATGATCCCGACAACAAGTCTCCTGTGCTTAGGGATGATTCTGGACACAGTCCAGAAAAAGGTGTTTCTCCCGGAAGAGAAAGCCAGGGAGTTATCCGAGCTAGTCAGGAACCTCCTAAAATCAGTGTATCATTGCACAAGGGCCATGGTAAAAAAATGGTGACTTCCTTCGAAGCAATTCCAGTCGGCAGATTTCATGCAAGAACTTTTCAGTGGGATCTGCTGGACAAATGGTCCGGATCGCATCTTCAGATGCATCAGCGGATAACCCTATATCCAAGGACAAGGGTGTCTCTCCTGTGGTGGTTACAGAGTGCTCATCTTCTAGAGGGCCGCAGATTCGGCATTCAGTTTTGGATGTTGGTGACCACGGAGGCCAGCCCGAGAGGCTGGGGAGCAGTCACACAAGGAAAAAATTTCCAGGGAGTGTGATCAAGTCTGGAGATTTTTCTCCACATAAATATAGCTAAGGGTAAATTTATAATGCTCTAAGCTTAGCAAGACCTCTGCTTCAAGGTCAGCCGGTATTGATCCAGTGGGATAAAACATCACGGCAGTCGCCCACGTAAATAGACAGGGCGGCACAAGAAGCAGGAGGGCAGTGGCAAAAACTGCAAGGACTTTTCGCTGGGCGGAAAATCATGTGATAGCACTGTCAGCAGTGTTTCATTCCGGGAATGGAAACTGGGAAGCAGACTTCCTCAGTAGGCACGACCTCCACCCGGCAGAGTGGGAACTTCATGGGGAAGTTTTCCACATGATTGTAAACCGTTGGGAATTACCAAAGGTGGACATGATGGCGTCCCGTCTGAACAAAAAACGGGACAGGTATTGCGCCAGGTTAAGAGACCCTCAGGCAATAGCTGTGGACGTTCTGGTAACACCGTGGGTGTACCAGTCGGTGTATGTGTTCCATCCTCTGCCTTTCATACCTAAGGTACTGAGAATTATAAGACGTAGAGGAGTAAGAACTATACTCATGGCTCCGGATTGGCCAAGAAGGACTTGGTACCCGGAACTTCAAGAGATGCTCACAGAGGACTTATGGCCTCTGCCGCTAAGAAGGGACTTGTTTCAGCAAGTACCATGTCTGTTCCAAGACTTACCGCAGCTGCGTTTGACGGCATGGCGGTGGAACGCCGGATCCTAAGGGAAAAGGCATTCAGGAAGAGGTCATTCCTACCCTGGTCAAAGCCAGAAAGGAGGTGACCGCACAACATTATCACCACATGTGGCGAAAATATGTTGCGTGGTGTGAGGCCAGGAAGGCCCCACGAAGAAATTTCAACTCGGTCGATTCCTGCATTTCCTGCAAACAGGAGTGTCTATGGGCCTCAAATTGGGGTCCATTAAGGTTCAAATTTCGGCCCTGTCGATTTTTCTTCCAGAAAGAATTGGCTTCAGTTCCTGAAGTCCAGAAGTTTGTCAAGGGAGTATTGCATATACAACCCCCTTTTGTGCCTCCAGTGGCACTGTGGGATCTCAACGTAGTTCTGGGATTCCTCAAATCACATTGGTTTAAAACCAGTCAAATCTGTGGATTTGAAGCATCTCACATGAAAAGTGAACATGCTCTTGGACCTGGCCTGGACCAGGCGAGTGTCAAATTGGTGGGTTTTTTCTCAAAAAAAAAAAAAAAAAAAAGCCCATATCTGTTTGTCCATTCGGACAGGGCAGAGCTGCGGACTCGTCCCCAGTTCTCTCCCTAAGGTGGTGTCAGTGTTTCACCTGAACCAGCTTATTGTGGTGTCTTGCGCCTACTAGGGACTTGGAGGACTCCAAGTTGCTAGATGTGGTCAGGGCCCTGAAAATATAGGTTCCAGGACGGCTGGAGTCAGGAAAACTGACTTGCTGTTATCCTGTATGCACCCAACAAACTGGGTGCTCTTGCTTCTAAGCAGACTTTTGCTAGTTGGATGTGTAATACAATTCAGCTTGCACATTCTGTGGCAGGCCTGCCACAGCCAAAATATGTAAATGCCCATTCCACAAGGAAGGTGGGCTCATCTTGGGCGGCTGCCCGAGGGGTCTCGGCTTTACAACTTTGCCGAGCGGCTATTTAGTCAGGGGCAAACACGTTTGTAAAATCCTACAAATTTGATAACCTGGCTAAGGAGGACCTGGAGTTCTCTCATTCGGTGCTGCAGAGTCATCCGCACTCTCCCGCCCGTTTGGGAGCTTTGGTATAATCCCCATGGTCCTTTCAGGAACCCCAGCATCCACTAGGACGATAGAGAAAATAAGAATTTACTTACCGATAATTCTATTTCTCGGAGTCCGTAGTGGATGCTGGGCGCCCATCCCAAGTGCGGATTATCTGCAATACTTGTACATAGTTACAAAAATCGGGTTATTATTGTTGTGAGCCATCTTTCAGAGGCTCCGCTGTTATCATACTGTTAACTGGGTTCAGATCACAGGTTGTACAGTGTGATTGGTGTGGCTGGTATGAGTCTTACCCGGGATTCATAAATCCTTCCTTATTGTGTACGCTCGTCCGGGCACAGTATCCTAACTGAGGCTTGGAGGAGGGTCATAGGGGGAGGAGCCAGTGCACACCACCTGATCCTAAAGCTTTACTTTTTGTGCCTTGTCTCCTGCGGAGCCGCTATTCCCCATGGTCCTTTCAGGAACCCCAGCATCCACTACGGACTCCGAGAAATAGAATTATCGGTAAGTAAATTCTTATTTTCTCTTGCTACCCTAGCAGTGCATTCTTCTAGCACTAATGTCTTTAATGTATCCCAATACAAAGCTAGACTAGTTAATTAATACAAATGTTTAGTTGTGGCACTTTCATCAAATTTGATTACGAGTTTGCCTCAATCTTCATATGCTGGTGTCTGAAGCCATCGATGTTTTAAAGTCCCTAGAGTCCAGGTAAGCATAGTTAGCGTACAGCATTCCACTAGTGACAAAACATTGATTTATGCTCTTAGTGATTACATCAAAGATCAAACAGGGTCTGTCCAGAAAGTAATGAGACTAAATCCGGGAATTTGTTTTTATTGAACTTTCAGATACATAGGGTTAATAATCTTCAAAGTATGCCCCTTGAGCATCAGTACACCATTGCCAGCATGTCTGCCAAGCTTGGTACGTCTCCTGGAAGGCATTAACCGGAATGTTTTGAGTGCCCTTGTGGCGGCCGCTTCCACTTTGTCTATGGTCTGAAAACTATGTCCTTTCAGGCTGCTTTTGATTTGCTCATTTGGCCATTTTTAGGGTGCGGTGACGATGGTGTATGCCACTCTGTGCTTTGCCGTTTCTCTGGATCGTACTCAAAGATCCAAGTTTTGTCACCTGTTATCACTCTGGCAAAAAAATTAGGCTCAATTTGCACACGCTCCAAAGGTTCGCGGGAAATCGCCACACGCTTGTCTGTCTTTTTAATCATGAGTCAAAATCTTGGGAACCAATCGGGCACACCTTTTGTATTGCTAATTGATTTGTTAAGATCTCTTTCACAGTAGTTTTTGGAAGTCCCAACCTTTTTGCTACCATTCTAACATTGAAATGACGGTCAGTGTCCAAAACATTGCACACTTTGTCCACATTTTGCTAATTTCGGCTTGTCGAAGGTTGTTCTTAATGTCTTCTCTGAAGAATTTAAACCAGCGGTAAACCCGCGCCTTGGCTAAAGATTCCTCCCCGAAGGCCGTTTGAAGCATGGCAAGCGTCTCGGCATTATCGTTGCTTGATGGTAAGCTCCATCTCAATTTTTGACGTAGGTAAAAAAGGAAACTTCGTTTACAGCTCGATCTGTACACTGTAAAGGTTCACAGGCAACTGCCGCTGCCGGGAATGTGTAGCTGGGACTCCTTTCCACCCATCCTGCCCTACAAAGCCGCCATGTGCCTGTTCTGCGTGGCAGTCTCATTACTTTTTGGACAGACCCTGTATTGTGTACTTGTATCTTATATGCAGTGATGCCATCAGATATTAATTCATCTTGAGCAGACTCACAAGCCATGGTTGTTTTCTTCTTCATTAAAATTTTATGAGGCAGGAAGGCTTCATATTACACAACCTTCAAGTTCTAACATTTTGCCTTTATCAGCAGTTTTCTTAATCACATCAAAATCCCTAGCAAACTTTTTGAGACCATGTTATGAGCTTTTTATATATCCAGTTCACTTGTATGTAGATATTTTGACAACAGTGATGTCAATTTAAATAAAATGTATAAAGAAATATTTAAGCAGAGACCCTACATATATTCTTGCTTTTATGTGCACTGCAGGTTTAGATCTTGGATTCTTTTCAATCTTTGACAATGTGACAAGATCAATGTATAAAGCAGAATCAGGTTTTGTAAATCAGTGGTTCACAAACTCTGAGGCAGATGTATTATCACCTCCTCAACGATCGTTTTTGGTGCGGCGTCAGTTCTCCGTTTTATCGCGGTGATCTACCTGCAGAGTTCACCAGAATGTACGACCCCCTGGGCAGCCGTCATAGCGATGCGCTATGACAGCCCTGTGGCGATGTCTCTCTGCACCGTTCGTTGAGGGTGTGCGCATGTGCTGTCCCACGCCCCTGCCCCCGCCTGGTCGTTTGCGCGAATGCGGCACCTCATGTTGTCTCTCCCCGTGGCAGCAGATTCAGTTGGGCACTTTGCCGCTGGAGAGACTATCCCTTGGCTGGCATCTACTGAGGCGGCTTAGTGTTTTATGAGGTAAACGTAAATTTTTTTTGTTTCTCTCCGGCGCATGTCCAGTAGGCCGCCTTCAGCACTGAATAGTGTGCTGTGCGCATGTGCCGGTTCTCCCGTGAAAGGCACCCCGTTAGTATGTGACGGCACTGTCCACATCTCACAGCATGCCCTGCCGTGTCCACTAATGAGGAACAATAAAGTTTATTGAAAAAAGCACAAAAAAAAATATTTTAGAATAGAGCCAATGCTAGCCCCAACCTGACTAAGTAACTGGAGGGGAGTAACGTGCGGTGAGGAGATACCTCAGCCTTCTTACATCAGGTAGCCATCGTCTTCCTATGCACACAGCGCAGCAGGCAATATTGCTGTATGCGCTGTGTGCATTCATTAAAACTCTGATGTGAGACGCTTCTTACATTCAAGGGAAGTGGTAACAGCGGGATATAACATAGCACACGTTCTTACATCTTCCCCTCTGTCCCTAGAACCTCACACAGTTCACATTTTCCAGGTCACCTAGCAGAAGCTCAAGTGTATTCATTCTGTAAGAAAACCTGCAAAACATGCACTGTGTGGGGTCCTGAGGACTGAATTTGTGAAACTGTGGTGTTAATAATCCAGTTTTCTAAATTCTGCATCTTTAGACCACCAGCAAGTTTCACTGATCACAGAGAGTTTCCGTGGTGAGGGTCCTGACTGATGTTTAGCCATGTATTCATGCTTTGATAAGACTTGAATAAGATTATGTTGACAACCATGTAGAGAAGCATCTGTTTTGTCATTGCATGTTTGCTGCTCCATCAGTAGAACTGCCAGTGGATTTTTTTATGTTGGTTTTGCATGACTGTGTAACTTGTATTAGCAAATTAAGGAAATATTCTCCAGATGAAGATTATCTTCTGGAAGGAGCTTTTCATGAATGCAGTCTGTTATGTACCATGCAATTACAGAGTACTGATCTTTTGATATACAGTATCTTGTACTCTGTCAGATTTCACAGACAACATCCCAGCTTCTCCAACATTGCTTACCACTGTCTTCTGAATATGCTCTCGTATTGTTTCTATAAATTAATTGAGTGTTCTTTTGGAGAGCATAGTACTAAGGATCCACTGCCCTTTCCTTTTCAATGCAAAGTCTCACTTTTTACTATGCAATCACTGACATCTTGCTGAAGAAAGACAAACATTGTACTTGCTAAAAAGAAAAATATACTCCAAAAAAATCGCCATGATCTACCGAATTTCTTTTTAAGTCTGCGCTTACCAATCACTTTTACAATGTCTATGACACGTGCCAATCTCTGATTTTTTCTTCTAACTTGTTCCCTGTGTACAGACATTTGATTACAAAGCAGTAAATTGGTGATACTTGCACTGCTGGCATTCAGAAAGTAAGCTTCAGTGCAGGACCTATGCATTACACTTTTTTCATGTTTTTCAATTCTTTGATGAACGTCTCCTGTCTGTCATTTCTTCAATTAATTGATTTGTTAAAGAAGTCTTTGAAAATGCCAGACAGACGAAGCAAAACAGCAATTTGATCTTACAGCAGGTAACCCACTTGTGGTTTGATCCATCTTTGAAAAGGACAGCAAGTGATGCTGCTGTTCAGATCTCACCCATGACTTCTGCATCTGGCTAGCATGGTGCCTTGAACCGCACCTTGCAACTACACTGCTCAAAAAAATAAAGGGAACACTAAAATAACACATCCTAGATCAGAATGAATGAAATATTCTTATTAAATACTTTGTTCTTTACATAGTTGAATGTGCTGACAACAAAATCACAGCAAAATTATCAATGAAAATCAAATTTATTAACCCATGGAGGTCTGGATTTGGAGTCACACTCAAAATTAAAGTGGAAAAAAACACTACAGGCTGATCCAACTTTGATGTAATGTCCTTAAAACAAGTCAAAATGAGGCTCAGTAGTGTGTGTGGCCTCCACGCAAACAGGGGGTAACAGGTCGTCAATAGGACGAAACTTGGAAAACAGGCCTGGGAAGGTGCGTCAACAGGATGTAAAACTCTGAAATACATAAATAAAGATGTTTTTTTAGAATATTACAATCTCAGTTTACACGATAATACAAATGTTACAAGTATACTCACAGGCAACGGAAAAAAAGCTTTGGATCAATGTCCGTCGGGAATCATCTCCTTCGTCCGTACCCACCGGTAGAGCAGAAGAACGGTTCCCGCGTCGGAAAGCACTGCGACGAAGAGTCACCGGCAAACGGTTTGCGACACATATATTGTGTAAAATACAACATGCATTTACCATGCCGCAAACCTTTCCCGGTGAATACAAAAGAGCACCACCGGAAGTGTCTAAACATCAAAACCGGCTTTTAAGTACACCGAAGGCACGTTCAATTATTTGCCTCGATGCTTTGTGTGTCTCTTGGTAACGTTTTTCTGCTCTACCAACAGGATTAGACAATGGGGTCAAGAGCCACGATTTGTTGGGATAACCCGCATCGCCTATAGAAAAGAGAAAAATGGTGGGTAATATAAAATAAATAAATAAATTAAAAAAATAATAAAAAAATAAAAACAATTAAAATAAATACCTAACAGCCAGCCACCCGGCATGTTTCCTGTTTCGAACTTCTCAAACAGCGATAACTGACTTAGGATGAAGGAGTCGTGAGACGATCCAGGAAATCCCACACAAATATAAAAATATAAAATATAAAAATATAAAAAAATTTCATGTTGACATCACAGACCGCCTGTACATTCATGGAATGGAAATGTTTTCGGTTCCGAAAACATTCTTCCAAATTCCGTGGCGGTCTGATCTGCACGTGGGTACAGTCAATCGCGCCCAGAACATTGGGAAAATTGTATTTGTTAAAAAAGCCTAATTTGATCTCACGACATCCGCTGTCCGTATTTGGAAATGTGATGAACTGGATCGTCAATTTGCGAAAAGCCCTAATGACCTGGGTTATACAGCGCGACAGTGTCGACTGTGAAAAACCGCATGTTTGAGACAGTGTAGGCTGAGGAAACGACCAGTGTTTGTCGGTCGAGAAACGCGTCAGGACATCAGAGATCCAGACATCCGCCAATCCCTTGTACCACTGTTCACTTTGAAATCTTGCTGGAAGTGTTTGATCAGCTCCGGAGCCACCTGCATTTGGTCCCGATTGCTATACGGGAACCGTGGCGAGTATACCCGGACCTCGGAGAGCATTTTGATCTATTGCTAGACACCTGTGGTTGCAATATCCTGCTTTGTCAATCCAGCAGGTACACAGGAGGACGGACCGTGGAGAGGAGTACACAGCGTTTGATTCATGACAGTACCGCTGAGACACCTGTGGAAGCGGTAAGCAAACTCGCTCCGGTCAGCGGTCACAGTGAGAGAGTGACGGACGGAGCAGTTAAACTGCAATCCATTAACATCTCCATGTGAAACGGTACCATTAACAAACAAGTTGATCAGTGGTATTTCCATTTATATCATTTGACCTGAGGATCACTTTATTCAGATTCTAATGTCATGCCGGCTATTATGTTATCTACTAGTGCACTAGTAATACGGGACTATTAGATATGCGGAGTGTGGATTCTCTATTGGATTAATTTTATCATCAGCTCTATATAAAAAAATTTTTTTTGATTGTAAATTTTACTACTATATATTTTATGAATAAATTGGTGTTAATACACATTTAGTCTGTCTGCGCTCTCTTTTTCTGTTTTCTTGTTTTTCATTTGTCTAGGGTGTGCTAGTACCCTTTTCTTTGGAGAGCAGCAGACAGCATTTCAACTTGGGAACATTAGGGCGCCTTTATCTCTGTTTTTTTAGGCTGGAATGTGCCTGACGCCAAAAAATGAAACGTAACCAGCAGTTTCTGGAAACCGCTGACTGCGCGATTGGTCCGTGCCCGAGGTTCCAGGTCGGCCTCCAACAGAGCGTACAGCGAATATATGTCGCGAGTCGATAAGCGATAATTTTGAATCACCTCGAACTCGCTGAGATCCTCCATTTCACGCCTAGTGCGATACTAGCGTGGACGTGGAAATGAAACACGCAATACTGACTCACCCAATGCAGACATTTGCTGACTTTGATCCTTATGTTCAGCAGACCTTTCTTCCTCCATGCTTGCAGCCAGCATGAACATCACAATCTGGTCAGAAAAAGGCTCCATTATTGTAGTCAGTACAAAAATAGGATATAAATGAGTTAAAACGCAGGGATTGTCCTAAAAAAACGATTCCACAAGAGAGCTGACTGTAATGGCTCCTTCTCCCTAGAAGTCTCAAAAAACCGGGAGTGAGGAGAATAGGAGGGGCTTTGCAGAAGTGTATCCTGGGTAAAACTGTGGAATCATGGGTACATTTCCCTCAGCAGAGTGAAGAAAAAATATTCTTTTAAAAAATCAATTAAATAATACTTGTGAGTCAAAAAAAGACAAACCAAGTAGATAATCCCTTCAAATATAAATAGATATGCTATTAGCAATCCAAAAAGAAAAAAAAAACATTTTAACATTTTTTTTTTATTAGATCTCGCCAGCAAAGTGAGGCGGACTGAAAATGACGAATTTGCTGTCGAAAAGCACTGTTGTCGAATCGTCATTCTTCAATTGAATATACTTTTGTCGAAAAGCCGCATTTTGACCATTGCAGACATGTCGAATTTTGAAAATGCCGATTTGCAAAAAGTCGAGTCTGAAACGGAAGATATTTTGTCGAAAAGTACTGTGTTGCATTGACGAATCCAATTCGACATGTTTTTTTTTGTCGAAAATGTCCCGTTTTTCGACTTGCGTCAATTCGACCGCAATTGCATATACCCCAAAAACGTTTGTATTGATGGATCACCTTTGACCCGGAAGCTATTTACCACCATGCTATATAGGTTTGTTTAGTAGTTCCACTGTCGCATTGCCCTGACGAAGAGCTTCTACTCGATAACGCGTTGGCCTGTGACAGGTGGACTGGTAGTAGGTTTGGACACGACGCTGCAGTTTGGATTCAACAGAGGAGCTGAGGTCCAGGATCCGGAACCAGGAACTTCAATTTAAACAACTATATGTGTTGATCTCCAATCTGGTAACGCCTCCAATCCTTACTCTACCCAATTTTCCCCATGTTTTTATATTTTATATCTGTGCAATTCATGTTTGTGTAATAAATCTTTTTAAAACGTAATTACACTATGTGGGATATTATTTCTTCTCCCCACATATATGAGTGAAATTGGAACCCTTATTGTGAAGACCATTTTTGGATCTGTGGATGTTTTCCATGCCTGAAATTAACGTCCGTCTGGTAAAGCCTCCAATTTATAACACACCCTGTGGATTTATAATACAATAACCACGTGGTGTTTTTACGACTATATTAATTCATTAAGCTGTAACAATATCACGCTATGTCAATTATTCTCTCTTCCTTTTCATATTGGCTGTAATCTGAATACTATGAACTGAGATAAGTATTATATTGTTTTTTGGTGTTGCATGCTTAACTCACTCCTTAAGAAACCTTAGCGCGCATGTTCTTTGTCACCCCCACATTCTTTTCTAGTTGTAGTTCGATAAAGAACAGCTGCTGCTTTGTTAGCGCCATTAGGGTATCTCTGCATCACAATACCATTAGCATGAAACTTAGAAATTTTTTAAAAGGTCTAGAGAGTGTCTTTTTTCTACACCAGTAGACAAACCGGTTTCAATATGTTTGTTATATTGTTTGGCAACTAACTGGTAAAATATTTTCATTTTTTTAGTGTAAGATTTTAACTGCTGCCTCGTGCTTTCAAAGCGCGATAGTCATGATTTTTTTTTTACGAAGTGAAAATTGTTGCTTTTGATTTTGTGCTGCCATATGTACCTACACAACTTGTTGCCCATTCTACTGAAAGGGTTTTAGTACATCCCTGGAATGTTTCAGCCCCAGCTCCTAGTGTCTGAACGCTAGTACAAATATCACATCCGATTTTCCATTTGACATTTTTAGCAATGTATACTTATCTTTAAACTGTGATGCTTGTTCAACTGTCCCAACAGTCGGGTATGCAACTTTCATTTTCACCTCTATCTTTTCTTGAACGCAGTTCAAGTTCTGCAGTATTTATCTGTTCAACACATGATTCTATGTTACTTCCACTCCCAACCTCTGAAGCACCATTATTGGACTCGTCACTGTCATTAACTTGAACACTTTCTATCTCATTCATGACTTCCTTATTCACTGGTTTGAAACAACTTACATTTTTTTTCATTAAAAATTTGTGAATAATTGGCTAGTGATTATGTATTCCTCCAAAGTACACTGTCTTTACTGTACACAGGTCCTGGCCTAGGAAAAAAATCTTTTCTTTTTTACCACTTTGTACACTATATTTACATATTAAACATTATTAAGAAAAAATTATAATTTCTATAGGAGTGACTTACCGTGCTTCTATTTGTGATAGGCAGGCAAATGGGCGGTCAGTTCCTCTGTATGATGACACGAAGATCGGTGGGTGATTTGTCTATTATTTCTTCCAATGAAAACTATGGGCTAGATGTAATAGGTTGTGATTTGTAAAAGTTGTGATTTTTACTGCAAAATTGCACGTTTTGCAAATTGCAAATATAATAGGGTGCCTTAATGGTCAAACTTGCATGTTTTCAACCTGTACCAAAAATCGCATTTCCATTGAAAACCATCAAAATCGCAAATGTAATAGGACCAATCTACCAAAAATCGCCAGAATAATAGACCAGTTTGAGTATGGCAGTTTTGAGGTTAAACATCTTTAAAAAAAACACATCTGACACAAATTCACACAGGAGAACTCACTAATCACCAATTTCAGCCCTATATATGCTCCAACAATGACACCTGTTTGCAATGGAGTTCATGTGAGTGGCTTGGGCGGTGTTACTGAGATGCGCAGGAGGTACCAGAACCAGGTTCATCTTGTGCTCCACGTACCTACCGTGCAAGGGTAGATATGGACTTCCTCTCAGATCAGGAGATGGTTGATCTTTTTAGGCTCAGCCACACAAACCTCCTGTACCTATATGAGCATATGAGAGATGATTTGGAGCCTTTGGCTGGTAGCAACTATGCAGTGACTGGACTGAAAAAATTAATGTGTGCCTGGTCTGACAGCGCCTGCCGCGCTACCGCCATTGCTGCCTGGTTTGACAGTGTCTGCTCCTATTGCTATACAAATGCAAATCCTGTCTGTGCTGTGCTCTTAGTATGGTGTGGGTTCAGCACAGATAAATGTATTGATAATAAATAGTATTGCCATAGAATTTGATAGCAACAGAAGGCACATTCCTTACAATGGCACATATGGCTAATTCACCAGCTCCATTACCATGTCGTCACATTTTTACTCTGGTCTCCACATGTATTTCTCTTGCTACCCTAGCAGTGCATTCTTCTAGCACTAATGTCTTTAATGTATCCCAATACAAAGCTAGACTAGTTAATTAATACAAATGTTTAGTTGTGGCACTTTCATCAAATTTGATTACGAGTTTGCCTCAATCTTCATATGCTGGTGTCTGAAGCCATCGATGTTTTAAAGTTCCTAGAGTCCAGGTAAGCATAGTTAGCGTACAGCATTCCACTGGTGACAAAACATTGATTTATGCTCTTAGTGATTACATCAAAGATCAAACAGGGTCTGTCCAGAAAGTAATGAGACTAAATCCGGGAATTTGTTTTTATTGAACTTTCAGATACATAGGGTTAATAATCTTCAAAGTATGCCCCTTGAGCATCAGTACACCATTGCCAGCATGTCTGCCAAACTTGGCACGTCTCCTGGAAGGCATTAACCGGAATGTTTTGAGTGCCCTTGTGGCGGCCGCTTCCACTTTGTCTATGGTCTGAAAACTATGTCCTTTCAGGCTGCTTTTGATTTGCTCATTTGGCCATTTTTAGGGTGCGGTAACGATGGTGTATGCCACTCTGTGCTTTGCCGTTTCTCTGGATCGTACTCAAAGATCCAAGTTTTGTCACCTGTTATCACTCTGGCAAAAAAATTAGGCTCAATTTGCACACGCTCCAAAGGTTCGTGGGAAATCGCCACACACTTGTCTCTTTTTAATCATGAGTCAAAACCTTGGGAACCAATCGGGCACACCTTTTGTATTGCTAATTGATTTGTCAAGATCTCTTTCACAGTAGTTTTTGGACCCTACACTGGTCACTCAAGGCTGTCAGGTACCCCAGTAACGCTGCCAGCCATACCTCTGGCCAGTATAAAGAATTGAAAGTGCGGGAAGACGCGCCATGTTCGGGGGGCGGAGCTTCTCAGCAGATCCAGCGGCTTCCAGCGCCATTTAGTGACGCTGACTGGGAGTGCTCTCCCTCCACACGACTCCAGCTATCCTGTGCGGTACCAGGGGGTTGCAGAAGGTGGTGGTGGTGGGGGGGTAAGGCTGTAAATTGCTGTGTAGTCTATAAAGGGTACACAGTCAGCGCCAGGTATTTTGTTTACAACTGCCTAATTAAGCGCTGTGTGTGTGCTGGCTCCAAGCTCTGTGTTTCTCTGAAGGTACTTGCGGGGGGAAAACTGTGTCTGAATTTCTCTGTGTGTGTGACAATAAGAAAGCCTTGCTAACCTTCCCTGCGTCTAAAGAATTAAAAGCTCTATTTGAAAAATCCTGAGAAACCCCAGAGAAAAAATTCCAGATTCCCGAGAGGGTTCTGGTTGCTTTTCCCTTCCCTTAGGAGGATAGAAAAAAATGGGAAAACCCGCCCATAGTTGACTCATACGTTTCCAGGCTGTCAAAAAAGGTAGTTACCTGTTCCCGGATCAACCGCATTAAAAGAACCGGCTGATCGTAAAATTGACACTACGCTCAAATCCATATACACTGCTTCAGCGGTGGCGTTAAGGCCTACTGTTGCCTGTGCATGGATTTCTAAAGCTATAGTAAAGTGGTCAGGCACATTACTAGAAGACTTAGATACAATGGATAGAAGTGACATTGAACTGTTTTTACGTAACATACAGGATTCTGCGGGTTTGTACGCTGAATGCAAGGATATCTTCCATGTCGGTCTCAGCTTGCAGGGGACTCTGGCTACGCCAATGGTCTGCAGATGTGGAATCCAAGAGTGTGGAGAACCTACCCTTCACAGGTCAGGCTCTACTTGGGGAAGCGTTGGATGCGTGGATTTCCACGGCTACCGTAGGTAAGTCACCCTTTCTTCCCTCAGCTGCCCCTTCTACGAAGAAACCCTTTTCTTACCTCAGTTGCCCCTTCTACGAAGAAATCCTTTTCTTCCTCGGCATCGCAGTCCTTTCAGACCGCTAAGACGAAAAAGTCCAAGCCTCCTACCACATTCTTTAGATGTGGTCGGGCAAAATCAAAGAAGCCTGCTCCTGCAGGCTCCCAGGACCGCCTACTTCTGGTTCCTCAAAATCCTCAGAATGATGGTGGACCGCACAGCCTGGAGAACGGGTTGGTGGGTGCGAGATATTGTGTCCCAGGGGTACAGAATGGAGAACCTGGAACTCCCGCCTCACCGATTCTTCAAATCAGGCTTGCCAGCTTTACTGACAGAGAAGGCTATCCTACAGGAAGTCATCCAAAAATTGGAAAAGTCAGAGGTAATTGTTCCAGTTCCACCTCATATGCAACACATGGGTTACTATTCAAACCTTTTCGTGGTACCGAAACCGGATGGTTTGGTCAGACCGATTTGAACTTGAAATTGTTAAACCCTTATTTGAGAGAGTTTAAAATGGAGTCTCAGAGAGCGGTGACCTCAGGTCTGGAGGAGGGAGAGTTTCTGGTATCCCTGGATATCAAGGACATCCCGATTTGGCCTCCACATCTGGCTTATCTCAGATTTGCATTGTTAGACAGTCACTATCAGTTTCAGGCACTGCCGGTCGGGCTCTCCACAGCACTGAGGGTGTTCACCAAGGTGATGGCAGCTCTGCAGACAGGGAGTGAACATAATTCCATATCTGGACGATCTACTGATAAAGGCATCGTCCAGGGATAGGTCGTTACAGTCCATTGCTCTCACTACTCATCTGCTCAGGGAACATGGTTTCAAAGTCACATTTGGAACCGACGAGGAGATTGTCTTTCCTGGCGATGATCCTCGACATGGAAGTGCAGAGGGTGTTTCTACCGGTGGAGAAAGCGTTGGTTATCCAAACTATGGTCCGGGATGTCTTGCTTGCATGGTTATCGGTTAATCAGTGCATTCGCCTTCTGGGGAAGATGGTTGCCTCCTACGAGGCTTTTCAGTACGGAAGATTTCATGCACGGTCCTTCCAACTGGATCTCCTGGACAAGTGGTCGGGATCTCATCTACACATGCATCAGAGGATTCGTCTGTCGCCGACAGCCAGGATCTCACTCCTATGGTGGCTGCAAATGCCTCACCTTTAAGAGGGCCGCATGTTCGGAATTCAGAACTGGATCCTTCCAACCACGGATGCAAGTCTCAGAGGTTGGGGCGCAGTCACCCAAAGGGAGACCTTCCATGGAAGGTGGGCAGGTATGGAATCCATTCTTTCAATCAACATTCTGGAACTAAGGGCCGTATACAACGGTTTTCTACAAGCGGCACATCTTCTACAATATCGGGCCATTCAGGTGCAGTCGGACAATGTAACGACGGTGGCCTACATAAACCGACAGGGCGGAACGAAGAACAGTGCTGCAATGTCAGAGGTAAAAAGAATCCTCCTCTGGGTAGATAGACACGTTGGTGCTGTCAGCAATCTTCATTCCGGGAGTGGACAACTGGGAAGCGGACTTCCTCAGCACATACTATCTCCATCCAGGAGAGTAGGGCCTCCATCCGGAGGTGTTCACGGAGGTGACAAATCTTTGGGGTGTACCTCAAATATACATGATGGCCTCCCGTCTCAACAAGAAGCTTCCGAGGTACTGTTCCAGGTCAAGAGACCCACAAGCAGTGACGGTGGACGCCCTGGTGACTCCGTGGGTGTTCCAGTAAGCGTACGTGTTTCCTCCACTTCCACTCATTCCAAGGATTCTAAAACTCCTAAAGAGAACAAGAGTTCATGCAATCCTCATTGCTCCGGACTGGCCAAGAAGGACTTGGTACACGGATCTTCTGGATCTGCTGCTGGAAGATCCGAGGCCTCTTCCTCTTCGGTAGGACCTTCTGCAACAGGGGGCCGTTCGCTTATCAAGACTTACCACGGCTACGTTTGACGGCATGGAGGTTGAACGCCAGATATTAGCTCGGGAGGGCATTCCGAACAAGGTTATTCCTACCCTGATACAGGCTAGGAAAGGAGTTACGTCTAAACATTACTATCGCATTTGGAAAAAGTATGCAACTTGGTGTGAATCCAAGAAGTTTCCTACAGTGGAATTTCAACTGGGACGGGTTCTCCTCTTCCTGCAAGCAGGTGTGGATATGGGCCTGAGTTTGGGATCCATTAAGGTCCAGATTTCAGCCTTACCCGTTTTCTTCCAGAAACAACTGGCTTCCCTCCATGAGGTTCAGACTTTATTTAAAGGGGTTCTACACATCCAGCCTCCCTTTGTGCCGCCTACGGCACCCTGGGATCATAACATGGTGTTAAAGGTCCTCCAGTTGGATTGCTTCGAGCCTCTAAAGGAGGTTGAGGTCAAGTTTCTCACGTGGAAGGCTGTCACATTGTTGGCTTTAGCTTCTGCTAGACGCGTGTCGGAGTTGGGGGCTTTGTCTTGTAAAAGTCCCTACTTGATCTTCCATGAAAATAGAGCTGAGCTCCAGACACGTCAGCAGTTCCTTACAAAGGTTGTGTCTGCTTTTCATATCAGCAAACCTATTGTGGTGCCAGTTGCTACTGACTCCTCAATTCCATCAAAGTCCTTGGATGTAAGGGCTCTGAAAATTTATGTGAAGAGGACTGCTCGTCACAGAAAATCAGACTCTTTGTCCTGTATGATCCCAAGAAAATTGGCTATCCTGCTTCTAAGCAGACGATCTTTTGCTAGATCAGGATCACTATCCAGCATGCGTATTCTACGGCAGGAATGCCGTGTCCAAAATCTGTTAAGGCACACTCTACTCGTAAAGTGGGTTCTTCCTGGGACGACTGCCCGGGGTGTATCGGCTTTACAGCTTTGCCGAGCGCCTACTGGGTCGAACACGTTTGCTAAGTTCTACAGGTTCGATACTTTGGCCTCTGAGGACCTAAAATTTGGTCAATCAGTTCTGCACGGGCCTCCGCGCTCTCCCTCCGATCTGGGAGCTTTGGTACATCCCCATGGTACTAATGTGAACCCCAGCATCCTCTAGGACGTAAGAGAAAATAGGATTTTAAATACCTACCGGTAAATCCTTTTCTCATAGTCCGTAGAGGATGCCCAGCGCTTCGTTATCCTGCAGTGCTTATTTGGTTCAGTACTGCATTGTTCTTTGTTAAGTACTGCGTTATTACTTGGTTTGGTAATGTTATTCAGCTGTTGCTGAGTTTTCAAGCTATTTAGCTTGGTTTGCCTTTTTTGTGTGAGCTGGTGTGAATATACCCACTATCTATGTAAAATCCTTCTCTCAAAGTTGTCCGTCTCCTCGGGCACAGTTTCTAGACTGAGTCTGGTAGGAGGGGCATAGAGGGAGGAGCCAGCCCACACTATTAAACTCTTAAAGTGCCAGTGGCTCCTAGTGGACCCATCTATACCCCATGGTACTAACGTGGACCCCAGCATCCTCTATGGATTACGAGAAAAGGATTTACCGGTAGATACATTCTGGATGGAAATCTGATAATGTAACACCATGTAGGTGATAATCAACTTCTTTCTTTTTCAATTTAAGAAATGCATAATCTAGAGCTACATAATAAACACTAGTGGTTTCAAGCAAAGTGTCTCTGTACTACCACCATGGTTCCCCATGATAATGTCGATATTATCTTAAACCATAAAGCTATACCTCTAAACACAGTTTTATCAAGGAGCCGCTGCGGCCGCTAGACTTAATACACATACTACGCACTTTGCACGCTATTTGCGTACAGAGTCCCGTAAGTTGTACGGACTTAACGTACACACGCCGCGCTGGGGGTACAACGTACACACAGCGCGCGCATTCTCTATTGATAAACTTTAAACCTTATTAGTAATACAATGCAATGATATGATTAGTCTTTAAACCTTATGCAGCAAAGCACTGCAATGATGTTAGACCTTAAACCTTATGCAGCGCTGACGGTATAAAGTACCCGCAGTGCGTACACCTTATTAATTGTTATGATTCCAGCACTCTGGTCTGGGGAGATCTTATAGCAAGGACCTGAGCACTGGAACGTAATGCTGGGAAAGGGAGCGGGAACGGGAATAGCCCTTGGCGCCCTATCTCCGTTGTCTCGCCCGTGCTGTCAGAAATCTCTTGCGAGACTATGGTTGCTTGAGCCCATGGCAGCCGCGTTTGAAGGGCGGATTACGTCTGCCCAACTCCGATGCCCCCTCAGGTCTTAATGGGAGACAAAGAGAAATCCGAGACAGGGTGATAACAAGGGGCCCTCTAACTAAACAACAAAGCCAGGGGCTACAAACTAACCTAAAACTAGAATATGTGCGGAAAACCGTCAGGGAAAAGGACAACCAAAATACCCACTTGTCCACTCTCCTACCCGGCACCGCCGAGTTCCGGAGAGGACTTGTGGAAGCGGAAACCTCCGCAAATGCTCCGAAACAGAATACAAAATGAAGCGGGCTAGGCCGCAGCACGCGGCAGAGCCGCAACTCACGAAAACCACACGAGATCCTCTGGCGACTATTGCGGGCAATTGAGGACCAGAAGACTCCTTAGGATGAGATGACAACTCCAAGATTCAGGAACTCTGAGGACAGGAATGACCGGACACAGCAGGACTGGAACAGACGTTCAGCAAACCAAAGCAGCATGCAGGAAGCTATTAGCGGCGTCTGTGTGAAGCACTGAGAAGGTATTTAGCAGGGAGTCCTCCAATCAGATGTTCAGAGCCTGATTAGCATAAATGCTGTGCAGCTGCCTTGCTGCACGACCAGAAGACAAGTGTATGTGTGGTTAACTTGATTGACCCTGCAACGGGGAGCGCGGTCCGCCCGTGGCGTCCCCGTTGCTAGGGTCCAGGCGGCTCAGCGCGCCCGGCATCCCAGCGTTGCTAGGCGCCGGGCCGCGAGGACATCGCGGACCACGACGCCTAACAGTACCCTCCCCCTTGAGGAGGGGTCAACGAACCCCTAAAGCCAGGTTTCTGAGGAAATTCCAGAAAAAATGCTCTCTTGAGTTTAGGGGCATGAAGATCCTTATCCAGGACCCAAGACCTTTCCTCCGGACCATAGCCTTTCCAGTGAACCAAAAAATAAAGCCGACCCCGGGACATTCTAGAATCAAGAACTTTCTCTACCAAGAACTCCTGTTGTCCCTGCACATCCACTGGAGATTTACCCAGAGAGATCCTCCGAGGAAATCTACTGGAAGAAACATATTGTTTCAACAGGGAACAGTGAAAAGTATTTCCAATTCTGAGAGATCTTGGTAAACGTAGCCGAAAGGCAACTGGGTTGACCTTCTTAATAATAAGAAACGGTCCACTACCACCCAAATGACTCGGAATCCGGCTGAATGGGGAAGGTCAACCAAGAAATTCATGGAGATATGAGACCATGGCCTGAGAGGAACAGTTAAAGGCATGAGTTGCCCGATAGGCAACGAACGAGGAACCTTATGCTGTGCACAAACCTGACAGGAATGGACGAATTCCTTAACGTCTTTAGAAAGACTAGGCCACCACACTGAGCGAGAGACTAACTCCAAGGTCTTAGTGATACCCGGATGCCCTGAGACTTTGTTGTCATGAAACTCAGTTAAAACAGTGGCTCTCAAAAATTCAGGGACATAAAGACGACCAGCAGGAGTAAGTCTAGGAGCTTGGTGTTGAAGCTGGTTTAACTGGGTAAATAAATCCTGTGTGAGGCCTGCCCGGATGACCGAAGATGGAACTATGGGGGTAACAACAGGATTGCTATTGTGAACCAGAAGAAAGCTACGTGACAGGGCATCAGCTTTCGTATTCTTGGAACCAGGCCTGAAAGTGATGATAAACCTGAAACGAGTAAAAAATAATGCCCAACGTGCCTGCCGAGCATTAAGCCGTTTAGCTGATTCTATATATTGCAGGTTCTTATGGTCAGTTAAAACCGAAATAGTATGTCTAGCTCCCTCCAGCCAATGCCTCCATTCCTCGAAAGCCCATTTTACTGCCAGTAACTCCCGACTACCAACGTCATAGTTGGATTCAGCGGAGGAGAATTTCCTGGACATAAAGGCACAAGGATGTAACTCCAGAGACTACGGATCTTCTTGAGAAAGGATAGCCACCACTCCAACCTCTGAGGCATCAACCTCCACAATAAAGGGCAATTCCGGATTAGGATGTCTGAGGACAGGAGCCGAGACAAAGGCTTGTTTCAAGGCCTGAAAAGACAACTCCGCTTCATGCGACCAATTGGAAGGATCCGCTCCTTTTTTAGTCAGAGCTACTATGGGAGCAACCAGGTCAGAAAAAGAATGAATGAACCGCCTATAATAATTCGCAAACCCTAAAAAGCGCTGAATTGCTTTTAAATTAGTGGGTTGCGCCCAATTAAGGATGGCCTGGAGCTTCTTCGGTTCCATGGAAAATCCCTGGGGAGAAATTATGTACCCTAAAAAAGATACTTCTGTGATGTGAAAATCACACTTCTCCAGCTTGGCATATAAATGATTCTCACGTAACTTTTGAAGAACCAGACGCACCTGGGTAACATGTTGTTCCATCGATTCAGAATAAATCAAGATGTCGTCTAAATAAACGACCACAAATTTCCCTAGGAAGTCACGGAGAACATCGTTAATGAGGTCTTGAAAAACTGCCGGAGCATTTGACAGGCCGAACGGCATCACCAGGTATTCATAGTAACCCGACTGAGTGCTGAAAGCCGTCTTCCACTCATCCCCAGATTTAATTCGGATGAGGTTGTAAGCTCCCCTAAGGTCAATTTTAGAAAAAATCACGACGGAACGTAACTGATCAAAAAGCACAGAAATTAACGGCAAAGGATAGGTGTTTTTAACGGAGATCTTATTCAGAGCCCTAAAATCAATGCATGGTCTAAGCGAGCCATCTTTTTTCTCCACAAAGAAAAAAACAGCACTTAAAGGAGATTTCGATGGTCTAATAAATCCCTTCTTTAGGCTTTCCTGAATATAATTATTCATGGCCGTGGTTTCTGGCCTGGACAAGGCATATAATCTCCCCTTAGGCAAAGTGGCACCTGGAACTAACTCAATTGCACAATCATAGGGCCGATGGGGAGGCAGAATGTCCGCATTGCCTTTGGAGAAGACATCGGCAAACTCCTGGTATTCCACAGGAATGAGCTCTGGGACGACTACTGCAACTCTGACTGGATACGAGATACATTCTTTAACACAAAAAGTACCCCATTGGGAAATCTCCCCGGACCGCCAATCAATGGTGGGATTATGAAAGGCAAGCCAAGGGTGACCCAATACAACAGGAACTGCCGGGCAATGTGTAAGGTAGAATTCAATATCTTCAGAATGTAAGGCTCCTACTGTAAGTACTACTGGAGGTGTACGGTGAGTAATTACCTCATTGGAAAGCGGACCCCCATCTAAGCCGTGCATGGTGATAAAACGGTAAATGTGGAATGCCTAAGGCCTTAGCCCAAGTTAAATCCATAAAGTTTCCTGCAGCTCCACTGTCGACAAAAGCCGACACCAAAGAACTGAGGCTGCCAAAGGAAACCTTAACAGGGACTAATAGAGAGTTGTTTGAGGAGATAAGCTGCAGACCTAAGTGAACCCCCTCACCATTCACCTGGTCAGAGCGTTTCCGGACTTGTTCGGGCAGTTACGAGCAAAATGTCCCTTATCCCCACAGTACAAACAAAGACCGGATTTTTGTCTTCTGGTTCTTTCCTCAGGAGACAGCCAGGAGAGACCTATCTGCATGGGCTCCTCGACGTCCTCTGGGAAGGTATAAACACAAGGACTAGACCTTACAGTTGTTCCTCTTTCAGCCCTCCGCTCTCGGAGACGACGATCAATCTTTATAGCAAGCTCCATGAGTTTATCAAGAGTCTCAGGAGCGGGGTACTGGAGGAGACTGTCTTTAATAAATTCAGATAAACCGAGGCGAAACTGACTGCGCGGGACGGGTCATTCCAGCCACAGTCGTTCGACCAACGGCGAAACTCGGTACAATAAACCTCCGCTGGATTTCTACCTTGTTTGAGAGCGCGCAGATGTCTCTCAGCGGACGCCTCTCTATCTGGGTCATCATACAAGAGCCCTAATGACTTAAAAAAGGCGTCTACAGATAACAACGCAGGATACTCAGCTTTTAAACCAAATGCCCAGGTCTGAGGATCCCCCTGGAGTAAAGAAATAATAATCCCAACCCGCTAAGATTCGGTACCAGAGGATGTAGGTCTTAAACGAAAATAAAGCTTACAGGCTTCTTTAAAATTAAAAAAATATTTTCTGTCACCGGAAAAACGGTCGGGCAAATGCATCTTTGGTTCAGGGACGCAAAAGATCTTCCTGCGATCTCACCCGAAGAGAAAGATCCTGAACCATCTGAGTAAGTTCTTGAATCTGGTTGACTAAGAGCTGACCGGGATTTGGCCCTAAACCTGTCGGATTCATGAGGCCGATAAACTCTCACAAAAACAGAATGAGAAAAAATAAGTTTTGGTATGGCCGGTAATAATACTAAGATTCCAGCACTCTGGTCTGGGGAGATCTTATAGCAAGGACCTGAGCACTGGAACGTAATGCTGGGAAAGGGAGCGGGAACGGGAATAGCCCCTGGCGCCCTAACTCCGTTGTCTCGCCCGTGCTGTCAGAAATCTCTTGCGAGCTGCGTTTGAAGGGCGGATTACGTCTGCCCAACTCCGATGCCCCCTCAGGTCTTAATGGGAGACAAAGAGAAATCTGAGACAGGGTGATAACAAGGGGCCCTCTAACTAAACAACAAAGCCAGGGGCTACAAACTAACCTAAAACTAGAATATGTACGGAAAACCGCCAGGGAAAAGGACAACCAAAATACCCACTTGTCCACTCTCCTACCCGGCACCGCCGAGTTCCGGAGAGGACTTGTGGAAGCGGAAACCTCCGCAAATGCTCCGAAACAGAATACAAAATGAAGCGGGCTAGGCCACAGCACGCGGCAGAGCCGCAACTCACGAAAACCACACGAGATCCTCTGGTGACTATTGCGGGCAATTGAGGACCAGAAGACTCCTTGGGATGAGATGACAACTCCAAGATTCAGGAACTCTGAGGACAGGAATGACCGGACACAGCAGGACTGGAACAGACGTTCAGCAAACCAAAGCAGCATGCAGGAAGCTATTAGCGGCGTCTGTGTGAAGCACTGAGAAGGTATTTAGCAGGGAGTCCTCCAATCAGATGTTCAGAGCCTGATTAGCATAAATGCCGTGCAGCTGCCTTGCTGCACGACCAGAAGACAAGTGTATGTGTGGTTAACTTGATTGACCCCCGCCCGTGGCGTCCCCGTTGCTAGGGTCCAGGCTGCTCAGCGCGCCCGGCGTCCCAGCGTTGCTAGGGTCCAGGCTGCTCAGCGCGCCCGGCGTCCCAGCGTTGCTAGGGACCCGGCGGCTCAACGCGCACGGCGTCCCAGCGTTGCTAGGGACCCGGCGGCTAGCACGCTCGGCGTCCCTAGTTGCTAGGCGCCGGGCCGCGAGGACATCGCGGACCACGACGCCTAACATTAATACACTCTTAAACTTATAGAGTTATGTAATGTAATACGCTCTAAACCCTAGCAGGGAAATGAGGACACAACACCGATATGTAGTTAACCACAGGGTTCTAAGGCCACAGTGGGTTATTTCGAAAGGGGGTGACAATACAAATTATACACTACAAGGCTAACAAGATAAATCTACAACAGAATAATGGCTACAGAAAATGTACATACGTGAGAATATTCGCAAGCGCAACCTGGACCAGTCCTCCGCTCGTCAGATAGATAGCGTTCAGAGTCTTCTGACCAGCCAGGCAACAACAGGCTTTTCTCTGACATCCTAGTGGATGTTGGGAACTCCGTAAGGACCATGGGGAATAGACGGGCTCCGCAGGACACTGGGCACTCTAAAAGAAAGATTAGGTACTATCTGGTGTGCACTGGCTCCTCCCTCTATGCCCCTCCTCCAGACCTCAGTTAGAATCTGTGCACGGCCAGAGCTGGGTGCTCCTAGTGGGCTCTCCTGAGCTTGCTAGAAAGAAAGTATTTGTTAGGTTTTTTATTTTTAGTGAGATCTGCTGGCAACAGACTCACTGCTTCGTGGGACTGAGGGGAGAGAAGCAAACCTACCTGCGTGCAGCTAGCTTGTGCTTCTTAGGCTACTGGACACCATTAGCTCCAGAGGGTTCGAACACAGGGCCTGACCTCGATCGTCCGTTCCCGGAGCTGCGCCGCCGTCCCCCTTGCAGAGCCAGAAGAGAAGGAGATGAAATCGGCGGCAGAAGACTCCGGTCTTCATTAAGGTAGCGCACAGCACTGCAGCTGTGCGCCATTGCTCCCACTGCACACCACACACTCCGGTCACTGTAGGGTGCAGGGCGCTGGGGGTGGGCACCCTGGGCAGCAATAAGATTACCTTTTGGCACAGTATGCACATAATACAATCTGAGGGGGCGGGGCCTTCTTCCTCAGCACACCAGCGCCATTTTCTCTTCACAGCTCCGCTGGAAGGACGCTCCCCAGGCTCTCCCCTGCAGTATCCTGTACAAGAAGGGTAAAAAAGAGAGGGGGGGGGCACATAAATTTAGGCGCAAATAAGATAATAAGCAGCTATTGGGAAAAATCACTCATTATAGTGTAAATCCCTGTATTATATAGCGCTGTGGTGTGTGCTGGCATACTCTCTCTCTGTCTCCCCAAAGGACTTTGTGGGGTCCTGTCTTCAGTCAGAGCATTCCCTGTGTGTGTGCGGTGTGTCGGTACGGCTGTGTCGACATGTTTGATGAGGGTTACGTGGAGGCGGAGCAAGGGCAGATAAGTGTGGTGTTGCCCCCGACGTGGCCGACACCGGATTGGATGGATATGTGGAAGGTCTTAACAGACAGTGTCAACTCCTTACATAAAAGGTTCGATGACGCAGCAGCCTTGGGACAGCCGGGATCTCAGCCCGCGCCTGCCCAGGCGTCTCAGAGGCCATCAGGGGCTCATAAACGCCCGCTAGCTCAGATGGTAGACACAGATGTCGACACGGAGTCTGACTCCAGTGTAGAAGAGGATGAGACAAATGCACAGTCTACAAAAGCCATCCGCTGCATGATTACTGCAATGAAAAATGTATTGCACATTTGTGATATTAACCCGGTTACTACCAAGAAGGGTATTATGTTTGGGGAGAAAAAGCAGCCAGTGACTTTTCCCCCATCTGATGAATTAAATGAATTGTGTGAGGAAGCGTGGAGTTCCCCCGATAAGAAACTAGTGATTTCTAAGAGGTTACAGATGGCGTACCCTTACCCGCCAACGAACAGGTTACGTTGGGAAACATCCCCTAGGGTGGACAAGGCGCTCACACGCTTATCAAAAAAGGTGGCACTGCCGTCTCAGGATACGGCCGCCTTTAAGGAGCCTGCGGATAGAAAGCAGGAGGCTATCCTGAAGTCTGTGTATACACACTCAGGTACTATACTGAGACCTGCTATTGCTTCAGCATGGATGTGTAGTGCTGCAGCCGCATGGCCGCATGGTCTGATACCCTGTCAGACAACATTGATTCCCTCGACAGGGATACTATTTTGCTAACCATAGAACATATAAAAGACGTCGTCTTATATATGCGGGATGCACAGAGGGACATTTGCCTGCTGGCATCTAGAATTAATGCAATGTCCATTTCGGCCAGGAGATTATTATGGACTCGGCAGTGGACAGGTGATGCTGATTCTAAAAGACACATGGAGGTTTTGCCTTATAAGGGTGAGGAATTGTTTGGGGACGGTCTCTCGGACCTCGTATCCACGGCAACAGCCGGGAAGTCAACTTTTTTACCTCAGGTTCCCTCACAGCCTAAGAAAGCACCGTATTATCATGTACAGTCCTTTCGGCCTCAGAAAGGCAAGCGGATCAGAGGCGCATCCTTTCTGCCCAGAGGCAGGTGTAGAGGAAAGAAGCTGCACCAGGCAGCCAGCTCCCAGGAACAAAAATCCTCCCCCGCTTCCTCTAAGTCCACCGCATGACGCTGGGGCTCCACAAGCGGAGCCGGGTGCGGTGGGGGCGCGTCTCCAAAACTTCAGCAACCAGTGGGTTCGCTCACAAGTGGATCTCTGGGCTGTACAAATTGTATCTCAGGGATACAAGCTGGAGTTCGAGGCGACTCCCCCTCGCCGTTACCTCAAATCAACTTTGCCAGCTGCTCCCAGGGAAAGGGAGGTAGTACTGGCGGCAATTCACAAGCTGTACCTCCAGCAGGTGATAATCAATGTTCCCCTCCTTCAACAGGGACGGGGTTACTATTCCACAATGTTTGTGGTACCGAAACCAGACGGTTCGGTGAGACCCATTCTGAATTTTAAATCCTTGAACACTTATATAAGGAAGTTCAAGTTCAAAATGGAATCGCTCAGGGCGGTCATTGCAAGCCTGGAAGAGGGGGATTTTATGGTGTCGCTGGACATCAAGGATGCTTACTTGCATGTCCCCGTTTACCCACCTCACCAGGAGTACCTCAGGTTTGTGGTACAGGATTGTCATTACCAATTCCAGACGTTGCCGTTTGGTCTGTCCACGGCACCGAGAGCATTTACCAAGGTAATGGCCGAAATGATGATACTCCTTCGGAAGAAGGGAGTTATAATTATCCCGTACTTGGACGATCTCCTTATAAAGGCGAGGTCCAGAGAGCAGTTGTTAGTCAGCGTAGCACTTTCTCGGGAAGTGTTGCAACAGCACGGCTAGATTCTGAATATCCCAAAGTCGCAGCTGATTCCTGCGACGCGTCTGCTCTTCCTGGGCATGATTCTGGACACAGAACAGAAGAAGGTGTTTCTCCCGGTGGAGAAGGCCCAGGAATTGTCATCTCTGGTCAGGGACCTCCTGAAACCAAAACAGGTGTCGGTGCATCACTGCACACGAGTCCTGGGAAAGATGGTGGCTTCTTACGAAGCAATTCCCTTCGGCAGGTTCCAGGATCTTTCAGTGGGATCTGTTAGACAAATGGTCCGGATCGCATCTTCAGATGCATTGGTTGATCACCCTGTCCCCAAGGGCCAGGGTGTCTCTGCTGTGGTGGCCGCAGATTGCTCATCTTCTCGAGGGCCGCAGATTCGGCATACAGGACTGGGCCCTGGTGACCACGGACGCAAGCCTCCGAGGATGGGGGGCAGTCACTCAGGGAAGGAACTTCCAAGGACAGTGGTCAAGTCAGGAGACTTCACTACACATAAATATACTGGAACTAAGGGCCATTTACAACGCCCTGAGTCAAGCAGATCCCATGCTTCAAAACCAACCAGTGCTGATTCAATCAGACAACATCACGGCGGTCGCCCATGTAAACCGCCAGGGCGGCACAAGAAGCAGGATGGCGATGGCAGAAGCCACAAGGATTCTCCGATGTGCGGAAAATCACGTGCTAGCACTGTCAGCAGTGTTCATTCCGGGAGTGGACAACTGGGAAGCAGACTTCCTCAGCAGGCACGACCTCCACCCGAGAGAGTGGGGACTTCATCCAGAAGTCTTCACGCAGATTGTAAACCGTTGGGAAAGGCCACAGGTAGACATGATGGCGTCCCGCCTCAACAAAAAGCTAAAAAAATATTGCGCCAGGTCAAGGGACCCTCAGGCGATAGCTGTGGACGCGCTAGTGACACCGTGGGTGTACCAGTCGGTTTATGTGTTCCCTCCTCTTCCTCTCATACCCAAGGTACTGAGGATAGTAAGAAAGAGAGGAGTAAGAACTATACTCATCGTTCCGGATTGGCCAAGAAGAACTTGGTACCCAGAACTACAAGAAATGATCTCAGAGGACCCATGGCCTCTGCCTCTCAGACAGGACCTGTTACAGCAGGGGCCCTGTCTGTTCCAAGACATACCGCGGCTGCGTTTGACGGCATGGCGGTTGAACGCCGGATCCTAGCGGAAAAGGGCATTCCAGATGAAGTGATTCCTACGCTGATAAAGGCTAGGAAAGACGTGACAGCACAACATTATCACCGAATATGGCGAAAATATGTTGCTTGGTGTGAGGGCAGGGAGGCCCCTACAGAGGAATTCCAGCTGGGTCGATTCCTGCACTTCCTACAGTCAGGAGTGACTATGGGCCTAAAATTAGGATCCATAAAGGTCCAGATTTCGGCCCTATCTATTTTCTTTCAAAAAGAACTGGCTTCACTGCCTGAAGTTCAGACGTTTGTTAAGGGAGTGCAGCATATTCAGCCCCCTTTTGTGCCTCCAGTGGCACCTTGGGATCTTAACGTTGTGTTGGATTTCCTGAAATCCCACTGGTTTGAGCCACTTATCACGTGGAAAGTGGTCATGCTATTGGCCTTAGCTTCGGCTAGGCGTGTGTCAGAATTGGCGGCTTTGTCATGTAAAAGCCCTTATCTGATCTTTCATATGGACAGGGCAGAATTGAGGACTCATCCCCAATTTCTCCCTAAGGTGGTATCAGCGTTTCATTTGAACCAACCTATTGTGGTGCCTGCGGCTGCTCGGGACTTGGAGGACTCCAAGTTACTAGATGTAGTCAGGGCTTTGAAAATCTATGTAGCCAGGACGGCTGTAGTCAGGAAAACTGACTCGCTGTTTATCCTGCATGCACCCAACAAGCAGGGTGCTCCTGCTTCAAAGCAAACTATTGCGCGCTGGATCTGTAACACGATTCAGCAAGCTCATTCTGCGGCAGGATTGCCGCATCCTAAATCAGTAAAAGCCCATTCCACAAGGAAGGTGGGCTCTTCTTGGGCGGCTGCCCGAGGGGTCTTGGCTTTACAGCTGTGCCGAGCTGCTACTTGGTCGGGTTCAAACATATTTGCTAAGTTCTACAAGTTTGATACCCTGGCTGAGGAGGACCTTGCCTTTGCTCATTCGGTGCTGCAGAGTCATCCGCACTCTCCCGCCCGTTTGGGAGCTTTGGTATAATCCCCATGGTCCTTACGGAGTTCCCAGCATCCACTAGGACGTCAGAGAAAATAAGAATTTACTCACCGGTAATTCTATTTCTCGTAGTCCGTAGTGGATGCTGGGCGCCCGTCCCAAGTGCGGACTCTCTGCAATACATGTATATAGTTATTGCTTCACTAAAGGGTTATTGTTATGAGCCATCTGTTACTGAGGCTCAGTTGTTGTTCATACTGTTAACTGGGTATGGTTATCACGAGTTGTACGGTGTGGCTGGTATGAGTGTTACCCTGGTTTCCAAATCCTTTCCTTGTTGTGTCAGCTCTTCCGGGCACAGTTTCCTTAACTGAGGTATTGAGGAGGGGCATAGAGGGAGGAGCCAGTGCACACCAGATAGTACCTAATCTTTCTTTTAGAGTGCCCAGTCTCCTGCGGAGCCCGTCTGTTCCCCATGGTCCTTACGGAGTTCCCAGCATCCACTACGGACTACGAGAAATAGAATTACCGGTGAGTAAATTCTTATTTTTATACACTTCCATACACAATACAATGGTCACTGTAATCTCATTGTCCATTGGACACAGAGATGCATCTCTACATTACAGGAGAGGTCATAGGTTGATTTGAAAAGGTGGGCGATGTCTTTCTCAACTGCTCTTGGGGGTGGTATCCTCTGGATTCCCGCCGCATACATAATATACAGTAAATACAGTTTATATCTATATTCTACTTCTGCACATAACTATACGCTGGAACATGCGATCTTTCTCTAACCAACACCGGAATGTTACTCTTAAAATACCCTACAGCTGGATACTAGACATCACCTTCTAACCTTAGTCTGACCCTTCCTATCATGCAAAGGCGAATCCCTTAGTCCTGGAACCATTTAAACTGTTGATATTTGCTGATGCGGTGCAAGGGAGCTATATCTAAAATGTACAATTTGGGTTAAATACGTAATGTTCTAATAATCCTCTATGCGCTCACAAACTCAGCCGTAAATACCCATACCACGCGCAGGAAATTGCGGATATGTGCACGCACGGCGGAACAAGTGCACGCGCAGCGGGCATGTGTGTCGGGTTAGTACATGGTGTATGCATTACAATATTTTTCGACTTTGACAGTCCACCCTTTGGCAGTCAACAATAACTGCCACTATCTAAACATTAAACAGAAAAATATACAATACAATATCTACAGATGATTGGATAAAAATATACAATACAAATATCTACAGATGATTGGATGGTAGGAGGAGAGGTGTAGGTGGGAAATGTATGACCTAGTGGGATAGTAAAAGCATGTATGTATGAAATCCATGTCTGAGGGGCATGTATCATCGTGCCGTATATGTTCTAGATAAGCTACGAGGTATTGCGAAGTATACATTAAATCCTTCTTATCCCGTATAAAGGGTCTGTAAGTGGGCCAACAAACACTACCGAGCTCTTTTCGGCTTCTTGTTTCAACAAATGGGGTGCACATTTAGTTGATGATACATGGAGGGGGAACATATGTGAATGCTAATATATGGATATCACCTGTCGACTATGTGTGTCACTACCTGAAGGTTGTATGGATGAAGATAAGAAACATATCAAAAATACATTCACATAACATTTGCTTAATCATTCTTGGGTGTTGATCGAAGTCTTTTCCGGATGGGTGTATTTTTGCTGAGGGAAAACAAAGGAAAAAACGGGTGAAAGAAATGGACCGTGTAATCACGTCTTATCACAACATTGTCTCTATTGATGGGTCATAAATTAAATCAGTTGCTGTAACAATGCCCCCGCTCCTTAAATTCATCAATTTTGTGCCGTGCTTGCGCCGCGTTAAAATTCGAACACCTAAATATCAAGCCAATAATTATGACGACTCCCAGGATACAAAGGAGAAACTTTCCCACACTCATGATAACATTTTGGGCCCACTCTCCTAAACCTGAGAACCAATTGCGTGGGTTCAACCATGAGACCCAGCCAGTCAGTTCATTACTCACAGCAGTAAGGGTAAGGTTGTGTCTCCTTCGGAACTCCCACTTCAACTGCAAGATATCGTCCATCTTTTGATCTATGACCTCGGTTGGGTCATCAGTGCTGTTTGTAATATACGTGCAGCACTTCACACCATACTGAGATGCCAAAGTGACACAGTACCCGCCTGTCACTGCTGTGATATAATTGAGGACCATCCTGTGCTGGATCAGTTCCGTTTTGTAAGCTTGCAACTTCCTTCCTGTATACCTGAAGGTGTCGTCATACATCTCGGTGATATTATCTATCAGGTTCGCTAGCGCGTGGATATACCAATAATTTATAATTCCTCTGGCGGTACGGGTGATGTCTAGCGCGAGTAGGAATTGATTCCCAGTGGATTCGTGGATTAAATCAGAGGCTGCGTGCTCTGTCCTATCTATGAGGTGTCTCTTAACGATGTGTTCATAATGAGTATGAGTATAAGGAGCCTGAGCACTGTGGTGAACGTCTTTCATCTTATCATGGGTTATGGTCATAACCTCTGGCAACACTCTTCCAATGTAACACAATCCCTCTGAGTTTGGGGCAAGCCACTTATACGCCTTCCTCCCACATATGAAATAGGCATCATCGGGGAGAACATATGGGACAGAATATGACATTACCATATTGCAAACTTTCCAAGTGAAAAACCCAATCCCTAGTTCTCTCATCTGTTCAGTACACGTATCAGGCTGTATGATATGCGCACAGTACCCTGGTGATACTTCTCCAACCCGCATGGTCTTACTTCCTAAAGTATACCTATACCGAAAATACCTTCCACTGTCGGCTATTTGGCGTATAAGTTCAGAGTCTACGGGTATCCTATCAGCTCTGTGCGACAATGCTATGGTTTGGTTATTCTATGTCACCTCCCAATTTCCCGGCTTTCGGGAATTGGAAATGTTGAAACACACTAAGGATCTATCCACATGATATTGGTGGAGCTTCAAACTAGGGGGCCTAGAAATATTTAATTTCTTGTCCACCGGTCTCCCGCCCCGTAATTCAAGTACCTCATCTATTGCTAAAGGGTACGGCACTAGTCCTGACTTGCTCTGACCTTGAGGTACTTGTGAGCATACCCAACATTCTGTTTGGTTTAAAACCTTACCCACTAGTGAGTGATAATCACTCAATGGATGACGGTAGATGTTGATATTAAGGCTGGACTGACATCTCTGGATGCACCCGTCCTCAACTATGTTTTCACAATTCCTACAAATGCAATTTTCCTCAGCCAATAACCCTTCACAGTGCCTCCTAGTTTCCTGACTACCAGATCGTTTTCTGAAACTCGCCTTTGCTCGATAGATGTGTTGCTCTTGGAATTCTACAAATCCGTCCTTGCCATCAGAACCCATTCCAGATCCTTTCTCGACCTCTCTGATACTCTCACCGAAACAGACTGCTCTGGTCAACAACAGGAAAACCCGGAACGCAGTCTCTTGGGGTAAGTCCATCTTGATAAGGGGAGAGAAAGGAAACAAGGAGGGGGAGGAAAGGATGGTAATGGGAGATGGAGAAAATAATAATAGGGAAAAAGAAAACTGGTGCGACAACCGCCTCTGGTTTTGTTGTTCTCCGTGCTCAGGTGCCGTCTCAACAGTACTGCCTCTCAACCTTCCCGGAACAGACACTCCAGTGATACGAGAAAAGAAAAAAGATGGCTGCGCTGCAAGGCGGAAAGAGCAATGATCCACTAAATGTGTACAATTTGATAAATTTATTAAAAACAAATTTATTAAAAGCGCTAGCTAATTAAAAAACAGCAATATTCTGTACATTTAAATGTGCCATGTGCATACAAAAAATATATATGAAAAGAGAATTTTTTTACCGAGAATATTGGTTCAGGACATGTATCATAAAGCTCTGTAGGATCCGTTCCAAATATTGCCCTGGAGTGCTAAAAAGTCCAGTTATATTCCACTGTGGAGAGTCCCTTTTATATGGTATTTAGAGAGTCCTTTACAAGTTCCATATGCCGCTAGAGGATTGAAGATGGAATACAGTGTCCCATGTGCAGTGGGTACCTCATGCAGTGCGGTAATTGGATGGTGCCTCTCTGGGACTCCTCTGGAAAGCTGGAAGGATTGGTAAGGGCTGGTCCGGATCTAATTGTGAAGAAGTCCTGCTCCAATGGGTAAAAACCTGACGCGTTTCGCTGCGTATGCCTTGCCGCTTTTTCAAAGTGATACGATGTTCTCTACACTCTGTTCTTTGTCACGGGTTCTCTCTGGATCAGCGACCTTCTTACAGTGGGACGAGTGGACCCAAGATTCTCTTTCGGCAACCTTTAACGCTGTCGTGCTGGTTAGTAAGACTTGGTACGGTCCTTCCCACCTGTCAATGAGGCAACCTGAGCGTAGAAAATTTCGAATCATTACATAATCCCCAGGTTCAATGTCATGACAATTACTGTTTGGTAGGTCAGGAATCACCAGCTTTAGATTTCTGTTTTGATTCCTCAGCTGCTGGCTCATCTTAACCAAATATTTTACAGTCACCTCATTATTGCATTTCAAATCATCCTGGGGGGCAATCATTACATGGGGTTGTCGACCAAAAAGAATCTCAAAGGGTGATAGGTTAAGAGGGGACCTGGGGGTGGTTCTGATGCTGTATAATACAAGTGGCAAAGCTTCCGGCCACAACTATCCAGTTTCAGCCATCACTTTGCTCAGCTTGTTCTTAATAGTGCTGTTTACTCTTTCCACCTTCGCACTCGCCTGTGGGCGGTACGGAGTATGCAGCTTGCTATTAATTCCCATCAGTTTGCACATAACCTGAAAGACTTCACCTGTAAAATGGGTACCCCTATCGCTTTCAGTTATCCTAGGGATACCATATCTGCACACAAATTCCTGCACAATTTTCTTTGCCGTGAACGTAGCAGCATTTGTGGCCGCCGGGAACGCTTCTACCCAATTTGAAAACACATCAATACAGACTAACACATATTTAAAATTTCTGCAGGGTGGCAACTGTATGAAATCAATCTGTATTACCTGAAAAGGGCCGTCTGTTGGCGGGATATGGGATGGTTCTGTTGGTATTGACTTTCCAATATTCTTCCTCAAGCAGATAAGACATGTCATTGCTCTCTTACCCGCATGAGAAGAGAATCCTGGCGCACACCAGTAGGCTCTCACCAGCTTACACATACCCTCTTTGCCCAGATGAGTCAGACCGTGTGCCGCCTCAGCTAAGCTTGGAAGATATGCTCTGGGGGCTACTGGCTTACCTTGTCCATCAGTCCAGAGTCCTGAGGACTCCTGGCCATACCCTTTTGACCTCCAGACTGCCTTTTCCCGTGGAGAACACAAATTTTATATTTCACTTAATTTTTGTGTATTGACGGTGTTGAATATCATCAGTGATGTGATATCTGTTTGTATGGGGGTGCCGGCTGCTGATTTAGCAGCTTCGTCTGCCCGGCTGTTACCAAGTGACACTGGGTCTTGACTGTAAGTGTGGGCTTTGCATTTGATAACAGCTACTCTGTCAGGTTCCTGTATCGCTGTTAGAAGCCTTTTTATGTGGGATGCATGCGCTACAGGTGTGCCAGCTGCCGTCATGAAATTTCTGAGGCGCCATAGGGCCCCGAAATCATGCACTACTCCAAAGGCATACCTAGAATCTGTATATATATTGGCTGACTTACCCCTAGCCAATTCACACGCTCTGGTTAGGGCGACCAGCTCAGCAACTTGTGCTGTGTGCGGTGGGCCCAGGGGCTCAGCTTCTATGATACCTCTGTCATCTACAACTGCGTATCCAGTACACAAGTCTCCCGAGTCCGTCTGTCTGTGGCAACTACCGTCAGTGTAAAAAGTAAAATCTACGCCTTCCAGTGGGTTGTCACTAATGTCGGGTCTTGCAGTGAAAGTTTGGTTCAGATATTCCATACAATCGTGTGTCAGTGTCTATACTAAATCCTTCACCATCATTCTCATCCTCCACCCTTTGTGCCTGTCCAGGCACACCTGGCAGATAAGTTGCAGGATTTAGTGTGCTGCATCTCTTTATGGTGATGTTTACAGGGGCCATTAGTGCTAATTCCCACCTTGTAAACCGTGCTGATGAGACATGTCTGGTTTGGGCAGAGTTCAGTAAGGCTGACACTGCATGAGGTGTATGGATGGTCAGATTGTGTCCTAGCACTACGTCTTCGCTTTTACTTACTAGCAAAGCTATTGCTGCAACACTTCGCTAGCATGTGGGGAGAGACCGTGCTACGGTGTCCAACTGTGCACTGTAGTAAGCTACCGGCCTGCTGGCATCACCATGTCTCTGGGTTAGGACACCTGCCGCACACCCAGCACTTTCCGTACCGTACAATTCAAAGGGTTCCCATAATCTGGCATGCCTAATGCAGGTGCCTGTGATAGGCATTGTTTAAGTTTCTCAAATGCCAGTTCGGACTCATCTGTGTGAGAGATCCGATCTGGTTTGTTCGAGGAGACCATTTCCTGCAGAGGTAAATCCAGTGTGGAGAACCCTGGGATCCAGTTTCGGCAGTACCCACACATTCCAAGGAAAGTGCGGATCTGCTGCTGGGTTTGTGGCAGAGTCATGTCGCGAATCGCCTGTATTCTATCAGCGGTGAGGTGTCTTAAGTCCTTGTGTCAAGCAATGTCCCAAATATTTAACCTTGGTCTGGCACAGCTGTAACTTATCCTTTGAAACCTTGTGTCCCGTATTAGAAAGGTGAAACAGAAGCTGTTTCGTGTCTTTCAAGGACGATTCGAGTGAATCTGAACACAGCAGTATGTCATCTACATACTGTATTAATACTGATCCGCTCTCAGGTTGAAAGGATTGTAAACAGTCATGCAAAGCCTGGGAGAAAATACTTGGGCTGTCAATGAAACCTTGGGGTAGGCGAGTCCATGTGTACTGTACTCCCCTGTATGTGAATGCAAACAGGTATTGGCTGTCAGGGTGCAAAGGGACCGAAAAGAAAGCAGAACAGAGGTCAATGACAGTGAAAAACTACGCAGTAGGGGGAATTTGTATGAGGATGACAGCTGGATTTGGCACTACGGGGAATTGGCTCTCAACTATTTTGTTTATCCCCCTTAGATCCTGCACTAGCCTGTAACCCCTCCCCCCACTCTTTTCCACAGGGAAGATGGGACTATTAGCAGTGCTGGACGTCCTAACTAGGATGCCCTGTTGTACCAAGCGCTCTATGACTGGGTACACTCCTAATTCCACCTCTGGCTTTAGAGGATACTGTGGGATTTTTGGAGCTATCCTACCATCTTTTACTTGCACAACTACAGGAGCTACATTTGCCATCAATCCAGTTTCTTGTCCATCTTTGGTCCAGAGGGATTCCGGTATCTGGGAGATCATTTCCTCTACCTTGGATAGGCACCTGTCTATAACAGCAGAGTGTGACATTAACCTCTGTGGGGTGTCTAACATATCCTGCACTTCCTGAACGTGATTCTCGGGTATATCTATGAAGACACCCTCAGGAGTACAATATATGACACACCTCATCTTACACAGTAAATCTCTCCCAAGTAGATTAGTCGGAGCCGATGCAGCTAGCAAAAAGGAATGCTTGGTCTGCAAAGGCCCTATCGTAATCTCCACTGGTCTACTTAAAGGGTAGTGTTGCGCTATTCCTGTTACCCCCATTGCTGAAATTGTTTTACCCGTGGTTTTCATACCTACCGTTGAATTTAACACTGACCTGGCCGCCCCTGTATCTACAAGAAAAGGTAGTGATCTACCAGCTACATCAACTGTGACCTCAGGTTCACTACCAAGGCTAGCAATCAACTTCACTGGCTGCAGACTACAGGTGTAGCCCAACCCCTATTGTATATTGTGACCTTCCCGCAGCGCGCTGGCAGCTACAATATGTGAGGGGGGGTAACTGAGAATTTTCAGAGGTCTGCCAGTCCCTCCTAGGTGGGTGCCTCCTTGTTTCCCCTGCATGTGGCTCATAACTACTCCTATGCGATCCCTGATCCCAATTACGTGTATCATAATGTGGTTCATGTTGTGGTCTAGGGGGTCAGTATACCTTGTGTGTCCTTAAACCTACAATTCCGTGCGTAATGTCCTTCCCTCTGGCAGTTATAACATTTTACCACATACGACTTACCATCAGGGGTCTGGGGTTTCGGCTGATGGCGGCTTCGTTGTAAGGGCTTTTATACTTACTGTCATCAGCTTATCCCCCTGTGGCTCCCTGTGCTTAATGATGTTCCGATCGTGTTCGATAGCGGACTCTCTTAATGCAGCCACCGAGATACCTCTCCAGTTAGGTTGAGTGGTTTGTACCCTTGTTCTCAATGTTTCTTTTAACCCGTCCATTAATACTGACACAGCTACCTCCCTATGATGTACATTTTCCTTAATGTCCTCGACCCCAGTGTATCTAGCCATTTCCTGCAGTGCTCGATGGAAATATTCAGATGCAGTTTCACCTTCTTTTTGTCTTATGGAAAAGATTTTATTCCATTTGACAACAGTAGGGAAATATACTCCTAATTGTAGATTGATCTGTTGTACATTCTCCTGAGTGTATTCATCAGTGAGAGGTACTTCTACGTCTAATTTACAATCAGTAATGAATTTCGCAGGGTCAATATTGGAGGGTAAACATTCCCGTAGCACTGTTCGCCAATCTTTGTGGGTTCGGTGGCGTTACCTAATTCTCTAATAAACCTCTGACATGCGGCTAGATCTTTTCTGGGATCGGGAAATTCAGACATAATTGTCCTCAATTCTGTCCGGGACCAAGGACAATGCATAGCAATGTTCCTGACGGGAGTGATTCCCTGAGCGTCACTCTTCCCATTGGGGACTGCGATCACCCTGACAGGATTTAGTTCAATTACATCATTTTGTGTTGACTCTACAATCTGGGGTGCTATTGTCTCTGCATAATGTACAGTACCGTACTTACCTGTGGACACGACCTCACCTGTCCCTCCGCTAGGGGCCTTTGCTACTGCTCTTACTGGTTGGGCCGTGCCCACTTGGGTGTCTTGTATGGTGGCTGGTAGAGAGAGTGCCAATATCGTGCTGGGCTCATCTTCTTGCTCGCAGTCCTGAGGGAAGTTTAAAATGGGATACAACTTGCACGGGTTAGCATTAATACATTTATCAAGTTCACTCTTATCATATATCAGTATGCCATTGTCTGTAGCCACTTTCTCCCCTGTAATATACGGTGGTGGTGGTGCGGTTGCCATCAGTTTCCTGCTAGGTTTGGAACCGGCTGCGTGAGCTAGTTCCCTCTGCATATCGCCCTCTTGCTGCCATAAATGTAAACAGTTTGTGTGTCTGACCCTTTGTTTTCGGGATTTTAACAGACATTTTCTAATACTTAAATTCTGCAACACCTCTGGTTCAAAACTGCCTACCTTAGGGAATGGTTCCCTATCTTCCGCAGTCATACATTCCCATTCATTGCATAAAACCTCTGTGTGTGATCCATATTTCTCAGACATTATGTACCTCGCTGACCCCCTGGGCCGCGGAACATCAACCTGAACCCTGGTTGAACGTCCCTTACTTGAGCAACTGGCCCCCATATTTTGCAGGTATTGCCTTCTCAGCTAATTCCTACAAAAAAACAAAATACTCAATATAAGGCAACGGTGAAAGTTCAACGAGTGCTTTCACCCACTTACGCCCACGTTGGCCAATACTACCAAATACTGTCGTCAGCGAAGTTAGTACCCAACCTAGGGCCCCTAATGTAACCTTTATTCACTGGAAGTATATGGGAGTGACTTACCCTTTCCAGTAAATATTGGTTGTTGGAGATTTCCTGAGTGACCAGCGAAAACTTAATTTACATCACGCTTGCGTATGCTATACCCAGCGCTAATGATCCCGTGATTTTACGCAAAGCTTGTAAAAAGGGTATCACGTTGCGCTAAGTAGTGCACCCACGAACGCGGTCCAATCGCACAGCGTATAGGTAACTGTTACTTATCCGCCGTACGACCAATGGAATCGATTGTTCAGGCTGCGAAACCTCAGCCGGAGCGTATCAAAACGGGCCTATATGGGTTCTTCGCTAACCACCTGGGCTGCGGTATCTAAACAAAAACCTCGCTGACCTTTAGTCTGCGGTACTCTCAACCTTCGGTCTGCGATATCTACTACCTTGCTCCTTTGTACTTTAATCAATGTTAACGTGAGCAAGCCACTCTCACGCCACCAAGTATCCACACACCTGGTGTGGTCTCCCACGGGATCCCGAATTCCCTGGGTCCACAAAACCTTTATTGATTGCACACTCACGCTCGTTCACTCATATACACTTTGGTTTTTCTGTACAGAAAATTAACTTTCATTCAGATAAACAGCCTTAGTACCAGAGGTAATACAGTAAAAAAGGATTTATTTAAACTAAATCTTGGACACTGAGCAATTTGTGCTATTATCGCGTGGCTACCGTCTCGCGCCTAAAGTAAACAATGCTATTGTGTAATTTGTACTTAGCGGTCGTACCCTTACACACGTTGCGTAAACACGCCACGTGCGTATGCCTTTACGTTGCGTACGCAGTCCCGTACGTTATCCGAGACACGTGTACAAAGACCGCACGTCCGCAATAGCCCAAATCCCACACTTCTAGAAATGTAAGCGATATTAACTATAATCGCTAACTTAACACTACACACAGTTTCTTCTGTATAAACCTTTACAACTAGGCCAGGCTGCGTGTGCGTCTTACACTTACTTCCTTAAATATTTACTCTATATTTTAACTAAATAGCAAGAAATTTCTCAGCACAGGTCAAAATGAATCTAGTAATCACTACTTATGGCAACAATGCGAGCAGGTATACAAAGTAGCGTTGTGTGCGCATTTGGCGCCAAACAGAAATTCACAGACTTTAAAATAGCTTTGCGTTCTTACCTTACGGATCCCACCAGCATCCCTACAAACCATGCAGAGCAGACGCCATCATATCAGCAATTGATGTAGGGTTTATCAGTGTATTCTACGACCAGGAAAAGGCTTACGTAGGATACCTGGATACCTTTCCGCCCTTTGCTGATAGATGAAGTCTGCTTTAACCTGCTAGGCTGTGGGTATGAGGAAAAACCGGACAATGCCCCCAATTGATAATGTCAATATTATCTTAAACCATAAAGCTATACCTCTAAACACAGTTTTACCATGGAGCCGCTGCGGCCGCTAGACTTAATACACACGCTACGCACTTTGCACGCTATTTGCGTACAGAGTCCCGTAAGTTGTACGGACTTAACGTACACACGCCGCGCTGGGGGTACAACGTACACACAGCGCTCGCACACTATATTGATAAACTTTAAACCTTATTAGTAATACAATGCAATGATATGATTAGTCTTTAAACCTTATGCAGCAAAGCACTGCAATGATGTTACACCTTAAACCTTATGCAGTGCTGACGGTATAAAGTACCCGCAGTGCGTACACCTTATTAATACACTCTTAAACTTATACAGTTATGTAATGTAATACGCTCTAAACCCTAGCAGGGAAATGAGGACACAACACCGATATGTAGTTAACCACAGGGTTCTAAGGCCACAGTGGGTTATTTCGAAAGGGGGTGACAATACAAATTATACACTACAAGGCTTACAAGATAAATCTACAACAGAATAATGGCTACAGAAAATGTACATACGTGAGAATATTCACAAGCGCAACCTGGACCAGTCCTCCGCTCGTCAGATAGATAGCGTTCAGAGTCTTCTGACCGGCCAGGCAACAACAGGCTTTTTATACACAACTTCCATACACAATACAATGGTCACTGTAATCTCATTGTCCATTGGACACAGAGATGCATCTCTACATTACAGGAGAGGTCATAGGTTGATTTGAAAAGGTGGGCGATGTCTTTCTCAACTGCTCTTGGGGGTGGTATCCTCTGGATTCCCGCCGCATACATAATATACAGTAAATACAGTTTATATCTATATTCTACTTCTGCACATAACTATACGCTGGAACATGCAATCTTTCTCTAACCAACACCGGAATGTTACCCGTAAAATACCCTACAGCTGGATACTAGACATCACCTTCTAACCTTAGTCTGACTCTTCCTATCATGCAAAGGCGAATCCCTTAGTCCTGGAACCATTTAAACTGTTGATATTTGCTGATGTGGTGCAAGGGAGCTATATCTAAAATGTACACTATTTGGGTTAAATACGTAATGTTCTATTAATCCTCTATGCGCTCACAAACTCCGCCGTAAATACCCATACCACCCGCAGGAACGCGGGAGCGATCATACGCAAATTGCGGATATGTGCACGCACGGCGGGCATGTGTGTGGGGTTAGTACATGGTGTATGCATTACAATATTTTTAGACTTTGACACCCAGATGCAGACCCCCGGATCTGTTGCTATTATGACTCTCTTGATGTGGTACTGTAGATGTCAAGACGCACATGGAATGTCCGTCTAGTGGTGACGTCACTCCTCCAGTGCCCAGCATTACACACTGTCTGCATACAGTGTGTGTAGTAGGATGTTCTGTTTTCTAAGTTATGTTCTTATAGTCCGTTTTTTACATAGATTCAGACTTAGTCGCTCAAAGATGTACAAGTGCCGCATGCCCCAATGATCAGTGTATGCTAGCAATGTAGATTTATTAGCGAGATGGGCTGTTTAGCGTAATTTGAGCTACAGTGTATGAGAACATATCTGTATATATTATGAACCAGACTAGTTATTTGTACATAGAAAAGCACTAAAGCCGGCGCTGGTTGTTCCTTGGGCAAGGGGTATGTAAGAATGATATTAGAAACACCATCATGCACATAACATATGATCTGGAAGTAAGTCATGTGACTGCACTGACCTCTAACCCCCACCATACCCAGTTTCACTCATTGTATATTTGTACTATTTTATACTATATATATATATATTTTATGTGAGTTTGCCTCCTATAAATCACTTTTTTTATCTAATAAGAATAGTGATAATGAAGAATGATTGTTTTTATTAACACTGTGGATGATTGCATAGATATTGCTACACACCTGTTGGGCATCAGGTCGTTAATAGGGTTTAAATAGATCCCTTTACCAGAGGGAGCTTTACTTCTGATGAAGCTAGGTGACCGAGCCTAGGGAAACGCGTTAAGTGTGAAAGCTGCCACCACCACTATCATCAGTGCTCCACATCATTACGGATCCAGATATGGACTTATAACAATCAGCTTTGGAACACCTGCTTTGGAATCTTTCCCTGTGGGACATTCACATTACAGCACCGACTGGAGGGACCCAGCTTGAATACAAGTGATACAGCTTGCTTGCTGTTTTCTTTTTTTTAAAGTTAGAATTTTTTTTATTGAGAATGAACAGTGTCCATAACATGAACAATAGTTAGGTTGTACAGGTTGAGGGCATAAACTTGGTTACAGGTTGTGTACATAACATACCGTCTAAATAGAGACATTTCTATGGCGATAAAAACAAATCGGTATCATCAAAATGTGTCATATAAAAGTCCATTCGTAAGCCTAAACAATTCTCAATTTTATTTTTTATTTATCGAATCAATTCTATATCTAGACTGAGTGTAATTCTATGGAGGATAAAAGCAAGAAAGAGGAGGAGGGGGAAGGGAGTAGAGAAGCAAGAGAGTGGGCGGTATTAAAGGAGGAAGATTAAGAAGGTTCCCTATAAGAAAGCAAGAGATTGGGGATATTCTTCTGGTTTGATACCATAAGGAGGGACAATCAGTGGGCTAGAGGAGAAAGTAATGCTAGTGATAGTAGCAGTATTAGCTATATTATTAATATTAGCAGTATTATCAGTATTAGGAAAATTAACAGGATTAGCAGAATTAGCAGAGTCCGGGCATCACTAGAGAGCGGGCGAAGTACCAAGGAGACCAGGTGTTGTGGAACTGCGCCACAGTGTTATTCCTTAGGCTTGTAATGTATTCCATATTGGCTATGTGATTAATCTTATTCATCAGTACAGCCTTGGAGGGTGGCTTATGGTCTTTCCAGCATTTAGCTATCAGTGCTTTAGCCGCCATGCAAAGTTGCATGATTAGCTTGTCTTGGGATTTGGGTATTGACGGTATGGGGGTGTGGAGCAAAGCAATGTCAGGAGAGAGGTCAAAGGTATGCCCGCAGGTTTGAGCAATAAGTGCTCCGACCGTGTTCCAGAAGGGACGGATAGAGGGGCAAGTCCACCATATGTGAAAAAAAGTTCCCTCCTCTCCACAGTGTCTCCAGCACAGATTTGATGTTGTGGGGAAAATGGCGTGAAGCCTGGAGGGGACCAGATACCACCTAGTGTAGACCTTATAACATTGTTTCCTTAAGTGCTACACAGATAGAAGCCTTAGCTATACGCATTCTAATTTCCTCCCATTGATCGTCTTCCAACGGATAGGATAGATCTGATTCCCAGGCCATTTCGTGGGGTTCTCGGATTGGGGGGTCTGGTGCCAAGATTGAGTTGTATATTGTTGAGATATTCCCCTTTTTGCCGATTGAACGTAAGCACATATGCTCATAGGAGGTGGGTGTTTTTAGTGGGGTGGTTTTAAGCTGAGACTTGAGGAAGCTGAGAATTTGGATATATTGGTATTGACACGAGGATGGAATACCAAAGCGTTCTTGAATTTCTCCAAAAGTGGACGGTGCTGAGAGGCCTTTAACATGTAAGAATCTCGTGATACCCTGAGATTGCCATGGGGCCGCTATTCTTTGCATGCACCCTGGGGGAAAGGCGGGGTGACCCCAGATGGGTGATAAGGGTGAGGGGTATGAAGATAGTTTGTGGGTGCTGCGGAGTTTATCCCACAGTCTGAGTGTGAAGTTAACCGTGGGGACTGAGTAGGCCGAGGCTGGTCTGCAGGACCTGGGGAGCCAGGTAAGAGAGTCAAGGGGGACACCCTGATATAGTGAATTTTCGATATCTACCCATTTTCTGATCCCTATGGGGGAGTGCCAGGGCACTATATGGTTAAGGTGACATGCGTTAAAATAAGCCTGAAGGTCAGGGTATCCCAAACCTCCTGAGGTGGCACTCTTTGTCAACATAGCTCGTCTTAGTCGAGATTTACGCTGAGCCCAAACAAATTTGTTGCACTGTGATTGCAAGGACGCCAGAGTCACTCGGGGCACCATTATTGGGATGGTCTGAAACAGGTAAAGAAGACGGGGGAGGAGATTCATTTTTAGGGCATTGATCCTTCCGATCCATGAAATGAATAAACGGTTCCATTTATCTAGGTCTTGTGTGAGAGTTTTAATTATGGGAACATAATTAGCTTGAAATAGGCTGGTGTAGGATTTAGTAATAAATATGCCAAGGTATTTAATAGCCGAGGGTCTCCAAATAAAGGGGAAAGAAGACGTTAAGATCCTATGGGTATGTGGTGGAACGTTAAATGTAAGAGCCTCGGATTTGGTGTGGTTTATTTTGTAGCCAGAGAGGGAACCATATAAGAGTAGTTCTCTTTGTAAGTTAGGGAGGGATATCAAAGGGTTAGTGAGAGTCAAGAATACGTCGTCAGCAAACAATGATATTTTGTACGGATTCTGACCCACTGTAACGCCCCCAATATCCGTATTAAGTCTGATTCGGGCTGCAAGAGGTTCAATGCATAGGGCGAAAAGTAGGGGTGAGAGAGGGCATCCCTGCCTAGTACCATTCTTCAAGTTGATTCGACGTGAGCTCAGGCCATTGGTCAGGACCGTTGATGAGGGGTTAGAATAGAGAGCCGCTATTGCTGTGATAAAGTGTCCATGGAAGCCAAATGCGGACAAGGTAGAAAACAAAAAGGGCCACGAGATGCGATCAAATGCCTTTTCGGCGTCTAGAGCCAGAGCAATCGCTGGTATTTTTGTCGTGTTTATTTGGTGAATCAAGTTAACAATATGTCTGGTGTTGTCCGAGGCCTGATGGCCGGGAACAAATCCTACTTGATCAGGGTCTATTAGTGACGGCAGCACAGCGTTTAGGCGTGAAGCCAGTATTTTGGCAAAAAGTTTGAGATCGGTGTTTATCAAAGATATGGGTCTGTAGTTTGAGCAATACGAGGGATCCTTTCCGGGTTTTGGGATCACTATAATACGGGATGTCGTGGAGTCCGGGTGAAATAGTGTGCCCTGGAGTATTTTGTTAAACAGAGAAACCATATGAGGAATAAGTTGAGGGGCGAAAGTTTTATAGTACACCATCGGATAGCCATCCGGGCCAGGTGCTTTGGAGGGTTTCTGGGTTTTTAATGCAGCCTCAATTTCCTCAGCAGATATGTCGGCATTGAGAGCAGTATTAGTCTCCTCGTCTAACCGAGGGAGAGCGCATGCGTCTAGGTATTGTTGTGTCTGATCGGCTTGTGCTAAAGGGTCGGACGGGGGATCAAGATTATAGAGTGTCTTATAATAATCAAAAAAGACACTGTTAATTTTTTGGGGATCGTAAGTGGTATTACCTGAGGGCTGTTTTATAGAGTGGATGCATTGGTTAGCCTTTTTGGCGCGCAAGCGATTGGCCAACAAGGTGTGTGCTTTATTACTTTTATCATAAAACGTTTGGTTAGCCCATCGAAGTGAGCGCTCGACGTTCTCCGCCAAAAGTGATTGTAGGCCGTCGCGTGCCTTAGAAAGTTCGGCTAAGTTTTTTTAGAGCGTGTGCGTTTGTGTTCCTGATCCAATTTTGCAATGTTATTTGTTAATAAAGCAATTTGGTTTTCCCGACTTCTCTTACGGTGGGATGCAAATTGTATAATAGACCCCCTGATGACCGCCTTATGGGCTTCCCAAATAGTGGCTATGCTGCAGTCACTTTCCACATTAACCGCGAAATAGTCTCTAAGCTCAGTTTTAATTAAGTCTTGGAATTTAGGAATCTTCAATAACGTCTCATTAAGTCTCCACGTCGGTCTGCCGTCAGGGATATAAAAAATGTCAAATGCCGCAGCTAAAGCTGCGTGGTCAGTCCAGGTAAGTGGGATTATCGAGGAAGAGTGAGCGGTCCGGGATAGGGGTGCACAACTCAGAAACATATCAATACGCGAGTACACGTCATGTGGGTTGGAATAAAAAGTGTAGTCTCTGGTGGTCGGGTTAAGAAAACGCCATACATCGAACAAACCAGCCTCGGCCATGCACCTGTGTAGTACTGAGGAGTTTAGGGTTTGACCGCTGCGCAAAGGACCGGATCTGTCCATGTTTGTGAGAGCCATGTTAAAGTCACCTCCGACTAGTGTTTTACCTCTTCTATATGAGTAGAGGTCGTGAAAAAACTTACGGAAGAATTTAGATTGGGCAGTGTTTGGAGCGTATAGATTAGCCAAGGTAACCTCCTCGTGTCCAATTTTTCCTCGTACCATTATGTAGCGTCCCTCGTTGTCGTGTTTACAATCTAGAAATAGGAAGGGGACTGACCCTTTTACCAGTATGGCCACCCCATGTCTTTTTGCTGTATGATTAGAGTACCAGGCCATAGGAAATAGTTTAGACGTCAGGGAGGGATGGGAGTCAGCTTTCAAATGTGTCTCCTGTAAGAAAACCACATCACCTTTTAATGTTTTAAGAGATCTGTGGAGATGTGAGCGTTTCTGGGGAGTATTCAGACCCTTAACATTGATGGACAGGCATGTTAACGGCATGATTAAAGCAAGAGTGGGGGTGGTTCGCTGGTAACCCCTAAGATCCCGGACTCTGCTAGGGTAGACAAGAAGAACCAAAGAGAAAGAAATAAAGAGGAGAATGAAAATGTATGTTACTGTACACGAACAGTACTTAATAACTAGGCCTATTTGTCGGTGAACACAGATATGTCAGCTTGCCACTGTCTCGTGATGGGGGTCTAAGGGAGGAAGATAATAGAAGAAAGAGAAGCAAAGGAGAAAGAGAAAAGAAATAAGCAGGCGTAGTATCCAGTAGGCAGGATACTCGACTGCCAAGATTGAACTCTAGGTGAGAGAAAGAGCTCACTTGCGGGATGTAAATGCAGTATAGCAAAAGAGGGTATCAGCCCACTATGTTTGAAAGTACCTTTGATCCCTATGAGTCGGGGGAGGATGTGTCAAGACAGAGACCCGACACCCCCCACCCGAGACCATAATTACACCAAAAATAATAATAATGGACTTATATGTAGCTATTCAAAACTTAGCTCTGGGGCGGATCAGTCCCGGATACCAAATGTTAGCAAAAAAGTAAGCACGTTACCGCTAGTATCAATAGGGTAATAACCTAATAACAATAGAGCTTACAATAACGTCTCCGAACAGGCCGGCGCCCGGAGACAGGCTCCATGGTGTCAAAAGTGGGGTCAGTCCAGGACACTAGCCACCGGGCCACGTCTCCTGGTCGCCCGCCAGATCGGCGAAACCAAACAAAAACGTTGCTTTACGCGGGGTATAAAAGTCCGCCAACAAAAGCATTATGTTAAAACAGTAAAAAGGTCGTCAATATACCAATACGATATCAAAAACATGGATTACATGGCATTTGAGCAAAGTTGAGAGCAAAATCAATCATACTAGACGTTGTAAAAACGCAGCGTTCAAACGTAAACGTAATGAGCAGCAAAATTATGAAGTAGCAACCGGGGGCAACTGCAATTTTCGGAGAAGCTTGTCCCCTTCATCAGGAGAGCGGATGGTGTGAACTTTGCCATCAATCTCCACAATGAGGCGAAAAGGAAAACCCCAGCGGTATTTGTATCCATTGTCGCGCAGTGTAGAGGTGACGGCACGTAAATCACGCCGCTTTGCAATGGTCACCGGTGACAAGTCTTGGTAGATCTGGATCCGGGAGTCTTCAAATAAAATTGTGGTTGAATTCCTGCACGCCAGTGTGATACTATTTTTGATCTTAAAGGACAGAAACCGTAGGATGACGTCGCGAGGAGGGTCCGAGTCCTTCGGTTTAGGTCTCAGGGCGAGGTGCGCTCTTTCAATCGAAATAGCTGAATCCGTAAGCGACGGGACCAATTGCAGGAACAAGCGTCGGAGGTATGGTTCCAGTTCGGAAGTTGAGACAGATTCTGGAATATTGCGGACGCGTAAATTGTTCCGTCTTTTGCGATTTTCGCTATCCTCAACCTTATCCTTGAGGATTTCCAGCTCGCTGGATAGGTAGCTCATGTCTTCGCCCACTTGTTTACGGAAGTTCTGTTGGTGGTCTTCCCGTGATTCCAGCGCGGTTGTGCGGGAGTCTAGAGCCGCCATATCTGATTTTTTTTTTTTAAATTGTTTATTTTAATTTTCAGGGTATAAACTTTACAGGGTACAAACATTACTGCAGCCTTCCCCCTTACATGGGATGGGCTGTTCTGTCTAGCATAACATAACCGATAACTGATATATAACCTTAAAAATAAGGAACATGTGGTTCCCACATTGCAAAGAAACAGCAAAGAGTTATGTCTCAGGGTAGACAGAGACTATTCAGGTGGGTGGGAACCGACACACAGGTTCATTAATATGACTGCAGGAGGGTAGAGACTAAAGAGGTAGAACCTGAGAGGCGAGAAAAAGAGACAGGGGAGATGGGGAGGGAATAGAGTAGGAGGAGAGGTGGCAGGGTTAGGGAAATTCCGCTGGTACGCCCCCGTTTTGCGTTGGTACGCGCATGGCGTTAGTATTAAATGGAAAGTGCTACTCGGGGGAACACGAAAAGGTTATGTTAAGGATATCCTCTGAGTTACTTGTCGGGCTAGGAGAGTACAGGGGTCATAGTAGTATGGCCGTCGAGCTCCCGGGGGGTCGAGCTCCGTGTGCGGGGGCCTGTGAGTCAAACCAGAGTTCCCATATTTGAAGGAACTGAAAAGATCTGTTATGGAGGTATGCCGTGATTTTTTCCATGCTTGCGAAGTACCATATTTTGTTGATGACCTGTTGTATAGGGGGGGACTCCCTCTTTTTCCAGTTTAGGGCAATTGCGCATCTAGCCGCGTTCAAGATCTGTGTCTGTAATTTACCAGAGTTCGGAGGTGCGTTGGCAGTGGGGAGGCCTAGCAGAAAGGACCAAGGATCTTTGTATATCCGGGTCTGGAGCACTGTACTCAGCAAGTGGGCGACTGAATCCCAGAATAGCTCGATTTTAGGGCATGTCCACCATATATGGAGGAAAGAGCCGTGACCGCCGCATCCTCTCCAGCACAGTGGCTGGGAGGAGGGGAACATTTTGTGAAGTCTAGAGGGGACTAGATACCACCTATATAAGATTTTATATGCGTTTTCCTTAACTAGGGTTGAAATCGAGGATTTCGCGGCAGCCGCAAAGACATCTGACCAATCATAGTCATCTGGTATCGGGCCAAGGTCCTGTTCCCATCTGAGTATAAAAGCCGGGGTCGTCTCCTTATCCCCTACCTGGAGAAGGGAATACAGTTGTGAGATGATTCCACGAGCGAGCGGTTTGTAATAGCAATAGGACTCCAGGGTGGAGAGAGGTTGGAATGGGGATGTGCTTGTTAAGGACGAGACAAAATGTCTCACCTGTAGATAGGTAAAAGGGTTCGCACTCGGGAAGTCATATTTTGACGCAATTTCCGGTAAGGGTGTACAGGCCCCTTCGGACAATACATCTAGAACGAAGCGGATGTTATGTGTCAACCATGGGTGCGAGCGGGACATGGAATGGCCTGGGACAAACGAAGGGTTGTCCCACAATGGAGTAAGCGCCGAAGGGGCTGATAACATGTGGAAATGGCGTGTACAATAGTCCCAGATCTGACAGGTGAATTCCAGAACCGGGTGGAGTTGTAAATGGGGAGATCTAGATTTAGGAGGGGATAGGAGTAGAGATGATAGAGGAGTACGGCTCAGTGTCCTCTCTAACTGGAGCCAACGTATGGACTGCGTAGGGGCGAACCATGCAGCCGCTTGGCTGAGATGGGTGGCCAGATAGTAAAGGCGGATATCTGGGAATCCTCTCCCCCCTTCTTGTACTGATCTGCGGAGGGTAGAGAACCCTATCCTAGGAGTTTTATTTCTCCACACAAAGCGTAGTAACCACGTATGAATTTGTGCCAGTACCGAGTCCGGCACTTTCACTGGTAGCGTTTGGAATAGATAGAGGAGGCGGGGGATAATATTCATTTTCAGAGCTATGATACGGCCTAACCAAGATATGATTAATGATTGCCATTTATGGAGATCGGCCTTAAGATTTTTAAGCAAAGGCGAGAAATTTTCCTTAAACAAGTCTCCATAGCGGCTCGTAATATAGACCCCCAGGTATCGGATTTTAGAGGTACACCAGGTGAATTTGAAGTTGTTTTGCATGTTGGCTATTTGGGGAGGGGAAATGTGGAGGGGGAGAGCTTCCGTCTTGGACCAGTTGACTTTGTAGCCCGATAACTGTCCGTAGTCAGACAGGAGAGTAAAAAGGTTCGGCAGAGAGGTATGAGGTGAGGAAAGTGACAGGAGGACGTCGTCTGCGAACAAGGAAATCTTGTAGACAGAGTCCCCTACTCCTAGTCCTCCGATGTCGGGCGAGGCTCGGATTCGGGCTGCTAATGGTTCTATCACTAAGGCAAAGATCAGGGGTGAAAGTGGGCAGCCCTGTCTGGTACCGTTGGAGATGTCCAAAGGGTCAGATTGTACTCCGTTTATAGATACCCTGGCGGAAGGGGTCGAATATAAGGCTTGTATCCCTGTAAGGAATTCCCCCTGAAAGCCCAAATGTGCCAGAGTTTCAAACATAAAGGGCCACCCTATTCTGTCAAATGCTTTCTCCGCGTCCAGAGAAAGCAAGAGAGCAGGGGTGTGTGTAAGATTGATATAGTGGGTCAGGCTAATAATTCGTCTCGTGTTGTCTCGGGCTTGACGGCCGGGGATAAATCCTACCTGGTCGTTATGGATAAGGTGGGGTAAGACTCTATTTAGACGGAGAGCCAATATTTTGGCATAAATCTTGATATCTGAGTTAAGTAATGATATAGGCCTATAGTTGGCGCAACTAGATGCGTCCTTACCCTCCTTAGGAATGACTATTATCTTGGCCTCCAGTGTCGTTTTGGAGAAAGAGGCTCCCTGCAAGACAGCATTGAAGAGGGCTGAGAGGTAAGGTGTAAGTTGGGGGAGAAAGGTCTTGTAATATGCGGCCGTAAAGCCGTCTGGGCCAGGCGCTTTGCTAAGTTTTAGGGATTTGACGACAGTGGCAATTTCCTCTTCGGATATCTCCGAATTCAATTCGGCTGAGACCGATGAGCTTAAACGAGGGAGATGGCATTGGGATAGGAAAGTACGAATAGCCCCAATAAAGTCTGGTTTCGTCTGAGTGGTCTTACGGGCGTTGTATAGCTTCTCGTAGAAGCGAGAAAAAGTTTCAGTGATGCGTTTGGGGTCCCTAGTCTTCACGCCAGAGGGATGCTGAATAGACATAACGTTATTCCTTGTGAGTTTAGCCCGGAGCCTGGAGGCTAGTATCCGGTCAGCTTTATCCCCTTTTTCGTAAAAGGATTGGTTGAGCCACTTCAAGCTGGTCTCCACCCTCGTCGTCAGGAGCATGTTTAATTCACCTCTGACCGCAGCCAAGGCAGAGAGGTCCGTTTCGGACCCTGTTTTTTTGTGTTTCAGTGAGAGGGAGCCAAGCATGTCCGTGAGTTCCCGGATGCGTTTGGATCTAGCCTTCTTGTTATACGAGGAGGCACTAATCAAGCATCCGCGTATGACCGCTTTGTGAGCGTCCCAGAGTAACATAGGGGGGACAGACGGGGATGTGTTTGTCTCAAAGTAGTGGGAGATTTCGGCGGCTATGTGAGCTTTCGTTTGGGGATTAAGAAGGAGTCTGTCGTTCAATCTCCATACAGGGTGGCGAGCGGGTGGGTGTTTACCTGCGACATCTACGGTGACCGGACCGTGGTCTGACCACGTGTTGGGGTGGATGGAGGTATCAATGATACTTTGTGCAGGCTCCGAACTCAGGAAAATCATGTCTAATCTCGTGTAAACGTCGTATATGGGGGAGTAGTAAGTATAGTCTTTGGCAGTCGGCTCTTTTACTCTCCATGCATCGAAAAGAAGGTGTCGTGACAGCAGGAGGTTCAAAGCGGTTGCATTGCGCGTATGTAAGGGGCGCATGGATCTGGGCAGAGGTTTAGATCTGTCCAGAGTGCTGTCTAGAGTCACATTAAAGTCCCCCCCCTAGTACCACATTGCCGCGTCTGTGTAGGGCTAAGAGGTTATTTAAGGAGTGGAAAAAGGGAGCCTGGGTCTGATTTGGAGCGTAAGCATTTAGGAATGTATAGGGGGTCCCGTTTAACAATCCTACTAACAACAAGTATCTGCCTTCAGGGTCGCTCACTATTTCAGAGGGGATGAAATCTAAATGATTAGCAAAGAGTATAGAGACCCCTTTCTTCTTGTGTATGGGGTCACAAGCATGGAAAGTGTGCGGGAAGTGTTTGGACTTAAGTGCTGGGTGTGATTTACCTGAGAAGTGGGTCTCCTGTAGGAAGACAATATCGCCTTTAAGTTGTTTAAGGGATTGAAATAAAAGGGAACGTTTGCGTGGGCTATTTAGACCTTTCGTGTTCAATGTGATTATCCTAAGGACCATGGTTTGAGAACAGAGCACTTTTCATGTGGGAGCGCGCCAGCGGAGTTCCGAAAGACAGGGGGGAAGGAAAAGGAAAGAGGATCAGGAAGAAAGGGAGAGAAAGGGTAGGAGAACAGATGGAGAACAAGCATAAATTAGCATCAGTGGTTAAAGAGCGGAGGGAGTCCGTTCTCGTCAGTCGGACCCAAGGGAGAGACAGACCCGCAGGTCTAGGTCGTCCGACGTCGACCCTAAAGGTCGAGTGGGGGGTGGGTGAACCCAGCTGCTCAGAGAGGAGACCGGGTCCCGTGTGCGATCATACTATATTTAAATGTACGCAATATGAGTAATAATCTAGGGGAGCTTAAAGGGGAGGGGGGAAGGGGGGGGGAGGGTAACAGCATTAGTAGGATTGGGGGTTAACAAGGCATTCTGAACGCATATTACTAGCAATAATATTAAGACCTGTGTGAGGTAGAAAAGGAGAACAAGAAAAAACAAAACTCACCCCCTACGGGCCTCCCGGGACCGAAGCCCACGCGGCCAGCCACGAAGAACCCCGGCCCCGAGGGCCCGCACGGGTCTCCCCACAACAGGATCGACAAGACCTTACATGGTAGACATTATCTTAACCCAATGCTCCACATCGTATGGGGATCTTGGCATATTGCAGAAAGACCCCCTGTAGGCCGTCGTGGGCTCGTGTGGCCACAAGTCCTATCCTGGGCATCTATACATGGTAGTTCATGTATCTGGGGAGGTGTGTGATGCAGGTCCGACGGTGGTCCAATCTGAGGCTGGAGCTGTGAGAGAAGGGGAGGTGTTGACTGGGAGAGAGTGATGAGGGGTGGCCGGAGGGCCAGAGATGTTCAGATGTTGTAGTAGCTGAAGGGCCTCATCTGGAGATCTAGCGGAGAGGAATTTGCCATCTGCTCTAACTTGGAGTGCAACGGGGAAGCCCCATCTGTATCGGATATTATGATCTCTTAGGGTTTTGGTTATGTCTTTTAATTCCCTCCGTCTGTTCAGCGTGACCGGCGACAGGTCCTGGAAAATCAAGAGATCAGACCCTTCGAACGGGATCGTCGTCATCCTCCTAGTTTTGGCGTAGACTTGGTCTTTGACCGCGAAATAATGAAAGCGGAGGATTACGTCTCTTGGTGTTTTAGCATCTTGGGATCTAGGACGTAGAGCCCTGTGAGCCCTGTCCAGAAGAAGCATATCGTCTGGAACGGAGGGAGCAAGATAACGGAAGAGGCGGAGCAGATAGTCCGTAAGGTGGTTTTGTTCTATCGTCTCGGGGACGTTACGAATTCTTATATTGTTCCGGCGCCCCCTGTTATCCAAATCTTCCTGTTTGTCCGCTAGGAGCATGACATCCGTGCGCATTTGTGATATCTCCTGTTCTGATTCTTGTTGGAAGGCGATAAGCTCTTCCTGTTTTCTTTCGATGGCCTCTACTCTGGTGCCCAGGCCATCCACGTCCGATTTTAGACCCGAGATAGCCTCTTGTACTTCTGCACGTATTGATTTTTTGATATTGCGCATCTCGGATAGGAGGAGGGCGACATCAGCCTTTGTGGCGGGAGTGGAGGAAGAGTCATCGTCTGAATCTTTGTCAGATATTGCTGGAGTAGGTGGGGGTGAGGTTGCTCTCCGGGTGGAGGATGGAGCAGAATTTTTGAAGTAGCCCACCAGGTTATGGGCGTTCGTCTTTTTCCCCCCTTTAGGCATAGTGGCGGAGGCGAGGTAGGTTATTTGTCAACACCTGGGAAGGATGAGGGGAGCTCCTATATCATTAGGATCACACACGAGACCAAGTGTAGTACATATCGAGATCACATGCTAGGCGCTTTGGAGAAGATGGTCAGACGGGCCCAGTCGGGCGTGCCATGTCCTGTGGGTGGTGGTCGAGCCTCAGCGCAGTGAGTGTACGCTCTCAAATACCAGCAGGTTTATGGTCCACCGGCGACCGGGGTTTCTTTTAGAGATGCCCAAGGCCCTGTCGGCGTAGTGTGTGTGGTAGCGAGGGGAGGGCCGATGACTCCTCAGGGTGTTCAGGTAGTACCGGAATAGTGGTAATGGTGTTCCAAGGTGCTGTTTGGTCTGATAGTACCAGCTCGTCAGAGCACCTATAGAACACGGTTGAATGTTCAGGGGGTAGAGGTGAGAGCAGATTAAGGTATTCTCACGGCCACACGGCAGTAAGCTGATCCGCCGTTTGATGCAGGGGGGTCTCAGGCTAAGCTCCTGTCTCTGTGCAACTTGTGTGCTGTGACTTTGGCTTTCAAGATGGCCGCCGCTGCTGTGCTGGGCTGAGGTATGTGGATTTATGTGTGGGGTCTGCGGGCTTTAGAGGGGTTTCCCCGTTATATTATGGTACCTGTGCAACCCAGGGAGGTCTGCAGGTTGACAGGAGGGCTCCAGGAGTGTCCGCAGGGCGCCGTCCGGTCCCGCCACAGTCGCGCACCGTTCCGGAGCCTCCCGCCGGGACGTCCCTAAACTCTAGGCCCCGGCTTCAGTGAGCGGCGTAGGCCTCACCTCCGCAGCAACTTGCTGCTTGACGTCGCTGCTCGGGATCGCACAGCAGGGCTCTCACTGGCACATATAGAGTGCTTGGGGGTGTTCAGGACCGGGTGTGGTCACGTGGATAGCGGTCTGATGATGTGCTCCAGGGGGCAGGGGAGAGATGTGTGCTTTCCCCCCGCCGCTACGGAGCTGTGCGTCGGCTCGGGTGTAAAGCCGTCAATAGGCTTCTCGTCCCCGCTGCAGAGGGGAGCTGGAGGATAGCGGGCCCCGGGGGCCGGTCGCGTCCGGCTACCAGGCGGGTGGAAGAGGCGGGGGGGGGGGAGGTCGCGTCAGGCAGCCCGGCGGCCTCCGCAGCTCCGGGGGACAACGGGCGCCTCGGCAAGCAGGGAAGCCCCGATCACGGAGCAGACTCACCCACCCAGCGGGGCACGAATCTCCGTCCGGAAGGTCCAAGCAGGGCGGCTGTATGCCCAGGGGAAACCGACCGCGGCAGGGCTCTCCTCTCCAGCGGCCGATCCGGGCCGTCTCTCAAATCGAGGCCGGAGCTTCACCTTGGGGGGAAGGCCGCAATCCGCAGGAGCACTTAAAAGTGCTCCCCGACTCCGCGGGTCCCCCCAAACAGCAACAGCAGGACGGATGGGCGTTTGTGGCTGACAGAGACTGGCTGGGAGTGTGGAAATGTGCTTTTGTTAGCTGTTTTTGCAGGAGCTGAGGAGATGCACAGCTTCTCTCCACAGCAGCCAGGCCACGCCCCCTCGCCATATCTGATTTTATTTCCCCGATCGCTGATTGAAGGTCTTACGTGAAGGAGTTCTTAAGGTCTAAGATCATGTTTTGAAGAGATTGAATATCCGCTTTGGTTGAAGGTGCTTCCGTCTGATCCATGATGGGGGTAGGCATTGATGGGGGTGGAGATGAGGTTTCAGACAGTTTTTCCCGGCGTGAGAAATGTTGCGAGATATCCTGTGAAGCTCCCGTTTTTTTTGCTCTGGTGTTCGCTCTGCTCATAATATCTGGTAGTATAAAAACGACCGTTTAAGGATTGGTGTCGAGAGAGGTGAACGTGGATGTTACGTGTTCAACAATTGGTCCGGGTGAGGGAGGAAGTCAGGCATCCGTAGTGCTACATCGTTTACAGGACCTAGGTCCTAATAATCTGTGAAATCAGTGAGAGGGATCCCCAGGAGAGCGTCCCGGTTTAACACACCTCTTTCTCTGGAATTATGGAAAGGTATAGCAGCAGCTGCAGGGTGAGGGATCAGGGATGATAAATCAGTTGAAGTAGATCTGGTGATATAAGGAGTGTATTTCCATTTATCTCCAGCGGGGGCAGCACAATTCAGGGGAGAGGGGCCTAATCTGCCACCTCCAAGATGGCCGCCGTCCGAACTGTGCAGCTTCTCTTTCTTTTTTCCCCCCTCTACTTGGTTCATCCAGATTTCTGTGGAGCCAGACCCTATTTAATCACTGGGTGTCCTCTGCACCCTCCGCTAAGCCCCCTCTGTCACCGCCGCGGCCCGCTGGTTAGTTGTTTCAATGCGGCGCCTGCTTTCCGGCAGACGCCACAACCAAGATGGCCGCCGCCACCGGACCTTCTCAGTGCCGCTCATCTCCGGTCTCGCAGCTCCCGGGGCTCTCCGGCTGACCTCAGCCCCACTTCCAAGGCTCTCCAGGCAAGGGGCATCCAGCAGGACGGCGGGGTAGGTTCGGAGAGGTATTTTAAGGCGGCCAGAGGTCGATCTCTCACGGGCGGGGGTGGACGGAAATTGAGGTCCCGGCTTCACCTCGTGGGGAGGGCCGCAACCTGCAAGCACAGGGCAGGCCTGTGCTCCGGCTCCGCAACTCACTCCCAACGTGTCTTTATATGCAGATAGTGGTGTGGGGCAGTATTTAGGGTCTGTAGGCAGCGTGAGGGCAGTTTTAAAATTGAATAGAAGCTTGTATTAGCAGGAGCTCTCCAGGGGCACGTCCTCTCAGTCAGGCCACAAGCCACGCCCCCCCCCTGCTTGCTGTTTTCTAAAGCCTCTGGAAGCCTCCGTCCTCACGGGTAACA